>NC_133327.1:555144473-555506973 GCF_042186555.1 Aquarana catesbeiana | reverse complement strand
ACAAACCTGCCATGTGTATTAACCTTTCATTCTATCAAAAGTTAGAGCTTAAAACTTGATACTGGCTGGGATTTTTAAAGTCAATGCCATTTCATAGGAATGAAACAGATTTGTTTGTTCGTCCCCAAAAACTGTATTGAAAATAATTGATATGCATTTGTGAAGTATGCATATTTATGGACTTAATAAGCAGCCTAAAAACATAAATGCAATACTAAAATACACCACAATTAAATAATTTATAAACCAACATAAACAAGTACGTTTTAGACTCCTTAAAGTGATTGTAAACCCTCAGCTTGTAAAACAACCCATTAAGTATAAATTAGAAATGAAAGAAATATATAATACATCAAAAACATTATAAATACATTTGTCCCCCCTTTTTTTTTATAAGTGATCACATTCCCTCTGTTCTCAGCTGCATAAGAGCTGGGGGGAGGAGAAACAGAAGCACACTAAACTTTCTAGTAAAAGGCTATGTCGGGTGGGGAGGGAGTGTCAGGACAAGTCTGAGCATTGGAGGAGCGCAGGCTGAGTTCTCAGCATAGCTAGAGAGCTGACCTCAATGTGTTCTCCTGCTTAGTGTGGTCAGTTTTTAATAGGAAAGCAGAGGGACTGGCAGGAACACCAAGAATTTCACACAAAGGAAGCCATACAAAGAGAACAGGATACTTTTTTCATACAAGTACATGGTACAGCAAGCACATATCAGGAATATGAAATGTTGGGTTTGCATATTCTTTTAAGAAATGATATAGCCCAGATGAAGTTTTGTTAGCTTTAGGCCTCTTTCACATGGGGGATCCGTATGTCCGTTTTTCATCCTTCCGTTTTCGGATGAAAAACGGACATACATGTATCCCTATGGAGCGTCGGATGTCAGCGGTGACATGTCCGCTGACATCCGACCAGCTCCGATCCGAAAAGTGTAACGGAGGAAAACCCTACTTTTCCATCCGTTTTCGGATCAGAACGGATCGGGTGACAACGGACTCTACGGTCCGTCATCATCCGATCCCCCATAGGGGAGAGCGGCACTCTGACAGGTCCGTCGCTGCACAGTGTGCAGCGACGGACCTGTCATTTTCCTGCTCAGCAGGGATCGGCAGAGCGATCCCCGCTGAGCAAGCGGGTGTTCACGGGGCAGATCATCACTGATCCGCCCCGTGTGAAAGCGCCCTTAAGGTCTTCTAGGAGAAAATTCTGGAGCAAAGGGCCACCAAACCATATTCCCAATTTTTATATCAATTTTATGTTTAACCACCCAAATAATTAATTCATGGTTTAATTTCTGCTTATAGCATATTTAGCAGTGGTGACCCTTCCATTAGGGGCGCAGGGGCGCCGCCCCCCCCATTCCATGCATCTGCCCTAATCTACGTGCAGGGTGCAGGACGCATGGATTCCAATGGGGAGGGGGGGTTTCTAAGCACGTGATTAGAGTAAGAGGCTCTGATTGACTTCTAAAAAGGATGGGCTCAGGGTGCAGAGCACTGCACCCAATTAATATTCACTATTCTCACACTGATCCTCCTCCCGGGCAATCAGGAAGCAGGTCCTGAGACCCATCATCCGATTGGCTGAAAGGACAGGCAATCCTATTGGACACCTAGGAGGAGGAGTGAGGAGACCCATGGCGGAAGCCGCCGTGATGCAGAGGAGGACGAGACGCCCGCCCGTCGCCCATAGGAGCGCTGCCCGCCCGGAACCTAGATGGGGTAAGTGCGGGCTGGATGACCGACTGACCCAGGGGGGGGTGGTTGCCACCGGGGCTGACTGAGGGGGGGATGGTTGTTTGCTACCCCACCCAAAAAAAAAAAAACACCAGCCGCCACTGATATTTAGCAACTGTATCACTAAGACAGAACAATGCAAGACCTTCAAGATGCATGGATAACAATAAAATGATTTAATGGTTTTAAAAACATTTCTCAAAGTTGTTGTAAAGGCTATTTTTGTTTTACCTGAATGCATTCTTTGCATTCAGGTAAAAATAAAAACCTTTTATGTGCAGCCCCCCCCCCCCCCATCCCCTAAATACTTACCTGAGCCTAATATCAGTCCAGCACTGTGCCCGAGAGCAGTGGCGCTGCTTTTTTTCCCCCTCTACACTGAATTCAGTGAGAGCAACAGGAGCTATCGACTCCTGCTGATTCCAATCAAATCCAGTGATTAAGGAGCAGGGGGCAGGGCGGAGCCGCACTGTCTGTGTTAATAGACTTACACAGTGAGGGTTGGGATTGAGCATGCATGAAGCACCAGAGAGGCAGAAGGAGCCAGGAGTACCAGCAAGGGACCTCAGAAGAGGAGGATCGGAGCAAAACCATTGCACAGAACAGGTAAGAATAACATAGTTACATAGTTAGTCAGGTTGAAAAAAGACACAGGTCCATCTAGTTCAACCAATAAAAAAATAAATAAATTATACAATCCCATATACACAATCCTATACCCACAGTTGATCTTGAGGAAAGCGAAAAACCCCAGCAAAGTATGATCCAATTTGCTACCACAGGTAAAAAAGTTCCTTCCTGATCCCCAGAGAGGCAATTGGATATTCTCTGGGTCAACTTGACCTATAAATGTTAGTACCCAGTTATATTATGTACATTTAGGAAAGAAACCAGGCCTTTTTTAAAGCAATCTACTTACATGGCCAGAACCACCTCTGGAGGGAGTCTATTCCACATTTTTACAGCTCTTACTGTGAAGAAACCCTTCCATATTTGGAGATGAAATCTTTTTTCTCTAGACGTAAAGAGTGCCCCCTTGTCCTCTGTGATGAGCTTAAAGTGAATAACTCAACACCAAGTTCACTATTTGGACCACGTATGTATTTGTACATGTTGATCATATCCCCCCTCCTTAATCTCCTCTTCTCAAGAGAGAATAAATTCAGCGCCTCTAATCTTTCCTCATAGCTGAGCTCCTCCATGCCTCTTATCAGTTTGGTTGCCCTTCTCTACACTTTCTCCAGTTCCCCGATATCCTTTTTGAGAACTGGTGCCCAAAACTGAACTGCATATTCCAGATGAGATCTTACTAATGATTTGTACAGGGGGGAAATGATATCTCTTTCTCTGGAGTCCATACCTCTCTTAATACAACAAAGGACGCTTTGGAAACCGCAGCTTGGCATTGCATGCTATTATTGAGCTTATGATCTACCAAAAACCCCAGATCCTTCTCCACTACGGATTCCCCCAGTTGTACTCCCCCTAGTATGTACTAGTATGTATGATGCATGTATATTCTTAGTCCCCACGTGCATAACTTTACATTTATCAACATTAAGACCCCTTTCAGACTGGGGCGGTGGGGGCGTTAGCGGTAAAGCGCCGCTAGTTTTAGTGGCGCTATTCGACCGCTAGCGGAATGTTTTTAACCCCTGCTAGCAGCCGAGGAAAGGGTTACTAGCAACCATCAAGCGCCACTGCCGAACTGCTTTGCAGGCGCTTCGGCATCGGTGCCCACTCATTTCAATGGGCAGGGGCGGTAGAGGAGCGGTGTATACAGCGCTCCCGCACCGCCCCAAAGATGTTGCTTGCAGGACTTTTTTTCCTGTCCTGCAAGCGCACCGCCCCAGTGTGAAAGTACTCAGGCTTTCACACTGGGGCGGCTTGAGAGGCAGTGAAAGGGGTCTAAACCTTATTTGCCACATAGTTTCCCAATTAAACAGTGCATTGAAGTCTTCTTGTAAGTTGGAGACATCCTGTAAGTACGTTATTCCATGGTTTTATTCCATAACATGTTTGTTATTAAATTAAAAAAAACCTTTACAATCACTTTCATTCTTACCTAAACAAATAGGATATGACGCCTGTTTTTCAGTTTTAGCCCCGGTTTACACTGCCATGAGTTCAAAGTCGCATGACACGTCGCGCCCCATTAATGTCAATAGAACCGTTTAATCGGTGAAAAGTCAAGAAAAAGTTTCCTGCACTACTTTTGGTGCGACTTCAGCAAGATTTGCATTGACTTCTGTTAAAGAAGTTGTATGCAAGCCGTGATGAAGTCGCACAGGGATGTTGGATTTAAAGTTGTGCGACTTTGAAGTTGCGGCGGTGTGAAGAAGGGCAAATTCCTACTATGTGTTGCATTTTATAGTAGCTGTTATTATGTATGTTTTAAAGTATGCTACGTTGTGTTTGTATAGTAATCTCATATGACTTCTATGGAAGGAAATGACCTTGTTACTTTAACACACATAACATAAGTTGAAAAAACAGTACAGTAAAAAAAATAAGCTGAAATGTAAGGCATAATAGCTTTGATGTTGTTTGCTTTTGTAAAGTTAGTGCAGCAGAAAGCTTAAAAAGTGCAGTGTATTTATAACATTGCGCTCTACGTTCAATGTAGGGGAAAAGGTGCCCCTATTAGGAAAATGCTTAAAGATAATAGAAGATAGGTTTGGCGGGTAGCTAGTTTGATCCTGTCACAAGCAGTTGCTACAGTTGCTATACCTTCACTGTTTTTAGCCTAGGGTCTGACCCTCAGATGCTAGCAATGACAAATAACTTATTATGCAAATAAAATACCTTACATGCTTTTAGTTCTTCTAGATCAGCTCTTTACACACCATAAAATGTATATTGTAATGAATATCACTGGTGAGTTACTTTGGTTTCAGCAGTGCAGATGTGTCTGGGCCTGAAGCTCATTCTTAGTAAAAGGGCTCTGGGGTCTATGTATGTGGTTCAGCATTAACCTGCAGTAAGAAGGCATTTCTATTATGGCCTATGGAGAACATCCACATGCATGCCGTACTCCAAGGCTTGTCAGCTCAGTAAGCTGATTGTAGAACCTCAAAGCCTGTGTAGACTGTGGCCAGTGAAGAAGGCCTCTGGCTGCCCTTATGCCGCGTACACACGAGCGGACATTACGGAGGACTTTGCCCGGCGGACTGGATTTCGTCGGACAATTCGATGTGTGTGGGCTCCAGCGGACTTTGTTTTCTCAAAAGTTGGACGGACTTAGATTTGAAACTTGTTTAAAATTTATCCGTTGAAATCGAGTCCAGTCGAAAAGTCCGCCGTCTGTATGCTAGTTCGACGGACAAAAAGCCATGCTAGGGCAGCTATTGGCTACTGGCTATGAACTTCCTTGTTTTAGTCCGGTCGTACGTCATCACGTACGAATTCGACGGACTTTGGTGGATTGTGTGTAGGCAAGTCTGTTCATTCAGAAAGTCCGTCGGAAAGTACATCGAAAAGTCCGCCGGGCAAAGTCCGCCGTAATGTCCGCTCGTGTGTACGCGGCATAAGGGTTGTAGTATAGGAAAGATGGTGAGGGCAAGTGGAGAAAGTTGGAAATAACTTCTTTAAATTAAGGTAAAAATATTTATTAGGCTGTTTTTGTGTGCACTAATGCCTCGTACACAGGATCGGATTGTTGGTCAACAAATCCGTGGAATTTTGTCCAAAGGGTGTTGGCTCAAACTTGTCATGCATGCACACGGTCACACAAATGTTGGCCAACAGTTACGAATGTAGTGACATACTAGACGTACTACGTGGTTCTTTAGCACCACCCTTTGGGCTCCTTCTGCTAATTTCGTGTTTGTAGAAGTTTGGTGAGTGTTGATTTGCGCTTTTCATTTCGCGCTTTTCAGTTCGCGCTTTTCATTTTGTGCTTTTCAGTTCGTTTCTGAACGGCCATTCGTCAACCAGACATGTTGCGGAATCGGAGGAGATAACGTGTTATTTATTATTGGCCTTGGAGTTATTGCTTTGACATTATTTTTTTGGCTGAATAATGATTTGATTTGGTATATTTTCTATATTTTTGGATGCATAGAATGCACTTTTTGGTTAATTTCTATTGGCAGATAGCATGTCTAATTTTTTTTTTTTTTAATGCACAATAAAAAAAATTGTGGAGAATAATACTTGGCTATGTGTTTTACTTCAAATGACAGTTTGGGAGTGGGCAGTTACATTTAAAAAAATTTAATGTAAAATTGACAAGGGACACCAACATAGTTGTATCTTTGATCTTAAAAACTACAGGATAATGGTGTTGAGGTAACTTGCACAAAAAAAACAAAAAAAAACATAATAATATTATTCTTGATATCACTAGAAAAAAAAAGCCTTTGAAAATCCATTTGCAATAACTCCATCAGTATCACCAGCAAAGCAGCTTCATTATTATCCCATTAAAGAAGAAGAGAATTGTGCGCTGCATTTCGAGATTTCATAATTTGCCACGTCACGAATGTTAATTCTCCATTACGAAAGCTAGTTTATTAGACCGACCGCTTCTGCTTCCGAGCATGCGTTTTTGTACTCTGTGGACTCTCTGGACTTTTGTCCAACGGACTTGTGTACACACGATCGGACAATCCGCCAACAAACATTTGTCCGTGGAAAATTTGAGAACCTGCTAGCCATTATTTGTTGGTAGAAAGTCCGACAACAATTGTTCGATGGAACTTACACACGGCCGGATTTTCCGCCAACAGCCTCTCATCGAACATTTCCCGTCGGAAAGTCCGACGGTGTGTAAGGGTCTTTACAGTTACATGAAATTGTTCTGTGTTTCTTTTTGGTTTGCCTTAGCAATCTTCTACACACAAGTGGCCATTAAACCTAGATTATACTTTTTGTTCCTAGAAGACAGGAAGGAAGCTGCCAAGTACAAGTGATTTATAACTCAATCTTTAGAATTTCTTTTCCCGAAAATACAATGTTTATACACATTAAAGAGTTTTCTAAGAGATGGATTTAGCATTCTGAACCCTAGCACTGGGAAACATATGAGAATAATTACCATGCAGTGCCGGTTTTATGTACACATTTGTGCTAACATGCAGTTATTTTCACATCAAAATCAGAAACAAAATAGGACACATATCCAGTCCAGTAAATCCTGTCCAGATCTTCTAATTCCATTCTCATTTGTATTTTCTCAGGCCTCGTACACACGGTTTGATTGTTGACCGACCGAGCGTCTGATTATTTTCAAAAGCACGTGTGCAGAATTTTGTCTAGCATACTAACTATCCGAAAAATGTTGTTTGACAAACACAAATGTACTGTAGTGACATCCTATGAGAGTATAAAGAGGAAGTTCATTTCTCAAGCGCCACCCTTTGGGCCCCTTCTGCTAACTTTGTGTTAGCCGAACTTTGGTGAGCGTTGATTTACGATTTTCAGATCGTTCAAAACAAATGCCTTTTAACCACTTGCCGACCGCTGCACACCAATATATGTCAGCACAATGGCATCGGTGGTCACCTGTAAGTCTCCTTTAATTGGTGGGGCTAGCGCACCCGCCTGCCGCGTACAGCGTGACCGTGCCCGCGGGACCTGCGGAATCGATGTCCGCCGGTTTCCCAGCGATCGAGTCACGGAGCTGCAGAATGGGGAAGTGCCTATGTAAACAAGGCATTTCCCCGTTCTGCCTTGTGACATGACAGAGATCACCGCTCCCTGTCATCAGGAGCAGTGATCGCTGTCATGGGAGTGGAAGCCCACCCCCCCCCCCACAGTTAGAATCACTCCCTAGCCTCCCTAGGACACACTTAATCCCTTGATCGCCCCCTAGTGTTTAACCCCTTCCCTGCCAGTGTCATTTACACAGTAATCAGTGCATTTTTATAGCACTGATCGCTGTATAAATGACAATGGTCCCAAAATAGTGTCAAAAGTGTCCAATATGTTCGCCATAATGTCGCAGACCTGATAAAAATCGCAGATCGCCGCCATTACTAATAAAAAAAAAAATTAATAATGAAAATGCCATAAAACTATCCCTTATTTTGTAGACACTATAACTTTTGTGCAAACCAATCAATATACACTTATTGTGATTTTTTTTACCAAAAATATGTAGAAGAATACATATCGGCCTAAACTGAGGAAAAAATTTGTTTTTTATATATTTTGGGGGGATATTTATTATAGCAAAAAGTAAAAAATATTGCTTTTTTTTCAAAATTGTCTGTCTTTTTTTGTTTATAGAGCAAAAAATAAAAACCACAGAGGTGATCAAATAACAACTAAAGAAAGCTCTATTTGTGGGGAAAAAAAGGACATCAATTATGTTTGGGTGTAACGTCGCACGACTGCGCAATTGTCAGCTAAAGCGACGCAGTGCCGAATAGAAAAAAGTGCTCTGGTCAGGAAGGGGGTAAATCTTCCGGTGCTGAAGCGGTTAAAATACATTTGGCATAACTACATCAGTATCACCAGCAAGGCAGCTTCATTATTATCCCATTAAAGAAGATGAGAATTGTGCGCTGCATTTCAACATTTCATCATCTGCTGCATCACAAATGTTAATTCTAGAATACGAACGGTAGTTTACAAGACCGAACTCTTCTGGGTCGTTCCTTGATTCTGATCATGCGTGTTTGTACTTTTGACTTTTGTGTGACAATTTCTGTACTGACCATCCGAAAATCAGACGTTGAGTTCACATCTGACAAAAATTTTATAGTCTGCACATCCAGCTTTTGTCTGACTAAAAAGTAAAATCGTCTGTCGAAAGCACCGTACTAACGATCCGAAAATCCGCAGAGAGTTTGTCTTACAAATTTTCCCTTCTGATTTTCGTATCATGTGTACAAGGCATAAGGCCTCCTACAAAAATTAGAAGGGAAAATTCCTAAGACAAACTCTCTGCGGATTTTCAGATCGTTAAACTACCGTTCGTAATCTAGAATTAACATTCGTGACGCTGCAATTGATGAAATGTTATCTTCTTTAATGGGATAATAATGAAGCTGCTTTGCTGGTGATACCGATGTAGTTATGCCAAGCGTATTTTAAAAGGCATTTGTTTTGTACGATCTGAAAATCGCAAATCAACGCTCACCAAACTTCTACTAACACGAAATTAGCAGAAGGGGTCCAAAGGGTGGTGCTTGAGAAATGAACTTCCTCTTTATACTCTCATAGCACGTCACTACTAGGGATGAGCCGAACACTCCCTGGTTCAGTTCGCAGCAGAACATGCGAACAGGCAAAAAATTTGTTCGAATACCATTAAAGTCTATGGGACACAAACGTGAAAAATCGAAAGTGCTAATTTTAAGGGTTAATATGCAAGTTATTTTCATAAAAAGTGTTTGGGGACCTGGGTCCTGCCCCAGGGGACATGTATCAATGCAAAAAAAAGTTTTAAAAACTGCCGTTTTTTCTGGAGCAGTGATTTTAATAATGCTTAAAGTGAAACAATAAAAATGAAATATTCCTTTAAATTTCGTACCTGGGGGGTGTCTATAGTATGCCTGTAAAGTCGCGCATTTTTCCCGTGTTTAGAACAGTCCCTGCACAAAATGACATTTCTAAAGGAAAAAAAGTCACTCACCAGATTGTGATAGGCTGTGTGGCCGGTGGTGGTGGTGGATTACTGTTGTCTGATGCCTTGCTGAACCCCAGGAGGATTCATCCAGGAGTCCAATTTTCAACATTATTTGAACACTTTTTTGAACATCATTTTTTGAATATAATTTTTTGAACTCATTTTGAATTTGAACTGTTGCTTTCACTTGATTTGTTTTTGATTTTTCAATTTTGATGTTTGATTATTTGCTGTTTTCACTTAGGTGATATTTACCTATGACTATCACTATTGACACTATATATACAACATTTACTTTGTTTACATTAGAGTGTGTCATCTGCACTTGCACTTTACAGGGAGCGCGGTTTGCAATTAATTAGTTAATTATTGTTTTTTATTTCTCATCACCATTATAACGTGCTGCTCCTTAATCTATATTAGTTTAACCAGCTTCCAATTGCACGGGTTGGTAGTTTTTACTGTCTATTATATATCTGGTATGGATATTAAGGGGAACCCTGTGCCAATTTTTTTTCTAAAAATGGTGTAGGGGTCACCCTCAAAATCCATACCAAACCCTTATCCTCTGATGCCACGGGGAAGCCATTGGGAAGTCCCTATGCGTCAGAGGGGGCAGAGTCACCAGGGTACGTAAACGGGTGGCCCCGCCCCCTCTGACACCACAGGGAAGCCATTGGGAAGTCCCCGTGCGTCAGAGGGGGGCGGGGTCACCTGGGTAAGTCACCGCATGGCCCCGCCCTCAGTTATAAAAGAACTGTCACCTGAGAGGACAGTCATTACAGCGGGTGCCTCCCATGGAGGTGGATCGGTGGCGGCGTGCAGGTTTAGGTTTTTTTTTTTCAGTCCGGTGGAGTGAGAGAAGAAGATGAATGGACTTCGTGGGACATTTTTATTTTTTCATTTTTGAATAAAGGACTTGTCCCAAGTTGTGTCTTGTGATTTTTTAACATTTTGACACTTTTTTTGTGAAATGGTACGGGTACAATGTACCCGTTACCATTTCAAATGGGGGGGCCGGAATCTGGGGGTCCCTTTGTTAAAGGGGGCTTCCAGATTCCGATAAGCCCCCCCACCCACAGACCACCACAACCACCGGGCAAGGATTGTGGGGATGAGGCCCTTGTCCCCATCAATATGGGGACAAGGGGCTTTGGGGGGCTACCCCAAAACACCCTCCCCATGTTGACGGCATGTGGCCTGGTACGGTTCAGGAGGGGTGGCACTCTCTTGCCCCCCCTCTTTTCCTGCAGCCTGCCAGGTTGCATGCTCGGATAAGGGTCTTGTATGGATTTTTGGGGGGACCCCCACGCCATTTAAAAAAAAATTGGCGCGGGGTTCCCCTTAAAATTCAGGTCTGGTATGGATTTTGAGGGGGACCCCTACGCCATTTTTTAAAATAAATTTGGTGTAGGGTTCCCCTTAATATCTGAAGGGCCTGGTATGGAATTTGGGGGGACCCCCACGCAATTTTGTTTACATTTTGGTTCGGGGTTCCCCTTAATATTCATACCAGACCCAAAGGGCCTGGTATGGATTTTTGGGGGGACCCCCATGCCGTTTTTTTCAATGGCTTTTATTTGTATTGCTGAGACCCGAAAATTCATTATAGCCACGAGTAGTTTTAAATGACTTTTTTTCCTTTAGAAATGTCATTTTGTGCAGCGACTGTTCTAAACACGGGAAAAATGTGTGACTTTACAGGCATACTATAGACACCCCCCAGGTACAAAATTTAAAGGAATATTTCACTTTTATTGTTCACTTTTTGCATTGATACATGTCCCCTGGGGCAGGACCCAGGTCCCCAAACACTTTTTATGACAATACCATGCATATAAGCCTCTAAAATTAACACTTTTGATTTCTCTCATAGACAATTCATTATAGCCGCGGGTAGTATTAAATGACTTTTTTTCTTTTAGAAATGTCATTTTGTGCAGGGACTGTTCTAAACACAGGAAAAAGGCGCCACTTTACAGGCATACTATAGACACCCTCCAGGTACGAAATTTAAAGGAATATTTCACTTTTATTGTTTCACTTTAAACATTTAAACATTATTAAAATCACTGCTCCCGAAAAAATGGCCGTTTTTAAAACTTTGTTTTGCATTGATACATCTCCCCTGGGGCAGACGCTCGGTTGTACAACAATCGAACTGTGTGTACAAAGCCTAAGTGTGGGAATTTAGTGACCTTCAACAAATATCTCAGCCCAAAACTTGTGAGCAGAAAAGCCAAGCTATTGTCTATTATGGTTCCAGGGATGGGGAAGTACAATATATCCAACCATTATCCAGTGAAACATTAAGAACTCTGTTCCAGTCCAACAAAACTGAGAAATTCGTTTTGGTTTGTGAGGCCAGCCAATAGAATTCTATAGAGTTTTACTGCTCACGTCCAGATAGCAAAAGGAAGAGGCTTGGTCAGCCAGAGGTAAACATGGAGGTGGGATGTATCTGAACTTGGTGCAAGAATTAGGCAATTATGCAGCTGTGGGGAGAAGGGTGGCATAGATAAGGTCAGTGTTGTGGGGGAGCAAAAAGGATAAGGAAACTTTCAGAAAGCTGTGTTTAAAAGTTTCCTGATCCTCTAAAACAAGACTTCACTAACCTTTTTGGCTGTGTGGACTTTGAAATAATTGATCCTCAAAAATCTCATCAGAGACTCTGAAGTTGGTTGTCATTCAGTTCTAATAGATTACAAGCACCTGAGCTGAGTTTTTTCAGGCATTTTTTAATCGATTTTTTCCCAGAGATTTTTGAGCTTTTTTTTGAGCAGATATGCAAATATTATAGGCATTTTTTCATTTAGGCGTTTTTGCTGTGGCCAATAGAAACCTGTGTAGGGTGTGGAGAAATGCTAGAAAAGGGGAGGGGAGATGCTGTTTGGGCTGAAAACGTCTGAAAATATGCAAATTTCTCGCTGTTCAGGCATTTTCCATTGAAATCAATGGGGACAAAAATGCTCAAATCTGCCTAAAAAGTAGCTTATGTACTCTTTTGAGTGACAGGCGTTTTGTACAGGCAACAAAATGCTCAAATGTGGTAATTGGCCATTGAAATTAATAGGATTTTGCTTGTTGGGCGTTTCTGAGGGTCTAGCTTCAAGCTGGAAAACGCTCAAGTGTGAACGGGGTCTAAAGATGAACTTGCCCTTTATCATAAAAATTACAACAAAGGTACCTTTAGAAATGTTTAGTAACGGCAATCCACAAACAGATATTTTTGGATAATTCTAGCCTTTCTGTACCTTATTTTCCTCTTCCTCCCCATTCTTTTCATGGTGGCAATTTTTATCCAAGAGAGATAAATCCATCTACGTGTATTTCCTGGATTTCCGGCTAGAACTCAGTTATTGCCTCCTGGAACATGTGACAGGAAGTTTCAAGTATGCCTCTGCGAGGCCATGGTTACATCACAGTAGCTCAAAGAAACTAGGAAGTGAATAACAGTAGTTGTAAGTAAAGCAAAAAAATGTTTGTTTAACTAAAGAATGTACGATGATTTCATACCAGCATGCATAACTGTATGCTGATGTGATTTCAGGAGAAAGGGGAAAAGGTTAGCTTTCAAGGGTTGTGAGTCTACAAAGTTTCTGCAATTGCAATTGAAAATAACAAGAGGTGAGCTTTGATTTCACTTCTTCTGTTGTGAATTTTGAAGGCTGATTTCTCCACCTTGTCTATAGGTACAAAGGTTAGTCAGGGCTTGTTTTGAAGTGTTTTTTATGCCTCGTTCATGCACATAGTCTGGGCACATGTGCTTTTTAAACTGCACTGAATGGTTGCAATGCTGTATACACTTACTAGAATATTAAATATAAGTAGTATATTTGTAAATGCACTTATCATATTTAAAATTGCAGCTTTCCATGAAGTACAGTATTAGTAAAATTAAAATAGTACTCTGGGTGTGTGGATAAATTGAGAATTTATACTTATACTTAGCACTTTTTCCTAGCATTATGTGTAGGGTGCTACAAAGTAGGAGCACGTTATAGAGACAAAAATTACAGTGTTGGGGGCCCTCCATAAAGCAAAGGTTCATCAAATGTGATATTTTTGTTGTATGTATAACCACTTATGTATTCTTACCACATAGTACAGTTTCTGCTAAACAAAAGAATAAGTGGCTTAGCTGACTGCTTGCATTTATAATTTAGCAATTTACAGTCTGTTCTTTATCATGGTCCTTTCTAGATATTGTTTCCTATATTTGCTTTTTTTAAAGAAAGTCAAGGCATTCCTGTAACACCCTGCCACATAATCAGTATTGTACACTTGGTTACAGGTTGCTTTGCAAACACATAAGTATGTTATAGTACATCTAGGCTACCCACCCTTTTCTCATAGAGTTTTTCCAACAATAGGTAGGTTTACAAACACTATTTTAGTTGGCTAGTCCATCCAAAACTAATATTTAAAGTGATACTAAACATACAATGTTAAATTGCCATCATCCCTTTTATTTATGTATAAAGATCATGCCACTGTATTTAATATAACATTTTAATTAAAAAAAGTACCTTATTTAATCATTGCTGCTCAGAGGTCATATGACATTTCCCAAGTCTTTCCTGTCCTCAGGGAAAGCTCTGGGGGAGGAGTTTCTAGTATTCTTCTGATGTATGAATCTGTGTCTACACCGTGTTGATTGGTGCTATGCCAGTCACATGACATAAAAAAGGCTTTCAGAATAGAGAATTAAAATAAATAATTATTAGCAACAAAGTATTTTAAAGTTATATAAATCTATATTTCAAGACAAATGTTTATAATTTTTTTCAATAACATGGTGTAGGCGGAGTTTATATTAACTGACAATAGCTTTCACTTTGATCACACTGTAAAGCAATCTGGAGGAGGTTCTGCCAATCACAGGCTGTGTCAGGTCTTTACAGCTCTTATCTATAGTGTGTATGTGCTGGGACTAACAGGGAGGTGAAGCCTCCATCAATCACCATTTTCTATCCTGCCCCCATAATGTTTAGCAACATGAAGACATGGAGGAAGGGGGGGGGTGTATTTACCACTGTGTATACACACACATGTGTGACTCTATAATCAAATGGGCTGCAGAGATAAGGAAAAGGAGCAAATGAACAGCTTAGAAAATGAACTGAAACTGGAGCATGCTCAGTAGATGTTAACAGCTGGTCTACACAATCTCACGCTGCAGGAGGGACACAAAGAAGAAGGGAGCAAAAGCAGGATTTTTGCAGACTACAGACAACAAATGCTCCAGTGGGTGATGTAGTGATCGGGTATATGTATTGGGTGGATAGTATCGTGGTATCGTGGGTATGATAATTAATTAGTAAGTACTCTTCCGCAGCAACCCAATTCTTCCAGAGAGATGCACTTTATTTACTTCCAACACAGAACAAAGTCCAAAGTCCACAGATGACAAAAAAATCCGACAGAGTATATAATTCAGAGACCCATCTCCTAGGTCTGTGTGTGCATACACAGACAAGCCTAACTAAAACTATAGACTGAATGCCGTGTTATATTCACTAGATATTGAATGGCTGAGCAATTTGATTGGCCGTCTCCATTCAGGTCTTTTATATACTTTAGTCTTTCAGATAGACAACTCCCAGCCGTGAACAGCTGCAGTCATAAACCACCCCAATTTGCACTCCCGCATATCAACATCAACAAGTCCCCTTAGATATGTGTAATTAGATTAGATTAACAGATACCACCTGAACACCCTTTGAAATGTTCAAATAGACTTGCATAAGATTAACACATCAAAGGGCCTTCAGCTGTCCCCTTGCTATGTTAAAATTCAGTTGGACAAATCAACCATTGTCAGTTGAATTCTGGCCTGGTCAATATTGACTGTATGTGTACATACATATATTATAATGTCCCACATAAATCGGTGAACATATTACAACATATACAACAGGTGACTGAATATGAACACAATGTAATACAGCAGGTGTTGACAGAATTTGATTATTTTTGTGTAATGACACTTTAACAGAGTGTGGGGATGCCAACATCCAATATTACCTTTCAGCTAGCTTTGGTCTTCAAAGTTTGGTAGGCTCGGGTAACAGGACAGGTAATTATTGGTTGTTTAGAAGAGAGGTCTACTTCTTAAGTGGTTATTTAATTACTGAAGGTCCAGCTAAACCTTCAATTTAAATCAGCCAATGCATTCCAGGTATATCAAAACAAAAGCTACGCAAAGTCTTCATTTCTTTAGAATGCAACATGGCCCTTGCTAGGCTAGAGCTACTGAAAAGTTCTCCAATCAGCAGGGATCATGAGTTTTGCTGATTGCAGAGCTGTAGGTCTGACTCTGCAGGGTTGCTTCCAGACAAATAGCAAGGGTCCATTGCTGCAGCATGCTGGTAGGGGACAGACTTTGCTACTCAGGCTGTGGCTGCTTTTTAAAGAAGACAGACTGTAAGATTTTGCATACCTTCTGTGTTAATGTACCAGGAATTTGTTTAGCTGATTTAGGCCTGATTCACACCTATGCAGGTTGCAGTTTGCATATTGCAGGTGCATTTTGTGTTTTTCAATACATGTTTTTCATCCATTGAAGTCTATGGAACCAAAAACCAGAAAAAAAGACCATGGCCCTTTCCATAAAATGCACAGATGTGAACTACATCCATAGGAAACCATGTTAAATGGACTGTAGTGTGTTTCTGCAAAACTGAAAAAAACGTGAAAAAATGCATAGGTGTGAACCAGGCCTAAGAGATTGCATGACTCCAAAAGTGAATTGACTTTTGCTGCTTTGTTTATCCAGTAAACACTCACTAGCTGACAACACATACAGTGTATGTGTTCAGTATTAATTATGTTCTGCTTATGTTCATCTGAGAGCAACTCTATGCATAGGGTAAAATGTTTGTGACTTTTACTTTTTGCCAAATAACAAAAAAATACAAGGTTGGTCCTCACATGAACCAAAATTAGTTCATATGGCAGAATGCCACAGATTTGTAATAATATAATCCAGTTTTTTATTGCATCATCATCCTGGAGAAAGTACCCAAACTTGTATCTGCTGTCACAACGATAACTAAACAGAGGGGTATACTTAAATACAAAGCTTGGATACATTGTTATGTTTATACAACAGATAGGATTTGTGCCTCCACCTGCTCAGAAGAACATAAAAACAAGGGACACAAAGTCACACTAAGAACATTTGGTTACACATTAAGTAGAAATGTTATTACTGCATGCAATGCACCAAAATATGCAAGTGTTTTTAGCCCAAACACTAGTAAAATAAAAAAGTAACAATATAATTGGACCTGGAGGGGAATGGTTAGTATTTTCCAACAACCAATCAAATTTAAGCTGACATCTGCCTAGTGCAGGTTAGCAAATTACATCTAAATTATGTTTTAGGTAACATAAGGTGCCCTCCATTTACTTTACTCCATTTCTCCTATAGAATATACTGTATAATATACTGTATATTAAATATTGTGGTGATGGATGCAGAGGCAACATAGATTACATTCTTAAAATTGTTTAATACAGCATAAAGTGTGCAGGCATCCAACTGCTTTATAAAGGACAACAAAAGTTCTTTGTTCCAGGGAAAGCTCCTCTTTCTGGAGATAACAGCATTCAGCGATACTAGGCTTCATAGCACTGCCAAATGTGCAGCAGCCTCCAGCTTTAGGCCTTGCTCACATTAGTGTGAGCTCTCCTGCACGACAATAGAAATCACATTATTTCCTATGGTGCCCATTCACATCAATGCAACATAGATGCAGTGCAGTTTTTGAATGTGCTTCTTTTGGTGCAGCATTGTGTGTTTTGGCCTTATACACTTCAGTGTCATGAAAAAAATATGAGAGGTGCATGCACATGTGTTTTTGGCAGGGTCTTGTGTTTAACACTTAAGCCTCGTACACACGATCGGATTGTTGGCCAACAAAACCGTGGACTTTTGTCCGAAGGGTGTTGGCTCAAACTTGTCTTGCATACACACAATTGGCCAACAATTACGAACGTAGTGACGTACTACGTTGTTTTTCAGCTCTTTAGCGCCACCCTTTGGGCTCCTTCTGCTAATTTCGTGTTAGTAGAAGTTTGGTGAGTGTTGATTTGCACTTTTTAGTTCGCACTTTTCATTTTGCACTTTTCAGTTTGTTTCTGAACGGCCGTTCATCAACCAGCCATGTTGCAGAATCGGAGGAGATAACGTGTTATTTATTATTGGCCTTGGAGTTATTACTTTGACATTATTTTTTTGGTTGAATAATGATTTTATTTGGTATATTTTCTATATTTTTGGATGCATAGAATGCACTTTTTGGTTAAGTTCTATTGGCAGATAGCATGTCTAATTTTATTTGTTTTCTTTTTTTAATGCACAATAAAAAAAATTGTGGAGAATAATATTTGGCTATGTGTTTTACTTCAAATTACATTTTGGGAGTGGGCAGTTACATTTAAAAAAATACAATGTAAAATTGACAAGGGACACCAACATAGCTGTATCTTTGATCTCATAAACTACGGGATAATGGGGTTGTGGCAACTTGCACCAAAAAAATAAAATTAAAAAAAAGTAATATTATTCTTGATATCACCTGAAAAAAAAAAAGCCTTTGAAAATACGTTTGCAACAACTCCATCAGTATCACCAGCGAAGCAACTTCATTATTATCCCCTTAAAGAAGAAGAGAATGTGCGCTGCATTTTGAGATTTCATAATTTGTCACCTCACAAATGTTAATTCTCCATTACGAACGCTAGTTTACAAGACCGACCGCTTCTGGCTCGTCCTTGCTTCCGAGCGTGCGTGTTTGTACTTTGGACTTTTGTCCGACGGACTTGTGTAAACACGCTCGGAAAATCCAACAGACATTTGTCCACAGAAGATTTTAAAACCTGCTATCCAACATTTGTCTGCGGAAAATCCGACAACAATTGTCCGATGGAGCATACACACAGTCGGATTTTCCGCCAACAGCCTGTCATCACACATTTCCCATCGGAAAGTCTGTTCGTGTGTACAAGGCTTAAGTAACTTCCTCCTACAAAATAATGCCGGAAGCATGAAAATGTGTGAAAAAAAAAAACAAAAACGCATAATTATGCAGCAGCACTAGTGTGAACCTGGACTTACAGCTTAGCATGGCTCCCTGAGCTGACATGCAAACATGTTCTCCAACACAGCTTGGTCCAGGTGAACTTATCAGTGAATCTGCCAGGTAAAATGAAGGAGGGACAGTGATGTCACACTCTCCACCTCATCCTCCCCATGCCGAGTGGTTGACCTCCCGCGTTAAGAATGTAGCAGTGGGACCTGGAAGCAAAAAGGGATCACTGGAGTAGCAGTGCCTGCTTCAGTGATTTCCAGCTTCCTAGGGCATTAGCCAGGTATCGTATATATGGTACATAGTTATATTGCACCAAGTTGGACCGAAGTAACTACTGTATGTATAACATATCCACACCTGAAAGTCATCTTTAATATTTATTGACACTTCATTGATTTTGTGATGTCTGGTATTTTGGGGGATATGTTTAGAAACATTAACAAATTGACCAGAATTTCCACTTGTAAAAACACAAATGTACTCATTTAACAAGTTCTTGCACTGTTGAAAAATAAAATGCTAACAACATTTTAAGACTAGTAATCTAATTGTTTCCTTACAGAGAACTTCTTGATAACACGTGCCGAATCGCCAACACACTGAAGAAGCATGGCATACAGAGGGGGGATAGGGTGGCTATTTACATGCCTGTGTCACCTCTAGCTGTGGCATCCATGTTAGCCTGTGCCAGAATCGGTGCAGTGCACACCATAGTGTTCGCTGGCTTCAGTGCTGAATCTTTATCAGGAAGAATCAATGACGGTAAGTGGGAACATACTAGTTCTTTTTATCTGTTGTATTATGTTATCATTGGTACTTGCTTGGCCACATTAGGGCATAAGAAGGCCTAGGGCAAAAAAGTAACTTTCTTAGAAAAAAAAGAAGGTTCCTATTTAGCATTAAGGAAGAAATACTTCAATTTATACCAGGAAAAGGGGGGAGTTTGGGACTTTAAATGAGGCACAAATAATGTACCTCCATCCCTGATTCAGGTAAATAAGAAAGGAATGTGGGACTTTAAATGAGGCAATTGACTTGTGGAGGTAGAATGGTTGGTAAACATTGTTTATTTGTAACAAAAGTATGAAACAAGTAAAAAAAGTATTTTCATATATATACATACACATGCACACATGGCATGAACATGATGGATACATATGTTTCAGCTTGACAACACATAAGAAGTATTGAATATTGATAAAAATGTATAAATACAAATATGTAATATGTCATAGAGATGGCATTTGGCAATAAGGTGAAAAATATCAACCTTGAGCATGATTAATTGTGGCTATAATACAAGATATTTCCTATTAACAGGCATTGGTACACCATATGCAACAGAGCTGCTGTAGAAACAAGAAAAGATACACACACACATAAATAGTTATATAGTACTCAATGAATTTTGAATGTATAAAAAGGTATATAAGGGCCAGTAACTAGATGAGCCAGACTTGACTGAGCACTCCATGGAAACTCGATGCGTTTCATGGCTATATGCCATTCATCAGGAGTTGGGTAGAGAAATGAACTGTAAATACAAATGGATATGTAGTATTAGTTAATATATTCTACCCGTAAGGGGAGAAAAAACCTCATGGGGATAAAGGGATCTATACTCACAGGTCGGCTAAAGCACTGTGCTGGGCTCGCATCCAGAGAGATGGGACCCCAGAATGGTTGTCTGAGGAGCTGAGGCAAGGGACCAATTTATACCAGGGGTCTCCAAGCAAGGACCCATAGGCCACAACCAGGCTTGCTACAATAATTTAACCATCCCACATCAACTATTTGTGAAAATGTCCTGGCTGGTTGGCAGTAGATGTGTTGGTCTGTGTATTGTAATACACATCCAGTGCATCCATTGCCAGCCAGCTATGAGCCTCCATCTCCTCAATGCAGATCCCTCTCTACCTCCCCACCGTAGCTGGTTTCTAGGACCACCAGCATCCTAAAAAACAATTACACAATTGCCCTGCTCCCAGAATTTACAGGAGAGCAAGGCCTACTCCGCCTCATAACTTCCCCATGTTGCTTTTTACCCTGAAAGGTGGGGCAGGCTCTGCTGGGCTCACATGGCTATAATGGGGATCTCTGCTGGGTACACATGGATGTAAGGGGGGCACTGCTGGCAGTGGCATATCTAAGGTATGGCAGCCATGGCGAGTGCCATGGGCGCCATGGGGGGGTTGGCAAAAAAGTCGCCACCTGCACAAAAAAACCCCACCCATCCCCCCGCGGCCGCCTCCCGGACTAATAAAGCCCCCGGCACCGCAGCCGGCCTGCTGGAGTGCGGCGCCGGTGTTCTGTCAGATATCCGCTACCCAGCTCAGTGCTGTTGGGCTCCGCTTAGGCTGAGGGAAGCTTTTTCAGCAGGGAGGGGCGGGGCCGGAAGCTCCACTGGTGCTCTGAGCCTGCCCTGCCCCGCCCCATGTAGTCTATGTGCTCAGAGCAGAGTGGGAGCGCTGAGATCGCCTCTCCTGGACTTCTGAGAGCCCCGCCTTGGCCCGCAAAAATCCTGCCTCTACCACCAAAAGCCTCGCCCCTCTACCGCCGAAAGCTCCGCCCCCAGACCTCTGAGAGCGGGAGGTGAACCCGGCTGGCCAGGTAGGTCTTTCTGCCAATATACACTGCCTGTAGACTCACTGTTACGCTAAACCCTCCCTGACAATGTAGTTTACCCCCCTGTATAGCTGTGCATTGCTGAAAGTTAGAATTTTAACCACTTTCCGCTCAGCCTATAACAGATTGACGGCTGGGAAGTGGTTCTGTTATCCTGACTGGGCGTCATATGACGTCCAGCAGGATAACATGCCGGCGTACGCCTGCGGGGGCTGGCAGCGCGGCGATCGTGAGTGCGGCGTGTCAGTCAGAAACACTGCATCTCCGATCGTGATAAGAAGCCTCTGGCAGAGGCTTCTTACCATGTGATCAGCTGTGACCAATAGGGATGAGCCGAACACCCCCCCGGTTCGGTTCGCAGCAGAACATGCCAACAGGCAAAAAATTTGTTCGAACACGCGAACACCGTTAAAATCTATGGGACACGAACATGAATCATTAAAAGTGCTAATTTTAAAGGCTTATATGCAAGTTATTGTCATAAAAAGTTTTTGGGGACCTGAAGGGTCTGGTATGGAATTTGCGGGGACCCCATGCAATTTTTTTTTTTTTAATTTTAGTTTGGGGTTACCCTTAATATTCATATCAGACCCAAAGGGCCTCCTAATGGACTGTGGGGGGATCCTATGCCCTTGACAGGACCGATAATTCATTATAGTCGCGAGTAATTTTAAATGACTTTTTTTCCTTTAGAAGTGTCATTTTGTGCAGGGACTGTTGTAAACACTGGAAACATGCGCCACTTTACAGGCATACTATAGACACCTCCCAGGTACAAAATGTAAAGGAATATTTCACTTTTATTGTTTCACTTTAAGCATTATTAAAATCACTGCTCCCGAAAAAACGTCCGTTTTTTAAAACTTTTTCTTGCATTGATACATGTCCCCTGGGGCAGGACCCAGGCCCCCAAACACTTTTTATGACAATACCATGCATATAAGCCTTTAAAATTAGCAATTTTGATTTCTCCCATAGACTTTTAAAGGGTGTTCCGTGGCTTTCGAATTTGCCGCGAACACCCCAAATTGTTCACTATTCGGAGAACATCCGATGTTTGGTCGAACTTACGTTCGACTCGAACATCGGGCTCATCCCTAGTGACCAACCACAGCTGATCATCGCATGAACCAGGAAGTGCGGGTAAACGGCATTCCTCGGTTCGCGCTGACAGGGAGAGCCGATCGGCGGCTCTCCCTGTCCGAGGGGGGTCTATGCTGATAATAAGCACACTGATTATCAGCACAGCCCCCATCAAATGTACCAATAATCCGTTAATCAGTGCCCAGTAAGTGCTCCATCATAACCCTGTGCCAGTGCCCATTAAAGTGCCAATCAGTGCCCACCACAGTGCAAATCAGTGCCCACCATAGTGCCAATCAGTGTCCATCACAGTGCCAATCAGTGCCCAGCATTAACACCTATCAGTACCTGCCCAATCAGTGCTGCCCATCAGTGCCATCTATTGGTGTCCATCAATGTCACCTGTCAGTGCCAATCAGCGCCGCCTATCACTGCCAATCAGTGCTGCCGGTCAGTGCCCATCAGTGCCGCCTGTCAGTGCCCATCAGTGCCGCCTGTCAGTGCCCATCAGTGCTGCATTTCAGTGCCACCTATCGGTGCCCATCAGTGCTGCATATCAGTGCCGCCTATCAGTGCCGCCTATCAGTGCCCTTCAATTCTACATATCAGTGCCTCCTCATCAGTGCCCATCAGTGCCACCTTATCAGTGCCGCCTCATCAGTGCCCATCAGTGCTGACTCATCAGTGCCCGTCAGTGAAGGAGAAAACAAAATTTTATAACAGAAACGAAGAAAAACTTTTTTCTTTTTCCAAAAATGTTGGTCTTTTTTAGTTTGTTTAGCAAAAAATAAAAACCGCAGAGGTGATCAAATACCACTAAAAGAAAGCTTTATTTGTGGGAATAAAATTATAAAAAATTAGTTTGGGTACAGTGTTGTATGACCACGCAATTGTCATTCAAAGTGCGACAGCACTGAAAGCTCAAAATTGTCCTGGGCACGAAGGGGCGAAAGTGCCTGGTATTGAAGTGGTTAAAAATGGCTACTTGATCATCCCCTGTAATCGCATCCACAGTCTTGTCATCTGCTGTAGTCGCATCCGCAGTCTGGTCATCTCCTGTTGTCCCATCCACAGTCTTGGCATCTCCTGTAGTCGCATCCGCAGTCTGGTCATCTCCCGTAGTCGCATCCACAGTCTGGTCATCTCCTGTAGTCGCATCCGTAGTCTGGACATCTCCTGTAGTCGCATCCGCAGTCTGGTCATCTCCTGTAGTCGCATCCGCAGTCTGATCATCTCCTCTAGTCACATCCGTAGTCTGGTCATCTGTAGTCACATCCGCAGTCTGGTCATCTCCTGTAGTCGCATCTTCAGTCTGGTCATCTCCTGTAGTCGCAATCGCAGTCTGGTCATCTCCTGTAGTCACATCCGCAGTCTGATCATCTCCTCTAGTCACATCCGTAGTCTGGTCATCTCCTGTAGTCACATCCGTAGTCTGGTCATCTGTAGTCACATCCGCAGTCTGGTCATCTCCTGTAGTCGCAATCGCAGTCTGGTCATCTCCTGTAGTCGCATCCACAGTCTGGTCATTTCCTGTAGTTGCAATCGCAGTCTGGTTATCTCCTGTAGTCGCATCCACAGTATGGTCATCTCCTGTAGTTGCATCCACAGTCTCTGGTCATCTCCTGTAGTCACATCTTCAGTCTGGTCATCTCCTGTAGTCACAATCACAGTATGGTCATCTCCTGTAGTTGCATCCACAGTCTGGTCATCTCCTGTAGTCACATCCGTAGTCTTGTCACCTACTGTAGTCGCATCCGCAGTCTCTGGTCATCTCCTGTCGTCGCATCCGCAGTCTGGTCATCTCCTGTAGTCGCATCCGCAGTCTGGTCATCTCCTGTAGTCGCATCTGCAGTCTGGTCATCTCCTGCAGTCGCATCTGCAGTCTGGTCATCTCCTGTAGTCACATCCGCAGTCTGGTCATCTCCTGTAGTCGCATCTGCAGTCTGGTCATCTCCTGTAGTCGCATCCGCAGTCTGGTCATCTCCTGTAGTCGCATCCACAGTCTGGTCATCTCCTATAGTCGCATCTGCAGTCTGGTCATCTCCTGTAGTCACATCTGCAGTCTGGTCATCTCCTGTAGTCACATCCGCAGTCTTGTCATCTGCTGTAGTCGCATCCGCAGTCTCTGGTCATCTCCTGTAGTCGCATCTGCAGTCTCTGGTCATCTCCTGTAGTCACATCCGTAGTCTGGTCATCTGTAGTCACATCCGCAGTCTGGTCATCTCCTGTAGTCACATCCGTAGTCTGGTCATCTCCTGTGGTCACATCCGTAGTCTGGTCATCTGTAGTCACATCCGCAGTCTGGTCATCTCCTGTAGTCACATCCATAGTCTGGTCATCTGTAGTCACATCCGCAGTCTGGTCATCTCCTGTAGTTGCAATCACAGTCTCTGGTCATCTCCTGTAGTCACATCCGCAGTCTACTTAAGTTTATAATGAAGTTACTTTACAACTGAAAGAGGCATTTCCCCAAGTGATCTCCAGTATTGTCTGCAGCATTTATATAACCCTCGTTTATTAATGGACTTGATCATTGTTACACAATCAGCTTTTTCAGCCATTTCAATTTTCAAGGTTGTTGGGTAACTGTGGAAATGAAGAGAACTTCGGTTGGAATGAGCAGTATGATTAGATAGACCAGGCCAAGAGGAGCCTTGCAGGCATGAATGAGATAATAGAATGGGAATCTAATTCGCAGTAGTAAGTGTTGGACAGCTGTGTTAAAGAGGCTGATTTATAAATGTTGTTCTGAGAGAAGGATAGCGTAACACTTTCTTTTCTGTTAATCTATGGTTGCTGGAGTCCACGGCCGATCGGTCATGATTCTATTTTGGTTTGTGAATTTGTTCTGTCAACATATAAGGCTAATATAATCCAGGTACTGGAGACTTGGCAGCTTTCGTGTCACTCTCTCCTCTTACACCAACTTTGCTTAAAATAAATTCATTTTTATTATCCCACACTATAGATAAAATTGAATAGAGCCCTTCTTTTGTTTAACAAATAACACAGAAATGTTCACACATTTAAATGGATAATGAAAAGCTAGTAAAGGTCATATGCACAGTAAGGAAAGTGTAGTGTGAACAGGGGGGATACATTTCTTCAACAAACTTCTACTTGGGTCTTGGGTGGTGAGCTCCCGCATATAAGAGGTAGTGGCCAATCTGTACTGCCAATATTGCACAAATGTGGGATATCACCAGAATATTGTGATTTCAGGAACATGGTGGCCACTATTACCCACATGCAGGATCTTGCCACCATATTGCTGGAGACCCAGGAAGACAGAAGTTTGTAGATAAAAGTGTAAAATCCCCTATTGCCCCAATGTAAACAATACCTCCACACAATGGATCTCCCCACTACCAGCCAGTTCACATCACTTCTATGAATAATTTACCAAATACCTAAATCAGCCGGTACTGAATAACCTCAGCATATAAAAACACTTAAAGAGGAGGTCCAGCCCCCCCACAAAAAAATTAAAAGTCACCAGCTACAAATTCTGCAGCTGCTGACTTTTAATATATGGACACTTACCTATCCAGGGAGCCCATTATGTCGGCACCCCAGCCGATCTTCGAATCGGCTGTCTGGTGCAGTTGCCACCATTCTTGGAAAGGGAACCAAGCAGTGAAGCCTTTCGGCTTCACAGCCGTTTCCCTAATGCGCATGCGCGAAGCGCGCTGCGCTTTTTGAATTGGTCCAGCAGCGGAGGAGGGGGCTGAACTTCTGAGAGACAAGGACACAGCCCTGTCCCCCGGAAATGGGGAATGGTACCTGTCAAAAACAAGTACCCGTTCCCCCCTGAAAGGTGCCAAATGTGGCACCAGAGGGGGGAGACGGATAAGCTTTCACTTTTGAGTGGAACTCCGCTTTAATGTGTTACTAAAGTCACATTTTTTTAAAATTTAAATAACAATGCAGTGAGGAGGAAGTGGGGAGTGGGGCTCACTCTGGTCAAGCTCCATAGACACATAGCGAAGGAGCACGCAGACATGTGTGCGTTTATAGCAAGCTGTTTGCTATGGGGACACGCGAAGAAGAGGAAGAGCGAGGATCGCCGCCGGGTGGCACGAGAAGAGGTGGATCAGGGCCACTCTGTGCAATATCACTGCACAGAAAACGTCAGTATAACATCTTTGTTATTTAAATTTTTAAAAAATGTGACTTTAGTAACACATTAAAGCGGAGTTCCACTCAAAAGTGAAAGCTTATCCGTCTCCCCCCTCTGGTGTCACATTTGGACTCCCACAGACTCTGCAAAATCTCTCTTCCAACCTTGCTGTCAATGAGCAGTGGTGGTCTACTCCCTTCTCTGCTCCTCATTTGCAGTGCAGTCCAGCATTGTCTCCCTAGCAGAGTTGTTCCTTATGACTCAGGGGCCCTGTATCCCTTACAGGGCTGCTCCATCTTGCAATCAGCTCCTGCCCTCAAACTCCCTTCCATCCTCAGGCTGATGGTGCTTCACTGCTATTTAACCCTCAGGTCGGGGTCCCCACTTTCCTCACAAAACATAAGGGGACACAGCACTCTCTTTGTGCAGTATAAAGAACAACTTTTTGTTAGAAAGATAAAATCCTACTTACAAAGCCACTAGTTTGCAAGCATTTAAAGGAATACACACCCAGTTTATACTCTTGTCCAAGACAGGCACCCAAAGACAGATAACCAAATGTAACTGCTCCCTTTTCACATTCTTCCACTGAAAGCCCAACACGTTTCGAAGGTTGTAACTTTTTTTCGTCGAGGGTGGGAGTGCCTGAGTAGTTATGATTAAATACCCTACTACCATTTAATAAGCCCTCTCCCTACAGGCTGTGTGCAAATTAAACCCTTTGACTCAAATTCTGGTATTGGATGCAGACATCAGTCCTTCAACATTAATTTTTTTTAATACATTATACATTTCAAATGTATTTTCTTAAGATCCCAAACAACTGGGTTTATGGAACCCAAATGTTAATATCAGCACGCCATAAACTAGGTACAGATAGTATTTTAACTTGGGTTGGACTAAAAGCATATGTAGCAATAACTCTTGGCGGAGCTGCTGGTTTAAGCGGGCTTGTTACCTTCACTCTCCTTCCCTCTGTTTCACCGGCACCAGGTCTAGGGTTCCATTGAGTTTACCTCTGGACGATACACCAACACTTGAGTACGTTTTCAATGCTTTATTAAACAATTTACTAAGGAAGTAACAGGAAAGAGGCAGAACGGAAACTGCAGAAGAAACTCAAATATCTTCTTGTAAGATTCTTGACAAATGTCCTGGTAGAATTTGGATATTACAATATAATGCGCTCCCCTCGTGGGACACACTCTTTGCCCGCCTGGATAGGCCTCTCTCACTTGCCTAGCAGCCAGTACGTAGCACGAACAAAAGTCTCTGCCACAGACTTGTTTGGGATAAACCTGTACAATCCTCTGCCACAGGATGTATTGGTCTTTCTGCAATGAACGTCAGCCACAGTGCTTGAACCTTTAAGCCAACCCGGCAACACTATGCTGTATAGTTACTTTAGGATACGTCCTCCAACCGAGTCACCAGGCCCCTCTCCAGACCAGCACGCTGCGTGATCCTTCCATGACGGGTCCTGCCCTGGGATCTCCTCGGTTGTCCAGCTTCTTCACTCGGGATAGACAGCTCAGGACCATTCCTCGGCTGCTGTGGTAGGCCCCAGATAGGCTTGTGGGCCCACCCCTGCGCCGCAGCGATGTGGGCCTCCGGAACGGAGGACCACGAGATTGCTCTCTAACGCATACCTGCCGGCCAGGAGGGCCAGCAGGTGGCTGTAAAACGAACCCCAGAATATGGCGTCTGTCCCATAAATACCCTCGCCCAGAATGCAACTCGGAGGACCACCTCCACCGAGTTGTCTCTGGGACAGAAGAGCATTCATACGCTTCGACATGTTGCCTTTCCAACACTGACCAGTGATAACAGCGACACCCACCGGTCAGTATGGAAACACACACAACGCCAGCTAAGCTGGAACAGAGGCAAACTTAACCTTCCTAACGAACAAATTACTAAATTTACCTAACATATGGTAGATCGCAAATCTACCAGCGCTACACATATAATAAAAATCAATTCTTAATAATAAAAAAATTAGAAGGAATAATACCAATACATCAGTAAATAAAAAAAGTTAAAATACCGTCAAACTTCCCTTATTAGGCTGTTTTGAAATGTATACCTTGCACCTCACTCCTATTTGTAAAAGATAACCTTTAAAAAACAATTAAAATTAAAATCTACATTTAAACCTCTTGGGGCTAGAGTGTTGAGGTGGTATATCCACTCTCCCGCCCTTTGATCTAGTGCCGTGATCAAATCTCCTCCCGTCCATTTCAGTATCACTCTTTGGGGTTTATTTACTAAAGGCAAATCCACTTTGCACCACAAGTGCACTTGGAAGTGCAGTCGCTGTAGATCCGAGGGGGACATGCAAGGAAAATAAAAAGCAGCATTTTTGCTTGCACATGATTGGATGATAAAATCAGCAGAGCTTCCCCTCATTTCAGATCTTCCCCTCAGATCTATAGCGACTGCACATCCAAGTGCACTTGTAGTGCAAAGTGGATTTGACTTTAGTAAATCAACCCTTTTGTTTCATTAATTACTTACATTTTTGGGGGTTACCATCTTGGCAGAAGTTGAAGTGTTGTGGTACGCTGTGGTTTGTCTTGCCGTTTAAGATATTTCTAGTATGCTCTTCTGTGCATTTCACTAATGTTCTTTAAATTCTTCCCACATATGTGGCGAACCACAACCACACCCAAGCAGGCAGACTACCTGAATGGAAGAAAGTCCTTTATCTTGTATTCCTTTCCCATATAGTTGCACTTAAACTTTTGATGATCCCCCATATGCAGAAAACACTGCATATGTATATAACACATACAGCATCAAAAGTACAGGGAATTCAATTAACTGGATTCACATAAATATATACAGTTCATATCAATTATTGCAACCCAAAAACAAAAAATCACATATGATCGGAACATACAGGTGTACAGGCAAACCTTAGATCATAATTTACAGAATCTAAGGTTTGCCTGTACACCTGTATGTTTATGTATGTGTTATATACATATGCAGTGTTTTCATATTTACATACATACAACTTGGTTATGTCCGTTTGGCCATTCATATAATCATGATTTTTATTTTAGATTATCGGTAATTTCATTCAATCCACTAAAATGGAAATATAGGAAGACATAGGATAACATACACTCTTACATGGGTACATATTTAGGTTAATTTTCTTTTTCCCATAGTTACTAAGATCGAGTGGTTTAATTGTCCTAGTATGTATTTCCACCATTGAAATTAATATTCCTCTTATGAGTAATCATGCTAACATATTGGAAGTGCGTTCAGCTGTACTTGTTCGAAGCACGGAGCGTGGTGGAACGTATGCTTCAGGTTAATCCACTGGAGTTGGAACGCAAGCCACTCCAGAACAAGGCTTATCCAAGCGCGCTTCCGCACTGAGAGCTTCCGGTCAACTAGAGTTGAAACGCAAGCCACTCTAGAACGAGGTTCATAGAAGCGTATTTTCGTTCCCGCATCGTGACGTCATTACGTCATACAGCGGGACTCGCTGTGAATTGTCTCCGCACATGTAAGGAGACAATCACCACTGCAACCATTAGTTATTAGTGGGCATTTGACATAATATTACTTTTATTTTGCCATACCAGTAGGAGTCTTAAGAACATTATGCCATATAGAGATTATTGGGCTACATCATTGTGAGGTGGAACGCATAGTACACCCACGAAACTGAGGCTTGGAACGCACGCGGGTCCGCCATTTTGGGCAACCCGGAAGTGCTAATTTATGGAATTGAATGGGCTGGAGTCACATCATGAGGATTACAGTACCTATATTAGGGAGTCAGGCTGCAGTGGATGGATACCCCTAGACGAAGTCTTGTTAGACGAAACGCGTCGGTAGGACTCCACTGCCGCCTTCTTTTTATGTACAAGCGCTTTTTATCATCTTCAAATGTAAGTGTATTTCTTTTTACAATAAAATACGTTGTTTACGGTATCACACTATGTGGCCCCTTTTCTATCTTGTATGAGCCATATGTGCGGAGATTCACCGATATATTTGGAGAAGATACGTTTATGAAGCCCTCTGGGATCCCTTCATCTCCAGGCTATCAAGATCTTCCCCCTATTGCCAGTGAGCAATACAAGCCGGTTTGACCCTTACAGTATATACTGTCTTGGGTTCAAACCCTCCGGTAAGCCTCCGCCTTCACTGGTTGCGGGAATTGCACATCTTTTTGGAGACACTGTGGTGTGATGCATATAGTTGATCCATTCATACATTATTCAACACATATATATGTTGGACTACCAAGGAACCAGCTGTGCATTATCTTCAAAAAGACTTTTTTATATTTTTTTTTTCATGCTGGTGATGGTATTTCACACATTCTTCACAAGTGGTGATTATTAGAATCCCTACGTGTACGGATTTATATTTTTTATTTTTATTTTCAGTTTCATTTTTGATGGTCATTTATTTAGAGCTCTGGATACTCACCCCATTAGTTTGAGGGTACATTATATATTTAGCGCTACACGTTTTTGTTTTCCATTTGTTTAATTACTCTTCCTTAGAGCTGGCAGCGGACAGATGAGGCATCTACCTAGGTAAGTATGATTCATAAATTAAATTCCCATATTTCTCTTTTAATTACCCAAAATCTCCTCTTTCGTGCTATTCGGTCCACATGATGACAATTAGGCCTCATTCACATAAGGCATATGTGTCCATGCCCAGTGTGATGGCTGTGTACTGCGTGGGGATACTTGGTGTCCTGTGCATCCCTATGTAGGTAGTCCAGTCAAAGTCAATCGGGACACAGAATCCGCATGGATATAGTCAAAATTTGACATGCAGACAGGAAGGGATGCATGTATACAAACGCACAGTGTCTGCATTCAGATCAGTGCACACACTTCTATAGGTGAAGCTCTCTGGTGGATGCAGATGCAGCAAAAAGTGGCACAGCATAAATGCCTGTATCAGCGTCTGGCTACTCGGCGCTTCGGAAAGCGCCACAAGGCGGGATAAACGCCGCGTCTGCAATCTTGTGATCGCATAGACGTGACGCTTCCCATAAGTGCTCTGTGTCCAGCGTTGCACTGTGTCTGGCGTCCGAACACAGTGCACTTAAGGACTTTTTTTTGTATTTTTTTTTTTTAGAGCCCATGCCCCCCCTATGGACAGGCCGCCACTGATTTTATGCATGAAGGTAAAAAACCTTCTGTGTGCAGCAGCCCCCCCAGCCCCACCTAATTCTTACCTGAGCCGCTTCTCGATCAAGCAATGTCCACAAGAGCCTTGGCTGTCCGGGGACTCGCACTACTGATTGGCTTTTGGCAGCAGCGGGAGCCATTGGCTCACACTGCTGTCAATCACAGCCAGTGAGCCAATCAGAAGAGGGAGGGATCGGAGTCGAGCCATGGCTACATGTGTGAATAGACACACAGAGCCGCAGCTCGGGAGCGCACCTGCTTGGGTGCCCTCATAGCAAGCTGATTGCTGTGGGGGCACCCAGAAAGAAGTAGGGGCCAGGAGTTCCAGTGAGGGACCCGAGAAGAGGAGGATCCAAGCTGCTCTGTGCAAAACCACTACACAGAGAAGGTAAGTATAACATGTTTATTATTTAAAAAACAAAAAACAAGACTTTGATATTACTTTAAGGTTAGCTGTGTGTAGTAAAGGATATGTGATAGAACAGTTTTATGTTATTAAAATGAGTGTACTGAGCTTTGTACTGTCTGCTACATACTTGCTTGTGGCAAGTCATTAAAGCATTTGGCCCTTAAAGCTCCTCCCACTGTTTATGCAATCTGACCACACCCACAGTGTTGGCATGGTGCCGCCATACTGCTGTTTCAATCCTACCTTCAATAATCCTGATGCTCAAGTCAAGAAAATTGACCTGACTTTGACTATAAATAGTCGTAAAATCCATGTTCCAGTCTGGATTATTCAACTGTTGGGTGAACTCGTGTAATGAGGCTTTGGTCCCACCCCAAATGAAGAAGCAGTCGTCAATATATCTTCTCCAAAGTATGAGTTCAGGACCAATCTTCCCATTAATAAAGAGGTCCATCCTGGCACCCATAAATAAGTTCACATAGGACAGTGCAAATTTACAACGCATAACTTATCCATGTATTTGACTTTAGTGGGACCCCCCAACCCAAAAGGTACTTCTCTCCAGAACTAACTTTATGGCCTCCATTACAAATCCAGCCTTAGCCTGGTCTACTTGTGGGCTTTTCTTACAGCATCAATTCATTTTGTGTGCTCAATAACTGTGTAGAGTGATTTGTGTTACAAGTGACCAGAAACCACCACTCATTACATTCTTCAAATAAGAAGGAAGTCTAGTGACTAGAGGTTGTAGATGTAAATTAATATATTCAGATATCCTTGATGTATGGGACTCTACACCTGGCACTTTGGGTCTTCCCGGGTTTCTATTGAGCTCTAATGTATTTTTGGTAAGATGAAAATTACTGTACTCTTTCTCCATTTTTATTGATCACCCAGTCCTTATATCATTTTATGAAAATAAAATTTGTCTTGTGCTAGGTTGTAAAGGCAAAAGGTTTTCTATCTTAATGCATTCTATACCATAAGATAAAAAGCCTTCTGTGTGCAGCAGCCCCCCTCAGCCCCCCTAATACTTACCTCAGCCCCATCTCGATCCAGCAATGTTGCATGAGAGACTCGGCTGTCTGGAACTCCCCTCCTCATTGGCTGAGACAGCAGCTCCCGCTGCTGTCAGTCAAACTCAGTGAGCCAATGAGGAGAGAAAGTGGGCGGGGCGTGGCCACGGCTCAATGTCTGAATGGACACAGGGAGCTGCAGCTCGGGTGCCCCCATAGCAATCTGCTTGCTGTGGGGGCACTCAACAGGGGGGAGGGGCCAGGAGCACCGAAGAGGGACCCGAGAAGAGGAGGATCTGGGCTGCTCTGTGCAAAACTACTTCACAGAGCAGGTAAGTAGATAAATTTTTTTTTATTTTTAACGAAAAAAACACAAGACTTTAGTATCGCTGTAAACCATGCTTCAATCATAAGCATAAACACTAATAATCATCATAATTGAAATATATAAACATTATTACGACTATAAATCGGCCAGTAGTGTATAAAAAATATTGAAAGCCCATTCACTGATGAAAGAACAGTGCCAGTGCTGTATGCATCCAAGTGTGACTCCAACAGAAACTTGTGCGTTGTGCCGTGTTGCCACCACTACCAATTATAAGAGGCCTTTTACTAGAGTATCAGACCTCAATGTATTGGAGGTCAACTTGCATTTTGTTACTTTCACGGGGTATAAATTATTAGGCACAAATCCTCCCACTTTGATGCTGTCATCAGTATTTCAATCACAGAACCTGCCAGTGCTCAGACATATTAAGAGAAGAAATGAAGCCCATAGTGTAGCATTTTCTAAAATCTCCCATTTTATTAATTAAAAGTAAAACAGTGAAAAAAAGTCTTGCGAGCCACAGATGGGTTACTGCCTCTAAATTAAAACCCTCAGTGTCAACAGCTGCAAACACTAATCACGTTCCATATACCGTGCAAATAACAACATAATAAAATAACTGTGTCTGCGCTAGAAAAGTTAAGATAAATGAAAATCAAAAATCAGCGTAAAAAACGTATATGTCTGTGCGTTAAGTAGAAAACAATCTATTACCATATATTATAAGTGACTAACACTATCTTGGCTTCACAAATGAAAAACACAGCGCTGGTGTGGCGTGCGGTGTGGTATGCTACTCTCGTTCGTTCCTCTGTGCTGACAGCTCCGTCCTGGCCCCTCCCCAAGGGAGGGCCAGGACCGCACGCCACACCAGCGCTGTGTTTTTCATTTGTGAAGCCTAGATTAGGATGGTGCACTCACGCACCCACAGAATGTGAGTACCCCTAATAAGGGTGTGTTTTTATTTGGAATAAAACTTTTATTTGCAATGTTACACTATGGAGCTTCTCCTTTTTTTCTCATTCATGTAATCGAACGCTGATTATTGAGCAAATTGGAGGATATCATCACCATATCTATTAGAGCCCAGGAGTGGCTCCCAAGCGTGATTGGACACAGTTTAGGTACTGTGTCACACGCTCTGAGGTGAGCGTATATGCTTGTGGGGGTCACCGGGAGAGCACTGGAGCATGTTTTAATTGACACAAGTTTGTGGATGAGCACGATGGATACTACAGGATATGAACACTATATTTGAACACTCTGGGAGTTTATTTACTTATGAACTTTGTCTATCACATACTTATAGAGTGAGCACTTGTTTCAACCAGAGTTTGCACTTGGACTTTTATTATATGCACTTTGCACTTTGTTGAATATTTGATGATAATACATTTTATTTTTTTTTTATTTTTTTTTTTTGTTAGTCACTTATAATATATGGTAATAGATTGTTGTTTACTTAACGCACAGACATATACGTTTTTTACGCTGATTTTTGATTTTCATTTATCTTAACTTTTCTAGCGCAGACACAGTTATTTTATTATGTTATTAATTAAAAGTAGCTACTCACAAGCATAGATAAAAACAAGCACCAAAAACGTAGCTCAACTCTGGTCTGCCGGCATGCATGATGAGGTCACCACTATGGTTTCCCTCATACCCTTTTCCCAAGAGTTTTTTTCGCCTTGCAAATATATTTAATGATTTTGGATCTCCTTTTGGCTTAAGATAAGTTTCCCCATCTGTCAATTTGCAATATATTTTCCCTTCATACTTTTCTCTAGCCATAATCATGGATAGCCGGCAAAACTGATCATTGTATTCTGACAGCGGAGAAGGATACCCGCTGTCAGAACACAATACCACAGTGGGAAGGATTCCCCATCCACCTCGAATGTGTCAATGGGGAATCGGCTCTTTGCGTTCATCGCTGGTTGAGAAAAAAATTAATCATGTATGGCCAGCCTTATTCTTTCTCCCCTTGCCCTTTACCTTCACCTGTACTCCTGTTGTTCCTGGTGTCATCTCCACGGTGGATTTCCCTGCCACCATCTTTCCCCTAAAAAATGTTCCCATTTATTCTTCCGCGGCCCATCATCCTCCTTCCAATATTGTAGAGGTCAGTACCTGCTCCCCCCCATTGCCATATTGTAATCCTCAAATCTCCTAACCCTCTTCTACCAAGGCCCCTTTGTCTCTCATTTTTCCACCTCCAATGTGGTTGTCACTCTTTGTCTCGTGGGACCTCACTACCCCAGGTCTTTCTCTTCTGATAGTGTTGACTGCCCCTATGTCTTTGTCCTCTCCACACTCCCCCCACCATTAGGTGTCCTAACCACCTGTCAGGGCTGGGCTCAGCCCTTCCTTCTCAGAGCTCTGTGCTCAGCTGTCAGTTAATTGCCAGTACTCTTCATTCCACAGTGACTCATCTGGTCTTCATTTTCTGCTCGTCAGCTAGTCCTGCTGGCTATTTAAACTGCCTGGATCAGATCTCCTGTGCCTTCGCTTGGTCAACATACCTGGATACTCTCTGCTGTGTTTTCCTGTTAAAGACTTTTGTCTGACTGACCTACCTTCTGGTTCCTGATCCAGTTTACAGCTGCTACTACACTGATCTCTGGATTCCTGTTTCACTGGCTTGTTCTGACTACCCGCTCTGGTTACCGAACCCTGGCTAGGTTTTGACTATGTTTACTCTGTTTGTACCATTTTACCATTTTATTAGAAAGTGTGATTTTTACTGCACTTCTGTCTCAGTCTGATTCATGGTTCCTGACGGTACCATTTTTTCGAAAACCAAACCTACTCCACAATATTTCTCTTAACCGCATCCTCATTCTCATCCTATGACATCTCGGTGATGTTCTCAACTGAGTCAACATTAGAGTAAAATAAACATAAAATCAGCACCAATTAAAAGTCCTCTGTAGCCAAGTCCATATAAATGTCTTTTCAAAAGTTCTCAATTTTGGTTATGAATCCCTTATAGTGCTTCACTCAAGAAGGTGGATAATCTTGAAAAGTAAGGCTAACCCAATTGTATGGGTGTATAGCAATTCTTTGTAATGTGCTTACATCAAGATCATAAAAACTACTTTACATTGTAGCAAAGTGTATTTTCTTCAGTGTTGCCACATGAAAAGATATAATAAAATATTTACAAAAATGTGAGGGGTGTACTCACTTTTGTGAGATACTGTATAAATATATACCCTTACCCTCCTATTTCTCAGACAAAGCCTTCCATAAAACTCCAAATCAGCTTTTCCTCTGTGTCTTTCTCTCCCCTTCAAAAGAATTCCTCCTCCCTCTCCTCCAAATGGGTGTCAGAAGCTCCCAAAAAGGAAGTGCAGTAAAACCTTGGTTTGTGAGCATAATTTGTTTCAGAAACATGCTTGTAATCCAAAGCACTTGATTCGTTCCACAACCATTTATTCATAGGTCCTTCAGTTTATAGTCTATATAAAAAGATTATAGCAATGTGATAGGTTGTGTAACCATAAAATGTCCATCCACAAATGGAAGTCTCCACAAGGGTATTAGAAGCAAAATCCATCAGGAGCTGCAGAGTATAAAAGAGAAGAAGTGTGCAGGCATCTGGGGTAAAGCTGTCCACATAGACCATCCTCCGCCGGCTCTCACCACTGTCAGTCAACAATCGTGACCAGGAAGACTACCCTGCAGTAGAGCGAACTGAAAGGAGGCTTGAAGTGCTCATGGAGCACAGTGTGGAAGGGATGACGTTGATGGCGGTGCGGAGGATGGTGTGGATTACTCCGGATGCCTGCATACTTAGATGTGCTTCTTTTAATCATCAACCATGTGAGTTGCTAAATGTTGTACCTTCATTAAATGTAACCATATTGCTACACTTATAGGCGCCTCTCTTCTCTTTTATACTCAGTTGTGACTTGACGCTACTTGTATATCAAGACATCACTTCTATATCAAGTCAAAATGTATTTTAAAAATGTGCTTGTCTTGCAAAACACTCTCAAACCAAGTTACTCTCAAACCAAGGTTTTACTGCATAAGTGTAGCGGCACCCCCGTGAGGGCTGCTGATTGACTCTATACCCCACTGGCTACCCCGACTCTACAGATCCTCTCTTACCTCTGACACCTCGGATTCCATTCTGCAGTGTGATGTTAGCAATGAGAAACTCACACAATGTCACTGAACCACTCAGATAAGTTTACTAAAGCAAGTAATGGAACACAATGAAAAGCATGAATAAACACAAATTGTAATTGACAATTATTATCACTTAATGCACATATACAGAACTTATAACCTTATATTCGCTTTTCAGGAGTATATGTGAACAGGTGTACAGAGGGATAAGTACTCAATATCTTCAAAACATATAATAAATACCTTCCCACTGAGGCGTCAACACACAGACCAAAATGCAGTATATTATTCTTTACATTCAAAAAACACAGTGTAAAGTCTAGCATATACTCAATGGCTCCCCCGTGCTATAATTCAGAGTTCAACTTATAAGTAGAGCAGCAATGCTTGGTAAAAGAGGAAAATTATGAAAGTTCTTTTATCTCCGGATACCTTCAGCTAGCTAGTTTAAACTGCAGTATTTGTAATCCACAAAGGCAAAGGAAAAGAAATGACTGTAGAACAAAAGATATGCTGATGACTGCTTAATTGAAGAAATATCACCACTTGTAGATTCCTCTTTACATGCGAGTGCAATACAGTACTGACCTTACAGCACAGGGGAGAAAGACAAGGCCCCAAAGTCCAGTTGTATGATGCCTGTGAAGAAGTAGATTCACCATTGGAACTACAAGTCTCACCAGCAGTCTGTAGAAAGAACTCACTCAGCAATACTGTACACTCTACTGGAATGGGCAGGTGCCCTCTCACCACAATGGACTCCAATGGCTGTAAGGCTCCATCCGGAATCCCCTCCTGGTGTCTCCGTCTGGTGAAGATGGCGCCACAGCTGCAACTTCTGATGGGCTGAAGTGCAGGGGCTTCCAGTTGCTCTGAAGCACAGGCCGGTCTGCTTGCTAGGATGGCAAGACTCCGAGATCCCTCAGAGGTGGGCGATCCGGCTCTCCACTGTATAGGCCGCAGTCTCTCACTCCTGGTCACACACAGACCTCCTGCTGGCAGGTGTTGAATGGCATCCAGAGAGGCTAAAATCCGGCTGCACTGGTCCTTTTATCACTGCTCCCAGCAGGCAGTTCTGCGCGCTTTGCATTGTCTATCCTGTAGTTCAGGGCTGATCCAGCTAACACAGTCACTTCCTCCTCCAAACTACATCTCCCACGATACTTTGCTGCATTCCTCCTCAGGAATAAGGAAACATCCTATCAGAGCCCAGCAGCCACTAGAGGGAGCCAAACTCATTTGAAAAAACAACAACTGTTCAACTGTAATAACTTACCAAAAAGCTATTCAGTAAGCTCTCCTCTAATAAGCAAAGTTGTAACATCAGCACTTCTCCCTGTCCTCAGTTCTTCAATACTAGGACTCTACCATGCAAGACATATAAAAAGGACCCATAGTGCAGCAATATAGTTAAAATCCAATATTTAATATTCAAAAATCCACTTACAAACAAATGCTTGCTAAAACGTCTGTAAACCATAGTGCAGATGGCCGCCACAGCACTTCGGGTGCGTGATGACGTTACTTCCGGCGTTTGACGCCACCTCTGGCATCTGACGCCACTTCCGATTCGTTTTGTCCAATGGACTTCTTCCCAGGATCAGTATTAAAGTGTATCGTATCCCGCACCGTAGGAATATTATTCATTTTTCCCTTTATTCCCAAGTTCATACTGACATCACAATCTTAAATCAAAAATATCCCCCCTTAATTTCTTTATTTTCTTGTAATGATTTTGTTATCCTTCTCTCTTATATGGGTATTTGCCTCTCTCAAACGTAAAAATTTCTGCCCCGCACCACCACTACTCTGCTGCAGGTTGACTTACCTACCCCTGTTCTCAACATTCTTCCCTGCCCCCTCACCACTCTGCAGTCCTCCACTCTGTCCTGTATCATTGCCCACCTTGGGCCCCCTTCTCTTTCAACTCCTATGACTCAACCCTGAAGCCCACTCTCAACACTTTGCTGCACAACCCTTGCTCTTCACACATTTTCCCCCATTTCCTCACCACTCTGCCATATCCTTCCTCTCTTTCACCACTGTTCTGGACCCCCCCTTGCCCTCAACATTCTTCTCCCCACACGCCCACCCCTGATCTCACTACTTCTAACACTGCTCACGCACCCCTGCCCTCACTTCTCTTCCCTGTCACACCATTTCAAACCTCCTCAACATGCAACAGTGACTGCATGTCCCCTACTCCAGACCTAATGCCATCACTGCACTTGCCACCAAATCAATCCACAAGCTCTTAATAGCACAGCTGCCACCATCCCAACAAAACGGGAACTCTTTTGCTAGCAGTAAATAGGTACTTTATTAAAGAGTTAAGTACATTATTTAGTGAGCAGGATTAAAAGAATAAATCCAGCAAGTAACATAAATCATAATCCCAATATTAATGCTGTCCCTACCAAGTCCATGCAGCAGTGCAATACATCTATCAGTTCCTTTGCATTAACATTGTTGAGGCTTCCTTATATGCGCGAGAGGTCAGAATTTCCTAGGCGCAGTTGCTCTGCTAATGTCCCTTTAAAAGCAAGGAGACGAATAATAAACTAGCTTTGACGGAAATTGTCTCCAACTTCAAGTCCTTGCCCAAAACAAGCCCCATCACTAGGAATACAGGGAGAGGGGGTGTGTCAACCAAACTACTCTATGCTTGGCTCGTTCACATCCATAGAACTAATAGCATTCTTTCCCAGAAGTGTTCTGGGATTGGAGGAGGCAGATCCTGTCATTCATCTGACCATCCTCCATTCACAGAAGGCTTTGCATTCTGGAAAATAACAGTCTGAGATTCATGTTTGGAGGATGTGGGTAGAAAGGGCAGAAGAGCAGCGTACCACTTTTATACCGGCAGCTGCTGATGTTAAACCCAGCACCACCAGGATTGTTTTTTGTTTCAATACATTTTTATTTAGGCTTAAACATTGAAAAGTTACATACATAAGTGTACAGTACAAAGATATACTGTACATAAAGACAGATATGCAAACAGCAGGGAATGTCAGATAGACCATATGAGCAGAAAAGGGCTGGCCCAACAGGCATGAAGGAGGTGTGGGGTGATATAGTTGTCAGGGACACAGGAATGGCTTTAAAGATAGGGTTCAACTAAGAAATGGCATGGAGAGAGGGGGGAGAGGAAAGAACAGGAAAGAGGCAAGAGGGGAAATAGGAGGGAATATGAGGGTGGGGAGAATGTACAGGTGGGAGGCAAGAAAAGCCTTGACAAACATTTCAGAGTGATATACAGCGCTCAACACAAAGAAAAAAAGACAATGGTCCCATAAAGCATTGAATTTTGCCAATGCATCTGATTGTAACTAATGTTAGTTTTTTGTAGTGCATACAAAAGTGCATTCAAGAGAGAAGCTCCGGAAATGAGATGGTCCATTTTTCCAGGCCACCTTAAACACTTGTAATTAGAGGAGTTATGTTATAGGCGCTGAGCATCCCAAAGTTTCTCCGGCCCTGTTGGTTTATTTTATTTATTCTATATTATAGACAACATGAGGAGCTGGAAAACAAAGATGGAGTACTCTCAAAACTCCCAGGTGGAGAGGAACAGATTCAGGGATTAGGGCAGGGAGATCTCACTGTTGGTATTTCCAAGACATGTGCTGTATACTTGAGCCATTATTCTCCATCCATATCTAAAATACTTGCTCGTAGCTAAGATATATACAGTACTCCAGCGTTTATTTCCTCTCCCTCTCACTTTACAAGGGTTGCTTTTTGCCTCTACAGCTTTTTAAAATTTCAATATAACTTTTTTGATGATCCCTTTATATCACAAATTAGGCAATCACTGTAAACTGTTTAGAATGTTGTGGCAATTTTGAAGCTGATCCAATTCTGCCTTTCTTCTGTATTGAACTGATCATCGATTGCCTCCTGAAACGAGCAATCTATGTATTAGAACAGGGTTGCTCAACCTGTGGGCCGCAGGCCACATGTGACCCTTGGAGCCCTTTGATGTGGCCCTTGACCTCAAAGCAGGGAAACGCGCTTCTGTGGGTTTGGTGCGCTTTCTAAAAGCGCACCAAAACTTCTGAATGCAGGAGATTTGGTGCACTTTCAGAAAGCTCACCACACCTGTAAGATGTGATAGAAGTCTATGGCAAAGCACAGCTAAGTCACAGGAAAGCCGTAGGTGCACTGCACTTGTGGTGTGGGTAAACCGCAGCACATCAGTGTGAAAGCAGTCTTATAGAAGGCTCAGGACAGTGAAGGCTCATTTACATTTGCAGTTTGGGGGGCAGTAGCTGAGACATGTTTTTACCACACACCCCTACCTCTGGTGTAGCGTCAGGGGGCACAGTGGTGACCCTGCCCCATGCTCCAGAGCACTCATGCGGCCTCTCTGTCACATTCTGTTTTACCCTTGGACAGAAGGGGCTTTGGGGGTGGCATATACATGAACCAATCCTCTTCATTTTCCTCCTGCAACCTGAAAACCGGCTTCTCAGCCTCCTCCTTCTGCCAGCATTCAGCGGCTGCATATGGAAAATGTTCATTATGCTATTAAAAATAAAAAACTCGAAATTCTGAAGCTTTTCATTTCACTGTGGCCCTCAGCTGGTTACCAAATCAAGTGGCCCTCGATCTTCAAAAGGTTAAGCACCCCTGTTGTAGAACAAACTTGAATTTGACACTACCATGAAGAAACATTGTTAAAGTGGTATTAAACCCCAAATTATACAATATATAATCATTAGAAGTGGTAGCTGCATTTGTTTTCCTTTTTTAATCTTTTCCCCTCTGTTTCTACCTGGTGTTCTAGCCAGTAACATACCTCCTGTGTTAGCGTGCCCCCACTCTGGATGAAGAAGCACAGGGGGCACATTTACACATCAGCACTGTCAGTCTGGAGAGAGGGTGTTAGCTTTAAATTGATATCAGATTTAAATACACTAACAAATTGAAGTTAAACTCCAGTTAACACTTTATAAGTAGTTACAGGAACAGATTGTTTCCTTTTGTGATAAAGGTTATAAATAAATAAAAAAAGCTGATCATTATAAGATCTCCTGTCAGTAGTAAATGGTTTGTCTCATCCCTGTACATCTGCAGAACATCTTGTTCTTTTGATAAACAACAGACTTGCTTGCTGGATCACCAGGTGGAAAGAAAGCTTAAAAAAGAAAAAGTAGCCATCACCATAATAGGCTGCAGTATAATAAAGTTTGCTTTTGGGTTTAATAGCACTTTAATAAAAGCAAAACAAACAATAAAATCTAGAAATCTTCAACCAATATGTCAGAGGCAATGAATGACATTTTTACTATTTTGTACTTGTCAAACTGAAGTATGTGTACGTGTATATGTGTGTTTTGGTTACAAACCTTTGAGAATGGGGCCATTGCAGGTATTCCTTTCCATAAAACCAAATGTAATCTTGTCTTAACAAAAAATGATTTACACAAACATATTTTTTTCAGTGTGGATCATAATGTGACACTGGAAGGGAAAAAAGATCTAAACTGAAAGGAAAAATTTGACATTGGGCTTTATCTCCCTACTACTCTTCATAAAATTAGAATTATGTGGTATCCCTGTACTCATTATGCCATGTACATATCTTAAATGATGATGATGATGAGCTTGGGCATGTTACAGTCCTAGTATGAACTCGGCAAGCCCGCCAGGAAGCTGTCACCTGTACTGGGCCAATCATCTGCAGCCTGGACATTCCCTGCCCTACAACCGTACATATACAAGGGACAAAGGGCTGCGAGGCAGGGAATACGTCAGCCGCTTATTCCCTCATCAACTAAATCTGACTTCCATAGTTAACAGAAAAATTCTTGCTTCTTGGCATTTCACATCTACTTTATCTGCAAAGTCTGTCCTTTCCTATATACAGTAACTTGACTTTCAAAATAACTATATCAGAAGTAAAGACCTATTACATGGAAATGGGTTATGGAAATTTAATTACATGCTTTACATGAAAAACCCTGGGCATATTGTTATGTAACTGAAACCCAGGGCTTTATTTCAGCGGGAACACAGGGGAACGCAGTTGCGGCACCTCCAGCACAGAATTTATGTAATGGCGAGGGGTACTATAGTATGCTGGAGGGACTACTGATGCTGGCTGCTGGGGGATCTATGGTCGCTGGGGGGATCTATTGTTGTGGGGGGTCTAGTGTTGCTGGGGAGGTTTATTGTTACTGGTGGAGGATCTATTGTTGTGGGAGGGGCGTTACTGGTTCCTGGAAGGGATCTACGGTTGAGGGAGGGGTCTAACTACTGTTGAGGGAGGGGTCTATCGTTGCTGGCAGTTGGGAGATCTATTATTGCTAGTGGGGGTCTATCGTTGCTGGGGGTATGTTATTGAATGGGGGTTGTCTATTGTTGTTGGCTGCAGGGGATCTATTTTATTGCTTTTCTTGTTATCAGTGTCAACTTCTATACAAATTACTTGGTTCTGTATTCTATGGAAGGGAGGCTACTGGGAGGTGGGTAGGGGGTGGAACCCAAGGTCGGTGCTCAGAGGTGTGTAGGGGGCAGAGACAAGGGGTGACTCGAAAAGGAGGGAGTTCCTGCACCTATTCCCTAAGAAAAAAAGCCCTGCTGAAACCTATACCTTTAGTATATTGCAATGTGTTGTCATGTGTTTTTCTAACATACATCTGATCTTTTTAATCCCAATAGCAAGCTGCAAAGCCGTCATTACTTTCAACCAGGGTCTGAGGGGTGGACGAGTGGTGGAACTCAAGAAGACTGTGGATAAAGCTGTCGAGAGCTGCCCTTCAATTAAACATGTATTTGTTGCTCAGAGGACAGAGAACAAAGTCCACATGGGTAGTCTTGACATACCTCTTGAAGAAGTATGTTATTTCTGAGTATACTTATGCCATGAGATATGGAGCTTGATGTACTAATGTTTGAAATAAAATAAAGTGATGTGCACTTGTGGGTACGTCCAACATTGAGTCATGTGCAGAAGAATTTGACATATAAGTATTTTTCTTCACCAGACTGTAACACAGTTAACTTCACTTTAACTTTTGTCACAATAAAGCAAATCGGGCTCATGGTATATATATGCATTTATTTAAACTGGATCTGTATTGGAGAACGGTTGCGGTATATACTATGTGCTTTTATTTAAACTGGATCTGTATTGGAAAACAGTTGCCCATTTCATGATTTCTACCCACCTGCTTTAACCCAATAAAGAGGTAATATCAAAGGCTTTTTATTAGTCACCTTTCCTTGAAGATGAATCAAAGCATATATCTCCACCACGCTATGGATTTGAAAAAATAACTTTCAGCGGTTTATTAAAGCGAGCGCATCACAGCGATGAAAGTGCAATGTTTTGAAGCCACATAGGACCCCTTCATTAGGCATGTGACAAGTGCATAGTGTAGTGTTAAAACATTTAAAGTACCATCCACCAATCACAGAACAAATGTTTCTACACTGCACTATGCACCTATCACACACCTAATGTAGGGGTCCTACGTGGCTCCAAAATGTTGCACTTTCACCACTATGATGCGATCAATATCCATATTCAAGATCCTTGGTGTGTTGGTGATATATGCTTTGCTTCATGTTGACACCAATTTCCACTTGGTAGCTGCTACAGCATCCATCTACTTAAGGCCATCTCTAGGAACGTGTGCGAGAGGAATATTCTACATTTCCTTGAAGATAGTCAGATGATGAAATGTCAACACATTTCTGTTTTGTGGTCTCAAAAGGACCTTGCAGCTTAATGTTTAGGCAAATCCAGGAAGTTAGTGGCTCTGCTTGGACACTGATTATCCCTGTGGCTAAAAACATGTGAATAATGATTTGGCATTCAGTAACATGGCTGGCAACTTCTGTAACCAGCTGTTGGTTTAGAGCAGGGGTCTCCAAACTTTATAAACAAAGGGTCAGTTTGCTGTCCTTCTAACTTCAGGGGGCGGACTGTGGCCAGTAGGGGGAAGAAAATGTCCTGCCGTCCGAGTAAACAGTACCCCATCATTGCTATTAAGGGGAGTAATAATGCCCCATCATTGGTATTAGGGGGAGGAATAGTGCCCCATCATTGGTATTAGGGGGAGTAATAGTTCCCCATTGTTGGTGTAAGTGGGAGAATTGGTGCCCCATCATTGGTGTCAGTGGGAGGAACAGTGCCCCATCATTTGTATCAATGGTAGAAATAGTGCCCCTAAGTCAGCATTGGCAGCTCTCATATTTTGCCTTTGTCAATTTACTTTAAGTTTCCGAGCTAACAAATTAAGCCTACCAATGTCTTCATCTGTGAACTGTGCTTTAAAAAACAGCCACTATTTCCTGGATATACCAATTGTATAGATTAACATACCAGAAAGCATTCTGTACTATATTAAGACACATATAGCTTGCGGCCATGGGTACATATGTAATCTAAAAGGCACGTTGGGGCTTTAGGCATACTCCTAGTAGCTATTGCATTCAATACAAAGAGCAGCTCATCAGAGCTATTGTTAATTGATCCGGTGACTGTGCAGGTTAATTCAGAAAAGTTTGGATGGTTAATAAATATTTACTCATATAGCATATAGCATGAATTGTGTTTGCAATATTTACCATTTTTCATTTTAAACTTTACCAACAATGGTGTAGCACAACCCGTAAAACAAATACAAAGTGAACAAAAAAGTCCACACATTAATTTTGATATAACACACGTACACAAAAATTTTCATGCTTCCAACCAACAGTGAAACTGACGTATTTTCTTATCTTCTCATTACATATCACTCCTGCACCACATGCAATTCACCACCCGTGAACCTTATATGCTCATCAACAGTATTTGACCTCAATAAATTAAGGTCACTAGCGCTTTGCTCCTTCATGGTCTGTATAATGGGTGGCGTCTCAAGATTTTTCTCCTCATTTCCAGTCTCTCCAATTGCAGAGATTAATTCATGAAAAAAGAATTGGACCAATAGTGGTCTCTGTACATTTAAAATCATTTAATATAAACCTCTTAAATGACACTCACAAGCAAGTCCACACACAGTGCTATATACAATGCATTACAAAATTGTAAGAAGCATCCCTCTCACCACAGGCTCTGTTGACTGCAGATGGCCACCATATGATGTTACTAACATGGCTCCGCCCCTATACATGTTACGCCTGATCCACGGGCCTTTTAAATGTATGGAGAGCATTATTGGTCCCAATTCTTTTTTCATGATTGAATGTCTCCATTTGGAGAGATTGGAGAAGAGGGAAAAAAACATTTTGAGGAGCCATCTATTATACAGCCCATGAAGGGGCAAAAGCTATTGACCTTAATTTATTAGGATCAAACACTGGTTCATGGGAGGTGATAAGACAATACATCAGTTTCGGTGGTTGGAAGCACAGAAAATCTTGGGGACTTGTGTTGTATCAATGAATAATAAAAAGTGTATACTGCGCTGTGACCCTGCATCCAGCAGCCGGCACGGCTGTAGACAAAGAGCTAAGTAGGCAGAAAATAAATAAGTGCAGCGCTATAATTGCATAAAAAGAGAAAATGAATGGATATTAAGCAATGTGCTAATATAGGGACTGCACTACACACAAATGTCCAAATTGAACGAAATGATGAAATACAGTCCAATTAGGTTTGTGATCCAATACACATGTGAGAAGTTCCTGGCATTCCTGGGAACCTTGGAGTGAAAAAATGGAAGCAAACACCACCACCGTGAAAGAGGGAGGAGGCTTACCAGATAATATTGACTTGGCGGGGCATATACCACCCAAGTCAACAAGGCTTGTTGGGTTCAAGCCACCCAATGGGGGACAGCTGATCCTGGAACTCCGTTAGTCGATCAGCCTTAGATGTCATGAGATGTTAGCCGAAGGCTTCAGGAGTCTCGGGGAGCATGAAAACTTATTGTCACAGGAAGAGTATCATGTAATAGAAAAAGGGGGCTGACTTAGCGTGATACAGTTTAAAAAGAAGGTGGTTTATTAAAAATATAAATTCAACACTCACATTTGGAAGAAATTGATACAGCATGTAAAAGCATGAGGCGATGTTAGCAGAAGGTCCACCCAATGCATTTCGACTGCACAGTTGTCATTACCCCAGATGACGACTGTGCAGTCAAAACGTGCCAGGAACTTCTCACATGTGTATTGGATCACAAATCTAATTGGACTGTATTTAATCATTTCGTTCAATTTGGACATTTGTGTGTAGTGCAGTCACTATATTAGCACATTGCTTAATATCCATTGACATCTATTATGTTAGAGTTTGTGTCATTTTGTCACACATATGTTTGAATCACATACAATTTTTCTCTTTTTTTGCAATCATAGCGCTGCACTTATTTATTTTCAACTTGTGTTATATCAAAATTATTGTGTGGACTTCTTTGGATTTACAGTGCCTTGAATAAGTATTCATAATTCATAATTGCAGCAAATGGTGATTCTACAAAGTATTGACTCAGGGGGGCTGAATGCACGCCACACTTTTCACATATTTATTTATAAACAATGTTGAAAACTATTTATCATTTTCCTTCCACTTCACAATTATGTGCCACTTTGTGTTGATCTATCACATAAAATCCCAATAAAAAACATTGTTTTTTGGTATTAACATGACAAAATGTGGAAAATTTCAAGGGGTATGAATACTTTTCAAGGCACTGTATATATGTTCACTTACAGTATCTCACAAAAGTGAGTACACCCTCACATTTTTGTAAATATTTTATTATATCTTTTCATGTGATAACACTGAAGGAATGACACTTTGCTACAATGTAGTGTAGTGAATGTACAGCTTGTATAACAGTGTCAATTTTCTGTCCCCTCAAAATAACTCAACACAAGGCCATTAATGTCTAAACTGCTGGAAACAAAAGTGAGTACACCCCTAAGTGAAAATGTCCAAATTGGGCCCAATTAGCCATTTTCCCTCCCCGGTGTCATGTGACTCATTAGTGTTACAAGGTCTCAGGTGTGAATGGGGAGCAGGTTTGTTAAATTTGGTGTTATCGCTCTCACTCTTCTATACTGGTCACTGGAACTTCAACATGGCACCTCATGGAAAAGAACTCTCTGAGGATCTGAAAAAAAGAATTGTTGCTCTACATAAAGATGTCCTAGGCTATAAGAAGATTGCCAAGACCCTGAAACTGAGCTGCAGCACGGTGGACAAGACCATTCAGCGGTTTAACAGGACAGGTTCCACTCAGAACAGGCCTCGCCATGGTCGACCAAAAAAGTTGAGTACACATGCTCAGCGTCATATCCAAAGGTTGTCTTTGGGAAATAGACATATGAGTGTTGGCAGCATTGCTGCAGATGTTGAAGGAGTGGGGGGTCAGCCTGTCAGTGCTCAGACCATACGCCGCACACTGCATCAAATGGGTCTGCATGGCTGTCGTTCCAGAAGGAAAGCCTCTTCTAAAAATGATGCACAAGAAGGCCCGCAAACAGTTTGCTGAAGACAAGCAGGACATGAATTAAACCAGCGGTTTAGACATTAATGGCTGTATGTTGAGTTATTTTGAGGGGACAGCAAATTTACACTGTTATACAAGCTGTACACTCACTACTTTACATTGTAGCAAAGTGTCATTTCTTCAGTGTTGTCACATGAAAAGATAGACTAAAATATTTACAAAAATGTGAGGGGTGTACTCACTTTTGTGAGATACTGTATATTTTTTAGGGGTTGCACTACACTATTATTGATAGATTGCATACTTAAGGAGTGGAGTCACATAACGGTGTTGGAACAGTAACCAGAGGTGTGTGTATTTTTGTATTCATTTATTGTGTAAGACATTAAGGTGACTGCGCTGATTCCTATTGATTATCATTTTTAATTTTTATTACATTTTTACAATCTTCCCCTTCCTATTTTACTGTTTTATTAAATGTATATTTAATAAATAGAGATTTGTTGACTGGCCACTAGAGGCAGGGTAGGTTTTCTACCCCAATTATTCAGTTAAACCGAGTAACAACTTTTCAATAATAATATCACCTACACAAGAAGTGCATTGTTTTCAATAAGTTGGCCAGAGCATAGACTTGCATTGTGAGAAGAAGCACTAAAGTACAACCCTTATGCATCACAGTAGAGCAAGAAAAAGAGCCTACAAATGTAATAAGCAAATATTTAAAAATAAATAAAAAAGAATTGTATGTACATATAACATTTACAAACTTTAGATAGAAACAAGATTTTTTAAAGACTAGTACATAATGTTAGAATTAGTAAGTAAAACTAAACTCTGGTTAAAAAAAAAACTATTCAATTATGTATTCTAACTCAAAAAGTACCTTTTTTGATCATCTCAGGCTCCTCTAAATCTCCAAATTGCTTTTTTTGCTGCTGTGGTCTGACTTCCTGTTAGAAGGTGGCTACATTATTTCTCCATGGTCCCACTATATGTGGGAACATAGCCACTCCCTCTTGCTTGCTCATGAGATGTGCTAGGGACTATGACATTTTTAGTATGCATAGATCAGTGCACATGTAACTAACTTGCACTGCTGTTTCCAAACAAATGGAAGTGAGGCGAAAAAGGAGATGTTCAGGAGCTCAAGGAGAGCATTAGAAGGTGGTAAAAACACAATAAGGAGCAATTCCATGAATAATAGATTAAAGGGCCATTAAATAGTGGATGAGTATGAATTCATTTTGGAGAGAAAAAGTGGAACTTCAGCTTTAAGTATTCCTCGCCCCCTGACATGCCACATTTGGCATGTTATTTTTTTTTGGGGGGGGGTACCTAGTTTAGAGTGGGACTTCCTGTCTCACTTCCTCCTTCCTGCTCTTGGCTGCCTAGGCCACTCCCCCTCTCCCCTTAGGCAGCTACTCCCTCTCTGCAATCTTCTGTGATATATCACAGGTCCCAGAAGATTGCCTGGCGACTAGCAGAGCTCAGTGTGACTCGCGCATGAAGCCGAAAGCTGTCACGGCCGGGTGCCCACAGTTGTTATGAAGGTGCAGAGGGGGGAAAGAGGAGCGAGGTCCGCGTCGCTGGACTGTGGGACAGGTAAGTGTCTGTTTATTAATAGTCAGCAGCTACACTTTTTGTAGGTGCTGACTTTTAAATGGGTGGAACTCCGCTTTAAGGTAGATATCCATCTATATTTTGGCCAGACTTACTTTTTGTAAGGCTACATTTTCTTGCTAATAGTGTATTTGTGGATTTGAGGTATGCATGCTTTTTATAGCTGCTGACTTTTAATAAACAAAAAACATGTGGAACTCTGCTTTAAGGCAATTGTTTAGTGTTACTTTAAGATAAATAGAAATCAATAAAAAAAAGACTGTTTTTTTAGGCATTCCAAAAGTGAGATCAACTAAATATCACTGTCAGATTATCTAAACTAGAGCAAAACATGAACACTTTCATAACAATGGCTAGGCAGTTAGTACTCATCATGTCATTTGGCATTCAAGATTCGGTTACCATCAGGTTCTCCATAAAGTCTGTATTTTCCTTATGTGGAATAGCTTCAAGCCATGGTTTCCTAGTGAAAACCAAATTGTAGTGGTAGGTTTCCAACTGGATTGTTTTTAATTTGCGTGTTTGTATCTGCATTCCTGTGATTAGGACATTTGATTGTAAGCTCCTTTAGGCAAAAACTGATGGTACCAATTACTGTGTAAAGTTCTGCAGAACTTGCCAGCACCATGAAACAATAAACAGTATGTTATCAAATGTATGAACATTGTCTTGCTTTGGTTTGCAGGAAATGGCTAGAGCAGATCCCATCTGTCCTCCAGAACCCATGAACAGTGAAGACATGCTATTCATGTTGTACACCTCAGGTAGTACAGGGAAGCCAAAGGGTGTTGTGCATACACAGGCTGGTTACCTTCTCTATGCTTCCCTGACACACAAGGTATGTACAGTGAATATGTGATGGTATAAATGCATATCTGTGTGGATATTGTAAACAATATGACAATGTACAAAACATAGAAAGTATCACTTCTATATTTTAACAGCATGCCTAATTTATGTTGGAACTTTGCCTTTGTGTGAGGATGAGCCATTCTAACCACAAACACAGGCATTATGTTCAAAATAGAAAAGAATGTAAATTGGAATAATGTTTGTACAGAATATGAAATATGCTATATTTTATGTTCATTCAATATTTTCAAACTGGTATTCAGCCTACCCAAACCTGATATTTCAAATGTTGATAGATCCTAGATGGTTAAAGCTGAACTCCAGAAAAAGGTAAATGCATCATTGAAATACATATAAAGGGGCTGTAAATCAAGAGTAAGGCCTGGTTCACACCTATCCTTTTTTTAGTGCATTTCCAGTTTTGCAGAAACACACTACAGTCTGTTTAACCACCTCCCATCCACGCTATAGCTGAAAGACGGCTGCAGCTCAGACTTAATTTGCTGGGAGGGCGTCCATGGACATCCTCCCATGCTCGAGCAGCCTGCACGCCCCCTGCAGGGTGTGCGAGCTGCGTGCTCTGTGATCAGCGAGCCTATGAGACTCGGCTGATCACAGATCAGAGTAAGGGGTTGATCCCGACCCCTTACCACATGATCAGCTGTCAGCCAATGACAGGTGATCATGTGATGTAACCAGAGCCTGTAATCGGCTATTTTTTCTCCTCACGCTGGTAGCGTGAGGAGAAAAAAAAAGGCCTATCACCGGCGGCTGTGGGAGGGACATTAGTCCCGATCATGGAGGGCCTCTGCAGAGACTTCTGTGCCACCTACCAGTGCCCACCAGCGCCACCTACCAGTGCCCACAGTACCACCCATCAGTGCCCACAGTGTCACCTATCAGTGCCCACAGTGCCACCTATCAGTGCCCACAGTGCCACCTATAAAAGTCACCAAAGTGCCTCATCACCAGTGCTGCCTATCAATACCACCTACCAGTGCCAATCAGTGCCATCTACCAGTGCCTATCAGTGCCACCTACCAGTGCACATCAGTGCCCATCAGTGCCACCTGTCAGTGCCCAACAGTGACATCTATCAGTGCCACCCATCAATGCCACTCATCTGTGCCTATCGGTGCAGTCCATAAGTGCAGCCCATCAGTGCCCATCAGTGCAGCCTCATCAGCGAATATCAATGAAGGAGAAAAATTACCCGTTTGCAACAGGACACCTAAAAAAAGTGTAAGAAATAATTAAAAAAACAAAATGATACAAATAAAAAACTACTGACACCGTCCACTGCCCTGCTGACACCACCCTCTGCCCTATTGACAAGTTCACTGCTCTACTGACATCATCCACTGCCTTACTAACACCGTCCATGTTTTAATACATTTGGGGTGCACACCCTAATGCAATAGGCTGTGCACACCTATGTTCTTTACAAGAGATTTACATTTAGAAATTAATCAAAAATACATAATTTTATTCATTTGTGTTTCTTTATATCTTCCTTGAGTTCAGCGTATAAATGCATATTTCTCAAATCTCGTGACACTCTGGGGACATCTCTGCACTTGAATTCCTGGTTCTGCTCACTTGGTGTGGATATTATTATGGGTTTCCACTGTGTCTTATAGATTTTTAGCTTTTTTATTTTTGTATTATTATTGAGAGTGTAATAAGAGGAGCTGAAACACAAAGATGGGCGCAAACACCCAAATCATCCCCTAGATGAAATGGTAAAGGAGTTAGGCATTAAAGTAGATAGGTCTCCAACACATGTAAGAAGCCAGGAGCTTCAGTATAAGAAAATGGAAACCACCCCAACCTATACCTGGCCCTTGCAGCAAGGAGCACATGGAACAGTTATGCATGTCAAAAAACAACAAACAAAAATTCCCACCTAACCAGCTTACCAGCCAGCCTCCAACAAACCAAATTGTCCTGTCTAACAGTTCACCTTAAAAACAAGGGGTTTCGTTTGGACACATTTGCAAATAGATGCATAAGCTGTAGCGGCCATGTCATGGCACTCCAGTCTACTGCAGTCCTAACTCTACAAATTTGAGTCTCCCAAGTTGGAGCACATATGAAATAATGAATAGATTAAGGGCAGATATGCCTGGAGGTAGTCCACCCCTACTTAAAGGTACATGGATGCACTGGACACCCAGAAATAACACAATGGCAGCGAAGGTATCCATTGAGTCCCCGCACCAATTCACCAACAGTACAAACAAATGGCGACCACTCCAACCTATAACTGGCCTTTGCAGCAAGGAACACATGGAAGGGTGATGCATGTCAAAAAACATCAAACGAAAGTTCCCAGCTCATTTGCCAGTCAGCCTGCAACAAACTGAATTAGAGCATATCAAAATTTTCACTCTTCTGCGCTGTGTGGTAAGTCCCAACATGTTATCAGACTCTTATCTTGACATGTTAGTATATGCGGATAATGCACACCATGCTGCCTTCCAAAGATCGGGGGAGTCCAAATGAACTGAAAGCATAGAAGAACACAGAGGGCGCATAGGCCTAGCGCATTATCCTCAATACATGTTTTTATTCAATAAAATAGAGGTGAATATATTCACAAACCAGTACTTGTGTCATAGCATTATCATAAAATCATCCACTTAAATACATATGCAAAAATCCACAACACTTGTAGTCACATCGCCTAACGCGTTTCAAGGTTTCTCTCTTCTTCAGAGCCTTGTTTAGATGTCTCTTAGTGTTGACAAGGAACTTTTCAGTCAGGATCAGTGCTTCTCTGTTTAGTGCTGCTGTATATAGCTTCCTTGTTCCTTCAACAAACTGAATGAATCTATCTAACAGTTCACGTTGAAAACAAGGAGTTTAGTTTGCACACATTTGCAAATACATGCATAAGCTGCAGTGACCACGTCACAGAACTCCAATGTACTGCAGTCCTAACTCTATCATTTTGACAATCTCCCAAGTTGGAGCACATATATAATAATGAATAGATTAGGGTCAGGTATGTTTGATGGGAGCCCATCTCTCCTTAAAGGTACAGGGATGTACTGAACTCCCAGCAATAGCTGGGTGTTCAGTGCGTTTGTTGTTTTTTAAAGATACTGCTAGTGCTGTTCATTTTGTGTGAATATAAAACAGGAAGTCTGTTGTGTGAAGTAAAATATGTCAAGGCACATTCACAATTTGATTCCTGGAAGAACAGAAAATATTTAGATATTCTGCCATGTTAAAAAGTCAAAAAAATTTTTATGTAAACTTAAAAACTATCTTAGTTCAAATCCATACAAATGATAATTCAGTGTTTGTTGGATGCTGGAGGATTAACTGAGATGACAATTTTTTATTATCTCTTGGGACTCTAACAGTGGGAAAGTACACTGGAAGTCCTGGTGTGGCCATTATGAAGCTCTCCTGCTCTCCTTTTGGGATTTCTTATTTATTTTAGATTTTGAAGAATGCATACATATCCGTGTTTTTATTTTTTTGTTACTTTGTAAAGTTTACTATTTTTTTTCCCCAGTACGTGTTTGATTACAGTCAAGGAGATGTGTTTGGCTGTGTGGCTGACATTGGCTGGATAACAGGGCACAGCTATGTTGTGTATGGACCCCTCTGTAATGGAGCCACCAGTGTTTTATTTGAGAGCACTCCAACTTATCCAAATCCAGGTAACAGTTTTTGACATTGTACTTTATTTGTATTTTAAATCTGTGCAAATGTTTTAGGCAGGTGTGAGGAAATGCTGTAAAGAAAGAATGCTTTTAAAAATGTATATTTTAGTTTAGTTTATTTTTATCAATTTACAAAATGCAAAGTAAGTGAACAGAAGAAAAATCTAAATCAAACCAACATTTGGTGTGACCACCTTTGCCTTTCCTACCAGAATTAGTTTGTACACTTGTACAGTTTGTACACTTGCACAAAGTCAGGGATTTTGTATAGTTAATGATCATCAATTTCATATGCCCCAGAAGAAGTCCTTTTGGTGATGAAACCGGTCGGGCAGAGCTACACATCCCTGTCATCGCGCTACCTGGATGTTTTTGGCGGCCGCCATCTTTTTATATTGTTCGATGCTCTTTGAATCTGGAAATATGTAAGTGCAATATACCTTTAAATCATGTAACTCATGAGAGGTTTTACACTATCAGCGTTTTTCAATTTACTTGAGATTATTTTTTATTTACTGAACGGCCTGAGGGAAGAGGATTGGAGTCACCCTGTGGTCGATGTGGGATCGTTTCCCCTATCTCCCATCTGTGACCAGTGTTGGGGAGTAAAAACTTTTAGCCTTTATGACAATGACCCTTTATAAGAAAGGGTCCAGGCTCTTTGGTAAGAGTCCATTCCTATCTGTGGTGGCAGTGTATTCACCTGGTGTAGGGATTCTGATTCATCCTGAATACAAGATTTTTTCACTTAATTTGACACATGTGGAACTTATGATTTGTTTGAGAGACTACTGACATTTGGACTTCTTTCTTTGTTTGTTTTACACATGTTTTTTTTTTCTTTTCCTTTATTAGCGCAACATATTTATAGTGCCTCATTTGTTGTGAAAAAATATCTCACATTAGTGGTGCAGCTTCATTTCTATATATATTTTATGTTTTTTTTGTATCACAAGTGCAGTATTTTGGTTGGAGTTTCGCATCAATTTCATACGTAGGTTGAAACACAGTCATTAGCTGAAACAGAAACAGCTGTGTAGAAGGCTTAAAACTGGGCGAGGAACAGGCAAACTCTGCTACTAAGGTGATGTTGAAAAAGACAGTTTCATGTCACTGGTCATACACCATGGCAAGACTGAGCACAGCAACAAGACACAAGGCAGTTATACTGCATCAGCAAGGTCTCTTCCAGGCAAAGATTTCAAAGCAGACTGGAGTTTCAAGATGTGCTGTTCAAGCTCTTTTGAAGAACCACAAAGAAAAGGGCAACTTTGGGGACCATGTACATAGTGGTCAGTCAAGGAAACTTAATGCAGCAGATGAAAGACACATCATGCTTATTTCCCTTTGACATCTGATGATGTCCAGTGGTGTCATCAGCAAAGAACTGTCAGAAACCAGTGGGACCCAGGTACACCCATCTACTGTCCAGAGAAGTCTGGCCAGAAGTGGTCTTCATGAAAGAATTGAGGCCAAAAAGCCATACATCCAACATGAAGACAAGTATATGCAACTGAACTATTTACAAAAACATAGGAACCGGGGTGCAGAAAAATGGCAGCAGGTGCTCTGGACTGATGAGTCAAAATTTGAAAAATTTGACTGTAGCAGGAGGCAGTTTGTTCGCCAAAATGCTGGAAAGCGGTACAATATTGAGTGTCTGCAGGCAATAGTGAAGCATGGTGGAGGTTCAATGAAGGTGAAGTAAAACTCACCTATGTGCATTTCAAATATCCAATCAAATGAAGAGGAATTCAAAGAAAAAATAAACAAAGCTCAATTTTTCCCAGTTTGCACTTTAGCTTATAAGTGTTCATATAGTTCATTAATGTTTGTATGTTTAGTAGGTGTTTATTTTTTGCCTAGGTATGTCTTTGCTTAATCAGTGTTTGGTTAAACACTTTGAGAACACAGTTCAGCTTTCAAAGCTAAACATGAATTTACGAAACCCTATGATGAATGCAGCCTTCAATGCATGCAGTGATGTTTAAAAAAGGAGAACACACCAAATAGACTACTATTTGTCTCCATTCATCCCCTGTTCAATGCTCTCATTGCCAAATATGTTTGACTTAGTAGACCTTGATAACATGCTTGCAGCTGCATTGCATTCACAAAGCAATGAATAAAACTAACATACAAGCATACTACAAATGGTGATAAGACCCATATGTTCTTCTATTTATAACTGGCTTGGACTACTGTATCAAGAACAAAGTTTTCCTTAAGGTGATCCTTTCAGCAAAGAATCACTTGTGAAGAATGTAATACCCATAGTAAAAGAATCATTTATAGTTACATTTCCGGTCTACCATTTGTTCCTTCTCCACTGCTTACCGACTGCTGCAGTTATTACACCAGCTGGATGGGTCAAATTCCTGTTTCCCCACTGCACACAATGTGTCCTCCTGCTTGTTCGTATGCCAAACAAATGACATACAAGCTAGCTAGAGGAACCACAGCATGTAGTGGGGAGAAGATATTCCACACACCCGAAGAGTGGAATATATGTAGCAGTCAGCGTTTCCGGGCCCCCAGGAAGATAATTATTATCTCTTTTATTACAGGTATGATCTTGTGCCAACAGGGTCAACACTTGAAAGAAAGAAAGATGGACTTTAAAGGTGCCAACACAATACAACAATATATGTATATAAAAATATACATTTATATTTTTATAAATATTGTTGTATTGTGTTGGCACCTTAAAAGTCCTTAGGGTGTAGGATGTTGGTGCCCTTGGCAGTCCACTATTACCAAATTTCTCTTGTGCTGTCACAATTTACCAATATACTGTGTAAGATGCACATTTATTCAGCTAAAGTGACTTTAGAAGTATTATAAAACTATTGAATCGCGCTATTGAAAAACAAATGTGCATACAAGTGATAATCAAATCGCCTTTAGGATAAAGTCCAAATAAGTGTATAGATATAGAAATCATATCACATATAAATTGGCATGTATAAATAATCAATAAATCTATCATCAAAGGTGCAGTGTCCATGTGCAGCAATAAAGAAAATGTATAATTAATAATTAATGTGAGTCCAAATGTGAAAAATTAGACCACCCGAGTGTTGAATTAGGAATGAAGGTCCTGTTGGATTAGGACAAAGTGCTTGGGTCCACCACCACATATAGAGTGACTGGCCTCTTACCAGAAACCCATGACCCCCCGTTACAGAGGGTCTGGGTGAGCTGTTAGATCTAATCGCTCCGGACTTATTTGGACTTTATCCTAAAGGCGATTTGATTATCACTTGTATGCACATTTTTTTTTTCAATAACGTGATTCAATAGTTTTACAATATTCATGTTTTGTGTTTGTGTCACATATAGGAATCCGCAGCTCTTATAATATTTCATTAATTTTTCATTCATTCTTAATTGATTCTTTTTTTGATTACACAATTTCACATATGCGCAGTTAATCCCCCCCCCTACTTTAGAAGTATCATCGACCTCCAAATCATCTGCTGCTTTTCTTTTTGTATACAATCAATAGGATAACACAGGAAGATAAATGCAAGTATACCTGTGCTTTCACTAAACATCATACATGTGTTCTTGTTCCTGTAGCATATGAAAAGTGTCAATATGTTGAGTTACCTTTACTAAAGAGAATCCTGTTTCTTACAGAATGCTTTGCCTTGGGTTAGCATCCACCTTTGTTATAAATAGTTTTTTCTTGGCCAATACTGCATCGGACGGTGTTTAGAGAAAAATGACCTGCTATGCAATTAATAGCTCTAAAGCCTAAACCAGTGTTTTTCACATTTTTTTCGGTCAAAGCACCCTTTAAAAATTTGCACAATCTTGAAGCACTCCATTATAAATGTAAAAAAACTATACTAATGGTTTTACATATTGCAGCAGCATCCACACACATAGGACACTCAACAATGGAGGTAATTTATTCCTCCACCTTTGCAAACTGGTACTCCCTCAGTTTCTCTCCTGTCTGCTAATGTGAAAGCAGTGCAGACAGAAAGAGGCAGAAAAGGGGCAAACAAGGATGCTGTGCAGGCGCCCAACATCATGCTTATCAATCGACTATTTCATTGGTTGTTAATAGGCTTGCACAGATACCGGTATCAGTATCAGTGCCGATACTAAGCATTTCCATGAGTATTAGTATATGTGCAAATGCTCCAATACCTGAAACTGATACTTTCAGGCTTGGCTCTTTCAACTGTCAGCGGGATTCAGTGGGCGATTTGGCTGCTCAATGACCAGGCCATTTTTTGTGATACGGCACTGCGCTGCTTTAACTGACGCTGTACCCAATCAAAATTGATGTCCTTTTTTCCCCACAAATAGCTCTTTCTTTTGGTGGTATTTGATCACCTCTGCGGTTTTTATTTTTTGTGCTATAAACAAAAGAAGAGCGACAATTTTCAAAAAAACACAATATCTTTTACTTTTTTCTATAAAAAATATCCCACATTTTTTTTCAAAAAAACACATTTTTTCCTCAGTTTAGGCCGATATGTAGTTTTCTACGTATTTTTGGTAAAAAAAATCTCAATAAGCGTATATTGATTTGTTTGTGCAAAAGTTATAGTGTTTACAAAATAGGGGATAGATTTATGGCATTTAAAACATTTTTTTTACTAGTAATGGCGACGATATTGCAGCGGACAAATTGGACACTTTTGACACATTTTTGGGACCATTGACAATTATACAGCGAACAGTGCTATAAAAATGCACTGATTACTGTATAAATGTCACTGGTAGGGAAGGGGTTAACACTAGGGGGCGATCAAGGGGTTTTCTGTGTTCCCTGTGTGTGTGTGTGTGTGTGTGTTCTAATTGTAGGGGGATGGGACTGGGAGGAGAGAGAGAGATCGGTGTTCATACTTAGTATGAACACACAATCTGTCTATATTCCCCTGAAAGAACCGGGATTTGTGTGTTTATACACACAGATCCTGGTTCTCGCTCTGTCATGAGTGATCACGCCGCCGGAGGCCCTAGTGGCCAAAAGCAAAGCGATGTAAGGTAACGTCGATTTGCCTAGCCGAGCTAACCTGCCCAGCGGAGCCAACTGCAGTGGCTGGTCCGGAAGTGGTTAAGGAGCAGGGCCGCCGTTTCCCTAACAACTAACGACTCATTCAGCTGTCAGTGGGGTTCCCCTTTGACAACTGAAAACAAAAGTAAACAAAGTCCAGGCAACTGGAGCTGTCAAAAAAAACAAAAAGCAGCTGGGCAATCTTTATCAACAACATTGCTCAGCTGCAAAAACAGGAGGATAAACAGAAACATTGTTTCATTTTGTATCCTACTGTTTATTCATCTACAGATCAAAGAGATTGAAATTCCATCTGCAGATGAAGTCAATTTAATGCAACCTGTCAAGTAAAAAAAAAGTTTTTTTTTTGTTTTTGTTTTTTTAATTAAATGTTCCTCTGTTTAACCCATTATTAACCCTTAATTTATTTGAATTAGCCTTAATTAACTCCTTATTCTCCTGCTCCATTTAATTATTAATTTTCCTGCTGATTTTTTTGTTCACTTCTATTTTATAAAGTAAACTATTACTAATTAAAACTTTTTTTTTTTGCCTTTGTTTGTTAATATTTTTACACCTTTAACATATATTTACACGTTTCACATTGAAAAAAGCACAACAAAATAAATACATATAAATAAATATATAAATATATATATATATATATATATATATATATATATATATATATATATATATATATATATATATATATATTTGTAAATAAATTTTCAATGCTTTGTACCATTGCTGAAGGCTAAGAAGTAAACAAAACAGTTGCCGGCAGGTATCGGTATTTGGTATTGGCAAGTACTAACAAAAGTATCGGTACTCGCTATGGCGCATCCTTAGTTGGTAGGATGCCAATGGCTGAGCTACACAGTGCCCAAGGTTGTAATGCTGCTAAATAAAAACCTGTGACTTAGTGTAACAAAAAGGCAAACTTGATCCACTCAATGGCAATTTTTAGGCATTTTGTCAAGACAGCCTGGAGAACCTAGAAGGCACCCTCATTTAAAAATGCTGCTCTAAACAGATGACACTTAGTTTCCTAAAGCCCTAATTATCACAAGCCATACGAAATATTGCACATCATGAATCTGTGCTTCCCTCTGAACACTTCAGCTACCTCCACCCCCAACAACTTACCAGATCAAAATGATCAACTTTGCAGTTGGCCTAGGATCACTTTATGGAAATATCACAATGTCCTTCTCCGGGAAACATTCAACTCTTTAGGAAACCTCTGCTCTACATACCACCTTTGTAACCTTCCATGAGTTCCCTGGTCCCAGGTGTCTGTGGATCTCTATGAGCTAACAGGGGCCACGTAACAAGCAAGACAAAACAGTATGGGGTAATCTTCAATTAGTAAACTATAACTAAAGGCAAAGCTTTTTTTTTTGGACAGAGCGGAGATGGAATAGAACAACTATTAGGTTTTTATTGCTGAATGTGTCCCTGTTAGGTAAATTCACCCTTTCTATTTGTACAATTATTATTTAAAGTGAACGAAAAAGAAAATCCCAAATTTTGGGTTGTCCCTAGACTGCCGGGCGCTATAGTGTCAATATGCCTGAAGCGGGTAGTCTTGTGCCAATACACAGAAATCCCCCTGCACATGCGCATATGTGTCGCAGGTCTCTTACAGCTCCTAGATACCTGGAAGACACCGGCGGCGCAGAGTCAGGAGGCTACAGGCAGTATTGCTGGAAACAGGATATATCTTCAGTAGAGGAAACCCTTTATATTAGCCTTTTTAAGCAGGCCATACATTGTACATTCTGACTGTACAACTTTCTTTAGATTTACCATCAACTATCTAGTGCAAGGGCATGCCTGATTGAAGAAGAATTGAATAGATTGTTTAGGTTTGTCCTTACAGTACATAGTTTTGTAGATTACATAGTGTATGGTCAGCTTTAGGGGCTGTTGGGACAAGTGCAAATGGATTTTTTTTTTGTGAAAGTGCATTCATACTGTATACCTTCATCTTTCTAGTGGCACATGGATTTCTTTCTAATGCGTGTAATTGCTTTCATAATATTGACTCTCCTCTGGAATGGAAATCTTTACTATGCAGTTCACATTTTAAAGGGCTCCTGTGAATGAGTGAATCACGTAATTCTTTAAATGCCAGAATTCACTGTATGTTTTGTAAATACACACGTGACATAACTAGACGTGTGATCTTTTATGATTACTCTTTTTTTAAAACCTATCCCTTTACTATAGAAGCCAAGTTGTCACGAGTAGTGCAATTTAACAAGTGTGTTATATAAGTCGTGTGATTGTTATTGTTTAGGGCGGTACTGGGAGACAGTGGAAAGGTTGAAGATTAATCAGTTTTATGCGGCGCCAACAGCAATACGTCTGCTGCTGAAATATGGAGATGAGTGGGTGAAGAAATATAATAGGTCATCCCTGAAAATGTTGGGATCAGGTATGTAGAGAATAACAGTAAAATTACATAATATCAGTGTGATAACATAATCGCAGTAAAATGTATATAGAAAAGGGGGTAAGCCACAGTTACCCATATCCAATGGTGGATCAATATTGGGCTGAAACAAGTCGCCATCCAGAGACCACTGATGCAAAGGGGGCTCATCATTGCTAGCACTGAGTTCTTCTACCTTTAGTAAAGCTGAACTCCAGCTGATCTTTGTTACAGCCTTACTTTTGTATATCACATACCTGAGGGGCCACTGGGGAAGCTGACAATCATTGTAGAAGTCGGCGCTACTACAGTGATAGCTGTCCCTGATTGGATGAGATGGAGATAAGGGGCAGTGATGTCATGATCTCCACCTTGTCCAATCAAAGAATGCCTTGTATTCATTGAAAAAAATACAAGGCACTCTGTGAATGGTGCCAGTACACAGTGAGTGAAGCTACTACAATGATTATCAGCTCCCCTGGTTGCCCCTCGAGTATGGGATATGCATGCTTATATTGGCCTAATCTGGACCCCCCACTTCCTTCATTTCATTATGTAGTAGCATACATGGCTAATGTGTGAAGCGAGGGGGTGGTGTAGAAATAGAGACAGTGCTGGAAGATATGCATTGTAGTAATATTGTTACCATGTATGTTAATTTGTGCTTTTTATGTGCAGATAGAGTATCCCTTGGTCTGTACATCTACTACCTTCAGGGCCGTTGATAAGGCAGGACAGCCAGCCCTTCTGTACTGGGCCCAGGCCCCATCAGTTCAAAAGGGGGATTCCTGCTGAGCAGGAGGTACAGATGTACTGTTTAATTGCAGGCAATGTTACTCTTCTGCCCTACCTTGCAGTGCTGCCAGCTTCTACTCTTTATCCCTCCAACTGCACTGCAGGGAGAGTGGTTCTAGCACATGGGCCCCTTCCATCTGCCGTCTGGGCCCCTGTGTGTGCCCCTTTCCCCCCCCCCCCCGCAGTGATGCCAGCTTACCTCCTTTCCTGCCAGCAACTGCTGTGAGCACACAGGGGGATGTTTTAGGATGGATAGTGGGGAAAGGGGCCAGTAAATATATCATTTACTGTTCCCTTCCTTTCCTGAATGAACAAAGTGAGCAATTCTTACAAATCACTCTTGTGTCCATTCATCACTGAAGCATAGTAAACTGTGTTTTCTATGCTTCAGTTTGTGAATGAGCTGGAAGCCTCATAGCGCTTCCTATTCATTTGTCTGTACAGCTGAGGCCACAGAGAAAGGGACTGATAAATCTATGTCTTACGTCACTTCCAGTGGGGGGGGGTTCGGGGGGCAGTGGGCCCTGTCAGGTAGGCTCTATGGGGCCCTGTGATTTCTAACAGCAGACCTGACTACCTTGCAAGGTTAAAAATTGTTTTATTCAACCGCCTTGGTTTTCCCTAATTAGGTCTAATCAACTCCTTTTTACCTTTTTAATGTAAATATTTTTAGTAATATTTTTCTTATTTTTTCTTTAATTTTTTTTTGTGGCACAGATAAAAACAACTTTGTATTGTATTATATAGAGTTGTATTATGCTTTGTCCCAGAAGAATAGTTTTTTAAAAAGGGCAAATTGCAGAATAAAATGCAATACCATTGGTCAATTCGAGTAAAAAATGTCTATAGAATAAATAATCATCTTTGCTGAAGTTGATACTTTAATGGAATTACTTCAGTAGCGTGAGTAATGACAAAGTTATTGCCAAATTAGAAGGCCAATAAAAGAAATTTAAAAAAAAATGTGTTAGTTTGTAAGGAGTTAATAAGTGGGAGAGCTAAAGTGGTTAAACAGGGTGCATTTAAATATGAACTTTAGCAGGAATAGGGTTGTAGAGGAAGCCACTAATTAGCCTCCGCTGTAAGCTCTTAAGCTGAGAGGGAACATACTGAAAGGAGGACAGGAGGAGAGTGCAGAGTGGAAGAGACAATGATATATCAGTTTGCTCTCTCAAGAAGACGTGGTCACAACAAAAAGCTGGATGAAAAGCGATTTAATACTAAACTGTGTTGGAGGTTCTTTACAGTCAGAGCAATAAAGGTGTGGTGGCTTAATAAAACTGTTTAGTGATTTTCTCAGGGACCACAATACAGGGCCGGGACAAGGGGTGAGCAGAAGGGGTGGCTGCCCGTTGAAAGGGTGAATTTGGTGTGCTGCAGGGGGGTGAGTATTGCTCTAGGAGGGGACATTTTGGGTGGAGGGGGTACTAAGAGTGGTGATTTAGGGGGGATTTGTGTTGGAAGGGGGGGTTGGGGGGGGGATTTGTGCTAGGAGGAGAAATTTGTGCTGGGAGGTGGCATTTGAAGTGGGGGGGGAGAAGATGTGTACCAGGAGGGGAAATTTTCAGTGTACAGGAATTGTGCTGGGAGAGGTAAATTGTATTTTTTTTGGAGGGGGGGGGCATTAGAGCTGGGGGCATTCGGGGGATGGAGGGGCAAAGATTTGTGCTGAGAAGGGGGATTTCAACAGGGGGTCAGATTTGTACTGGGAGGAGGGGGGGGGGATTATGCTTAGGGAGTAAGCATGCAGATTATTACACAGTGTTTTTGGGGAGGGGGGGGGGTTTGCTGACACATAATGCTCATACATCTAGGGGGGAGCTGTTTGGCACATTCACCCTGGGCTCTAGATGACCTTGTTCCAGTACTACCACAATATGCAGGTATATGGGAATCCATGGTGACGGGTACACACACACACACATACATGCAAATGTAGGTTGAACTGATGTACCTGTGTCTTTATTCAACCTTATCAACTATGTAACTATGTAACAACTAACATTTGTATAGTCAGTGTTGGTTTCTATGCACTGTGGTTGCAAATTGATAGCATCAAAGAAAGTGGAAATGCCTTTGATATATTGCAGGAGAACATTGAAATCTTAAGTTTTCATTAAGATAAAACTGATGCTGTGAGTTAAATATTGTCTTATTTATGAAACTGTTCTAGTATAGCACTCTAGAAAAGAATTTGCATGGAGGTTATTGGAGTTTAGCATTTGACAGCGTTGCTATAAATTACACCCAACCAGGCACAGAAATTCCACTGTCATTATCACTAACACATTGCTGTAGCCCCCTGCCAAGCCGTGTGATATTGTCACATGCTTGGAAAACGTTGCCCTTTTTGAACTTGTTTCTTCTTGTCCTAGTTTGCCAGGTCACTCCTATTGATGTACAAAATGCAGTATGCTTCACTGACTTAATTCTTCTTGGATTTTGCTTTGCAGTGGGTGAGCCAATAAACCACGAAGCATGGGAATGGTTTAACAATGTGGTTGGGGAGAGAAGATGCACCCTTGTGGACACCTGGTGGCAGACAGGTAAATGGTGGTACTATTGTACATTTTTAGACCGAATTGAGCTCATTTAAAGGGAAACTATAATGGTTTCTTCTAGTCAGTTTTATTTATTTAAATCTAAGGGCCAGTCCAGACCTGAATCGCACGGGAATGCATTCAGGGTTCCTGTGTGATTCCTGTGCGACTGTTTCAACCCATTCATTTAAAAGGACTGAAATTTCATTGGATCACACAAAAAGTAGTGCATGCAACACTTCAAAAACACATCTCACTAAATTGCATGGTACTGCGATATCATGCAATCCATTGCAGGCAAATGCACTGCATTTGCCATCTGCATTAGGGGTGTCGCTAGGAATATATCGACACCCGCAGCAGATTGCACACCCAGTGCATTTTGAAGGTGGTGTAGGAAACGCACACAGAACTTGGGTTTCCGCACTGCATTCTGGTGTGAGCGAGCCCTAGAGATTTTTCCCTTTCAATAGTATTTATTGCTTTTTAACAGGTGAAAATACAGGATACATTCTAAAAACACTTAAGATAGAAACATATCTTGGCCAACACGGCCTACGAGGCATTAAGAAAATATAATGCAAACACAAGTATCACAATAGTTAGTGTACCATGGGTGATTAAGTAACTACATTTAATTTTGACTGAACTCAACCCAAATATGGTTAGGCATTATTGAGAATATCATAACTTGAAATTACAACTGTTTAAGAATATATTGCCCCTAGGATTGTCAGATTATCATAACTTGGAATTATAACTGTTTAGGAATATATTGCCCCTAGGATTGTCACAACAGTACTTATTAGCGTGCTGGAGAGAAGAGGGTAGGCGAGAGTCCCACCTGCCACCCCCTATGGGATCACGCTGTGGATGGGGGGACCTCAGCCACCTCGTATATCTCCTCTCCAATAGTTTTTATTAACATTTAAACCGGACTAGTTTTCAAGGCAAAATATTGTTCGCATGAGATCAGCCTTTCCGTATACACATTGTGTTAAAGTACTAAATATGTGAACAGTTAGGTATACTCTACCAAAGATGATTGTTGTGTTTCTTATCGATTTATACTTCAACTTGACGAACTGCTTAAAGAACCTGTAGCATGTAATGAGTGACAAGGAAAAGTAACCGGCAAAAAAAAACAAGGAGGAGAACCTCAGAAAAGGAATAAAAAGAAAGGGGGCGGGGCTAGTTATCTCTTACTTGGGTCCCTGTCCTTTCTTTTGGCTTCATTAAGATGAAGAGGAGGGCCTCGTACTATGTTACCATTTGGCCTCTTTCCACTTACTGATCTCTCGTACAAAATTCTAGGGAAGAAAACTTACAAAGGAAAGGAAGGAAGAAGAGAGAAAAGAAGAGAAGAGGAAGAAATAAGAAGGAGGGGGGGAGTGCACCCCTGTTGTTCTCTACTTAGCTATTCTAACAGCTCATAAACCTTCAGACAGATATTTTAACCATGGTTCCCAGACCCTATCAAAGACTGGTTGTTTATCCAGTAATATCGCTGAGAGGCGTTCATTGATCATGATCCACGACAACTTCACTTTCACCAAGTCGAAGGGGATCATGGGCGCTCTCCAGGACCTAGCTACCGCTATCCTGGACGTAAAGATAAATGATATGAGTTTCTTTGTGTGCCCTGGCACTCCCTCTATTTAGTTTCCCAACACCGCCTTTTGTGGTGATTTAGTTAGATTTACCTGGGTTAGTGAGTAGATAGAATTATAAATGCTTATCCAAAATTGCCTGACTTTAGGGCATGTCCACCATATGGTATACTGTGCCTTCTATTCCACATCCCCTGAAACATAGAGGGGAGGTGCCTGGGACATATGTTGCCACTCTCACTGGTACCATGTACCATCGCAGTAGACTTTAACCACTTGCTTACTAGGCACTTAAACCCCCCTCCTATCCAGACCAATTTTCAGCTTTCGGTGCTCTCACACTTTGAATGACAATTACTCAGTCATGCAACACTGTACCCAAATGATTTTTTGTCCTTTTTTTCATACAAATAGAGCTTTATTTTGGTGGTATTTGATCACCTCTGGGTTTTTTATTTTTTGCGCTATAAATGAAAAAAGACCGAAAATTTTGAAAAAAAACAAATTTTTCCTAATTTCTGTGATAAAATTTTGCAAATTCGTAATTTTTCTTCATAAATTTTGGCCACAATTTATACTGCTACATATCTTTGGTAAAAATAACCAAACATTTGTGTAAATTATTTGGTCTGTGGGAAAGTTTTAGAGTCTACAAGCTGTGGTGCAAATCATAAAAAAATTATCACATCTGATGTACTGAGGCCTATCTCATTTCCTGAGACCCTAACAAGCCAGGAAAGTACAAATGCCCCCCAAATAACCCCTTTTTGGAAAGTAGACATTTCAATGTATTTAGTTAGAGGCATGGTGAGTTATTTGAAGTTGTATTTTTTTCCCACAATTCTTTGCAAAATTTAGATTTTTTTTTTTTTCCCCACAAAATCGTCATTGTAATAGCTTATTTCTCTCACATGGCATGTGTATACCACAAATGACACCCCAAAATACATTCTGCTACTCCTCCTGAGTATTACGATACCACATGTGTGGGACTTTTTCACTGCCTGGCCACATACAGAGGCTTAACATGCATGGAGCACCATCAGGTGTTCTAGGAGCATAAATTACACATCACATTTCTCAACCACCTATTACACTTTTGAAGGCCCTGGAGCACCAGGACAATGGAAACACCCACAAAATGACCCATTTTGGAAAGCTAACACCCCAACGTATAATCTATGAGGCATAATGAGTCTTTTGAATGGTTTATTTTTTTCCAGAAGTTTTTGGAAAATGTGGAAAAAAATTTTACATAAAGTTGTCCGTTTATAAGATATTTCCAACACATAGCATTTAGATAGCAAAAATGACACCCCAAAATACATTCTGCTACTCCTCCTGAGTATTACGATACCACATGTGTGGGACTTTTTCACTGCCTGGCCACATACAGAGGCCCAACATGCATGGAGCACCATCAGGTGTTCTAGGAGCATAAATTACACATCACATTTCTCAACCACCTATTACACTTTTGAAGGCCCTGGAGCACCAGGACAATGGAAACACCCACAAAATGACACCATTTTGGAAAGCTAACACCCCAACGTATAATCTATGAGGCATAATGAGTCTTTTGAATGGTTTATTTTTTTCCAGAAGTTTTTGGAAAATGTGGAAAAAAATGAAAACGCATTTTTTTTTTACACAAAGTTGTCCGTTTATAAGATATTTCCAACACATAGCATTTAGATAGCAAAAATGACACCCCAAAATACATTCTGCTACTCCTCCTGAGTATTACAATACCACATGTGTGGGACTTTTTCACTGCCTGGCCACATACAGAGGCCCAACATGCATGGAGCACCATCAGGTGTTCTAGGAGCATAAATTACACATCACATTTCTCAACCACCTATTACACTTTTGAAGGCCCTGGAGCACCGGGACAATGGAAACACCCACAAAATGACCCCATTTTGGAAAGCTAACACCCCAACGTATAATCTATGAGGCATAATGAGTCTTTTGAACGGTTCATTTTTTTCCAGAAGTTTTTGAAATATGTGGAAAAAAAATGAAAACGCATTTTTTTTACACAAAGTTGTCCGTTTATAAGATATTTCCAACACATAGCATTTGGATAGCAAAAATGACACCCCAAAATACATTCTGCTACTCCTCCTGAGTATGGCGATACCACATGTGTGAGACTTCTACACAGCCTGGCCACATACAGAGATCCAACATGCAAGGAACACCGTCAGGTGTTCCAGGGACACATAGCATGCACATACCAAGAATTACACCCCAAAATACATTATGCTGAGCAAAGCGTAAACAAAAAAGATTACCTGTGGTTGTAGTAGCGCAGTTGTGCACAGGAGGATAGCACTGGTCCAGGCAGCAGGCAGGGACTTGGTCAGCAGCGGCAAACACAATTGTCCAGGCAGCAGGCAGGGTTACTGTCCATATAAAGTCCAGGGTCAGTGCAGGCAGAGATATTGGTCCTGTTAGTAGGCAGGTCCATGTGGTGTGGTCAGTGCAACAGGCAGAGGCATGACGGCAGTAAGTACTACAGGCAGAAGTAGGGCCTCGTTCAGGACAGAATGGGGACAGGGGTAGAGGCTTCTCCCACCCAAATCTCTTTGAAGCCTCCGAGTCTCTAGACAGAATCGTTAGGCAGAAGCGTGGTCAAATAACAAGCCAGGGTCAGTTACAGAGGAGGCAGTGGCATAAGGGGTGTGAGGGTAAATTGCAGGAACGGAGGCTTACGTTTACCATACTTCGCTAATAATTTAGTGAAGTATGGTAACGACGAAAACATTCACCTACGCAGAGGCCTGGTTCAGAAGGACATTGTGCACAATAATAAGATGTGTCTCTTCTGAATCCAGCTCTGGTACACACCTTACATTTTTTTTGCCGTCGTTGGCCTGTTGGTTTGGGAGGGATCTTATCTGGAAAGTGGCGTTCGGAGAGTCGACTTAGAACATCTGATCGGATATTTTCTGGGGGGCCGTTCGGGAATGTAAGGGCAGTGAAAACTTCCTCCTGGTAGCCAAGGAAGCGTTTGGGGTTTTGGGTGGAGTTACGATAAATGACATATGAATTGTAGATTGGCCAAATGAAAAAAATAAATTGCGACTTTCTTATACCAATGGTATGTCCGTCTTGTAGCAAGGTACGGTTCCAGCATCTGGTCATTCAAGTCGACTCCCCCCATAAACAAATTATAATCAAAGATGCATTTAGGTTTCTGTATGGGGCCATTTCTTCTGGGGATTTCCATGAAGGTATCATCGTGGATTGAAGACAACATGTACACATCTCTTTTGTCTCTCCACTTCACTGCCAAAATCTCGTTGTTTCGTAAACTCGCCGTTTCTCCTTTTCTCAATTTTTTATTGACCAGACTTTGAGTATTGGCATAGTAGGACGTTGGATTATTCGCAATGAATTGTTGTGCATAAAGATTGCACTGGGCCACAATATTTGACAGCATGTCCTCGGTAAAAAATAAATTAAAAAAATCTTTTGGGGAAAAATTCTCCGTGTTCACCTGGACTCCTGGCTGGGCAGTGAAAGGGGGAATGTTGGCTTCTCCTGAATTAGGAGGAAGCCACAAGGGGTTCTGCAGGGCATAGGGAAGGCTGGCTTGGGTCCTTGGCCTTTCTTGCCGAGGCACTGCGGTGCTGGTGGATGGCACTGCCGTGCTGGTGGATGGCACTGCCGTGCTGGTGGATGGCACTGCCGTGCTGGTGGATGGGACTGCCGTGCTGGTGGATGGGACTGCCGTGCTGGTGGATGAGACTGCCGTGCTGGTGGATGGGACTGCCGTGCTGGTAGATGCCACTGCCTCCCCACCAGAACGCCTTCGTTTGGCGGGTCGAATCTCTTCCTCCTCTGAGTCACTCAGTGTTTCACTACTGAGGACTGGCTCATAATTTATGTCCAACTCAGAATCGGAGTCGGAAAGGGAATCCGAAAAAGAGAGCTCCCCGTTGCTCTCGTCGGCCTGGGACAGTATTTGGTACGCCTCCTCGGCGGAAAAGCTTCTTTTGGCCATGGTTGCTAAGCCTGCACTGATGGGCACTGATGAGGCGGCACTGATGAGCACAGATGGGCACTGAGGTGGCACAGAGGGGCACTGATGAGGTGGAACAGATGTGCACTGATGAGGTGGAACAGATGTGCACTGATGAGGTGGAACAGATGTGCACTAATGAGGTGGAACAGATGTGCACTAATAAGGTGGAACAGATGTGCAGATGTGCACTGATGAGGTGGCACAGGTGGGCACTGATGAGGTGGCACAGGTGGGCACTGATGAGGCAGCACAGGTGGGCACTGATGAGGTGGCACAGGTGGGCACTGATGAGGCAGAACAGGTGGGCACTGATGAGGTGGAACAGATGTGCACTGAGATTGCACAGATGTGCACTGATGAGGTGGCACAGCTGGGCACAGATGGGACGGCACAGATGGGGCGGCACAGATGGAGCGGCACAGATGGGGCGGCACAGATGGAGCGGCACAGATGGAGCGGCACAGATGGGCACTGATGAGGCGGCACAGATGTGCACTGAGGCAGCACAGATGTGTACTGAGGCAGCACAGATGGGCACTGATTGGCACAGGTGGGCACTGATGAGGTGGCACAGGTGGTCACTGATTGTGCAGATGTGCAGCTGGACACTGATCACCGCTGGGCAGACAGGTGGGCACCGATTGGCACAGGTGGGCACCGATTGGCAATGTACTGATGGTGCACTGTGCTGATGGGGCACTGTACTGATGGGGCACTGTAATAATGGGCACTGTAATGATGGGCACTGTAATGATGGGCACTGTGGGCACTGTAGGCACAGTAAATCGCACAGGTACACTCACAGATTGCTGACAGATCTCTCTCTCCTCACACGCTGTCTCTGTGTGAGGAGAGAGAGCCGGCAATGAGAGATGATCTCAATTGTTTACATTTCAGATCATCTCTCATTAGAGGCAGCGATCGCGCTGTAAACGGCCGCTGTGATTGGCCGTTTACAGCGATCTGTGATTGGCTGTGTCCAAGGGACACGGCCAACACAGAATTTCCCCGTTGCGCGCTCGTGAGCGCGCACGGGGAGCGAGGAAAGGGGACATCCGCGCTGAAGCCGTCATTCGGCTACGGCCGGATGTCAGGTGGTTAAAATTCGCCTCTATCAGTGAGGTGTTGATATATGATTTTGAGGCGAATTGTGCAATTTTAACCCATTTGTCAATTTCCATCTTTGCCTCTATATCCTGTTCCCACTTGTTCATATAAAATAGTTTTTCCGACTTTGAGAACAAGATACTGTATATTTTCGAGATGTGGCCTGTATGCTTGAGCCCTAGAGATTTTTAAATTATTTTTTATTCATACACAATCTTGGTATTGAAAATAAATATTTAATACAGGGTGCACCCATAACATGCTGTCTTTGGATGAAACTGGAGACAGCGTCTGAGTCACTACTCTAACTGAGGCCCATCCACACCATAACACAGCATATGCGGCTTCATACATTCGAAATGAATGTGTTGTCAATGCACAGATAATTAGGCACTGCGTGATTTTTCTCAGATTAGGACAATACAATAGAGAGAGCTTCTGCATATATTCCTTGCGGTGGCTAACTTTGCATTACAATGTACTGCAGTGCCCATCCACACTGCATTATAACGTGAGTCATGATGCATGTTGTAAAATGAATGAGCCTTCATTCAGCTTTGTGTGTAATTTAAACTTGAGCTATTTAGCTCTGTAAACACAATATAGAAGAGTACATTATGCTTTGTTCATTTTTTATTCCCGAGGTTTACAACCACTTTAAAGCGGAGTTTCACCCAAAAATGGAGCTTCCACTTTAAGTGATGGTGACCCCCTTACATGCCACATTTGGCATGTTATTTTTTTGGGGGGATCGGATACTCTCTTTTTAGAGGCACCCAGCTCGCACTTCCTCCCGGGGCTCCGCAGCGCCGGGAGGAAGTTCACCTCTCCCCCCTCCCTTCCTGCAATCTTCTGGGACATGTCACAGGTCCCAGAAGATTGTCCGGCCATTCACAGCATGCAGCGCGGCTCACACATGCTCAGTGCATGCCCGTCTGCGAAGCCAGGCGCCCACAGTTACAATGCCGGCGCCGCAGAGAGGAGGGAGAGAGGAGCGGGAGAGGAGCGGGGTTTCGTTCGCCCGCATCGCTGGACCGTGGGACAGGTGAGTGTCCGATTATTAAAAGTCAGCAGCTACACTTTTTGTAGGTGCTGACTTTTAAATGGGTGGAACTCCGCTTTAAGGTAGATATCCATCTATTTTTTGGCCAGACTTACTTTTTGTAAGGCTACATTTTCTTGCTAATAGTGTATTTGTGGATTTGAGCTATGCATCTATTTATTTGCGAAAAGAAAGAAAGCCAGTGAATATGCAATATTCAAAACCCATTAATGAAAATAATGTCTTTAAATAACAGAAAAATATCAAATTATCTTGTGAACATGCAGTGAACATTTATAAAATATTAACTGCATCTTATCTAAGATTGGCAGACTTTTTGTGTGTAAAGTCTCCAACCTTGACTGTCCTTACATGCTGTTGTAAACTTTTTTCATGTGATTGTATGCCCGTTCTACAGTAGACCTTGTCTGCCATGGAAAGGTATACTCCTAGGCACACAATGACAAGTGACATTTCATTAATGTGTTGGACATTTGGTACCATAAATCCCCATCCCAGAGGTATCACACTGATGGTAGGAATAGTCATTCATACCTGTGCTCAATGTCATCTTTCAGAGAAGCTTACCCTTGTAGAATATGTAGTGACTTAAAATAATTTTTTCATAAATCACAAGAAAGCTTGCATCGCCCAGAAGCACATACATTTTGGATCCCCCACCACTCTGTGCAGTTGCGAGGAGCAATGGAATTACCTGTTACCTCTGAGTATGGAGGAGACTATGATTTACCCTATTTTTTCAATGAACCTATTCTCTGAATGACACCCATGCTGAGCGGCTGACCTCTTGTGTTCAAAATGCAGCAGGGCAGCCGCTCGGCACAGGACCCCAAAGCTAGTGAAGATCACAGGAGTATTGGTGTCTACTACAGTGATTTGCAGCTTTTTGAGGGACCCCACAGGTATAGTATATTCATATTTACATTGACCCAAGCTGGAGCAATGAAACTAGGTAAATAAATATATTCTTGGAATTCTTCTTTAAATATTTAAAAATCAGAGGGTTTTTTTTGGAGCTGGATGAATTATAAGAGACTCTTCAGCATTTTGCAGTAACTCTTTGGCGAAAAAGTTAGTGATGGTGGCCTACAACCCAATGCCTGCTTGTGACATGAGTAACATACCACTCTTCTGCTAGTATGGCCTTCAACATAATAATAAACCTGCACGATGGGAACTAAGAACACCCTAATTCAGCAACTTTAACAAAATCAACATTTGGGACTTGAGGCACAGGAGTGCTAAAGTGCACCCGTCACAAGAGGAATATGTAGGCTGCCTATGCCAGCTTCTTTCTGAAAAACATATGTAGTACTACCCCCGTAGGAGCCGCTGAATAGTATAGGACCTTTGTGCCTACTGCGACCTTCAGGACACTGTGACCCTTCTGACATTCTAGGTTTAGTAATGCATCTTGCAACCACACCAAGGAGTTTGTCAGAACTCGTTTTCAGCATACAATAAAAAATGCATTAGGCAAAGTATTAAAATATAATTTTTTGTATTGACACAACTTAAAATAGTAACAATGTCAACAATCAGGTGTATCAACAGCTGTAAACAGGTAGACAAACAGCTACAAATGGTAAATGTCATATAACTGGCATAAAATGAACTAGCTAACTGGACTCAGTTAAGCTGTAACAATAACCCTGAAGTGCAACTATGGCAGTTAGAATAGGAAAATATGGGATCCGGAGGCTATGCTGCCACAGAGCACCCAGGGATATGACAGGCCTAGGCTGTAGAGGATAGCAATTCTGGGGAATAACAATATCCTAATGTCCTTATGAATGTCCTACAGGGATGCTAGATTTTCTGCCGGCATCATTGGGGCCTTATTATTTTCCTGGAGGCACTTAACAATAATGCTGATGGTTCTGCTAGCTAGGTATTTATGGAGAATGTACAGTATTCTATTAGGCAGAGTTCTGCTCTCATAATACTAACAGTATTACTGGGCTTGCTCTCAGAGTGATGTGAAATAACTGGGCCTGCTTTCAGAGTGATGTGATATAACTGGGCACACTACCCGCTTACCAAACCTGCTGGTGATGATGGTCATTGTGCAACTGAAGACATACACTGGTGTGATGGTCGCTGTACAACTGAAAGCATTCAATGATGTGATGACCACAGAAGGCATGCACTGGTGTAATATCCGTAACGCCGCTGAAGGCATTCACGGTTGTGATGACCATTGCACCGATGTGTCACAAGCAAATTGCCACTGAGAATGGACAGCCTCTGTGTAACTGAGGGCCTTACCCTTCTGAAGATGCTGGTTCACCCTAATGTGCTCACTATGGTCCCACACTGTCAAGAGAGCGAACCTACCCAAAACAATTTCTTTAAGGCCTTCTGAACCTGCTTCTGCCACAGGTCTTCTTGGAAGTTTCACACCAGGCTTCCTGGAAGTTGCAGTTTAATCAGTCCACAATACTGTGTTATAAGGTGGTTTCTAAAGTGGTTCTAAAAGTCTCATAATTCTCTTCTTTGTATTCAGTGGTAATCCCCATCTAGTGGTTAAGAAAGGGCACAGGATTTTTACAGCTCTGTCATTAGGAGAAGGTGAAAGTCATTAGGCACAGTAGTGTCTCCTCTCCTCCATACTTGCGTATCCCATTACTTGGCTACACATAGTTGCCCTGCTTTATCAAGTTGCACAGTTTACTGATGATGGGAGAAATGTGCCCAGACAATTGACTCTTGCACAGTTTCCAGAAAAAGGTCATTCTATTTGAACTGAGTCTGAGATTAGTTCAAATTTTGCAGTGTAGCATGAAAAAACAGTAAGCAGCCAAGATCTTCCCTTCCACCTGATAACCCACCCTCAAGTTCCCCATTCCTGCTGATGCCACCGACAGTATAGATGGAAGAAAGTCTGCTACTGTTTTTGATAGAATGTTTCACAGAACATCAATTGGTGCAAGAAAATACACACCTTGCCAAAACTTTACACTGCCACTTACCTACATCTGGCCCTTCAAATGAAAGCTAATCATCACAACTAAATAAGCCACATTGGAAAAATAAAACTAAATTCTAAATCTAACAATAAATAATATTTCTTTGTTCAATAAATGAATGAAAGTGAAATGTTGTCATGTAGATTTCTTGTGTTCTTCCACTGACACTTGTCCCTGGAGCTTTATGTGGTAAGAATGTATAGTTGGTAATGTTTAACAAAAGCAAATCGTAACTTTACTGCTTTTACTTTACCGCTAGCCTGTAAAGTTCATTCCCTTTTGCAAAGGTCTCAGCTAACAGAGGAATTTTCCACTGTAGGGTATTTAATTCATAAAGATGCTTTATCATGCTGCATGCTGTTTTAGGAGAACAGGTTTTAATGTTGTTCAAGTAGTAGTGGAACTCATCTGCAAGATTTAGTTACCAAAAGATATAAAAAAATATATAAAACAGCAGGGCTAGATTGCAGTGGCTAACCTACTTAGCCCCTCATGGAATATATCTTAAAGTATATAATAACGTGTCACATACACTTTAACATGTAATTAAATATCGAGTCATTTTTAAAATTTTTAAGGCTGCAGCTTTCATTAAAATAATACTTGGCAATCCTGCCTTGAAGATCCTTGTTCAGGCAGTTGCATGGCCCTATTTAGACATAAAGCTGCAGTTCCAGTTATTTAGGCTTGGTAAATTCCTGCGGGCTGAATGAAAGAAATCAGCACAGATGGCATAGATGAATCTCACAATGCAGCTATTGTATTCTGACAGCCGGCGTTGCCAGCTGTCAAAATACCTGAACAGTGCAAGTGCCTGCATTTGATTGGATGCAGGAGCTGTTCAGCCAACAAGTTTCTGAAAATTTTTCAAACAAAGGAAGTCAGGCAGAGTGGTCCCGAGATGGCCATCCACTGACTGAATTTTGTCCAGTTGATTAGGAACCAGCCAAATTCGCTCACTATGTAGCCAGCTCTAGCCTATCGTGAGGTTTTATGCAAGCTTCAGTGAGTAGCCAATTCAAGTGATGTGGTGCAACCAACGTTCTTAGCTAAATTCTTAATAAATACTGCACAACAAATGCTGAGTTAAATCTAAATTTTGTTAAATTCTTGCTATGCAGGTACAAATGTTCAAGAATTGTAACCATCAATATTCTGTTATTTACAGCAAACCGAATTTAGTAATTGTTATTTTATATTTTATTGTTATTTAAATGCTGGAGAGGTCTTTGGATAATTTTTGAATATTATATCATTAATTAATCTGATTCAGTGGTAGACTACTGGCTTTTCATTGGTAATAGATCTCTCTCGATCCCTCACACGCAAAGAATATATTTTGGATTATGTAGTGTGGACTATATTCAGGACTTATTTTTTTTTCAAAGATTAGTTGCAGGTACTCCTTCCTTCTGAACAATACCCTACGACAAAATACCCCCAACAGCAACAGATCCCCACCAGCAACAATACAGTAGATCAGCAGTCAGCATCAAAAGACCCTCCAGTAGCCAGCAACAATAGACCCCTCACTCAACAGTAGATCCATACTAGCAACAATTGACCCTCTAGCCACATAAAACCCATCCATCAACAATAGATCCATGCCAGCAATTACAGACTTCCCCAGGAACAATAGACCCTTGGCAACAATGGCCCCCCCCCCCCCCCCCCCTAGCGACAATAGATCCCCTAGCAGTCAGCACCAGTAGAAACTCCAACACACCCCAGCACCCCATTCAGTGTCATAGTATTGTTGTGGTACTACCCCATTCAGTGCTGGAGGTGCCGGAACTGCACTCCCTGGAATTCCCGCTGAAAAAAAGCCCTGATTATATTGAAGTAGGCGTTTTTAATTGCATGATCAACTGATGGGTTTAAATGTTCTCCAGCCCATACCACTCCTACCTGTATGATTAAGCTCTAGGAAGGTCAAAACATGTCAGAGGGACGTGGCCTAAAGGTGGGGACTGTGTCAACAACCAGCTAAACACAATAAACTTACCAGTGGGATTTCCGTGGAGTGCAGTCTCGTTTTTCGATTTTGTTATATTATTTGGTTACCCTACCAAACAATAAGTTGCTTCCTTATGTTTCAGACCACACATACAATATATTGCATGTCTTATACAGTATGCCATTGCACAGAGCAGGTAAGTATAACATTTTTTTTATTTTAATGTAAAAAAAACACCTTGACTGGCCCTTTTTAATAAACCACACGAGCAGACACCAAGACAAAAAAAGCTGATCTCTTTTATTTTCTTAGCAGCTTGGATAGCTAGAGCTAGGTCTTGGAAGTCACCCTCCTTCCCCTTTGATTTGGTCAAAGCAAAAGTGTCATGGATTACGGTGAATGAGAAATTAACAGCAGTTCTACAGGACAAAAAGATTTATTTAAAAAAAAGGGATCCATGGATACATTATATATTTGGAGATTAGAATGAGATCTGCTGTGTTGGGAAATAGTGTATCTCTGGTCTTCAACTTTCCCCCATTTTTTCTCTTAACTCCCCTCTTAGGCCTCATTCACACGAGGCGGACTCCGTTTACACGGAGCCCGCCTCGGTCCGCCGGCTCAACGGGAGATCTCTCCGTTGATCTCCGCTGAGCCGGCGGATGACAGGTCCCTCTCTGCTCACTGAGCCGCTGCTGCCTATGGAGGGATCGGTTGAAAACGGACAGCATGTCCGTTTTTGTCAGCTCTCACCCGATCCGATCCACCAGCGACGGATCCGGACGTAGGGCCATCCGTCTGCTTTTAGTGGATCGGACCGGGTCGGATGTCAGCGAATATGTCTCCGCTGACATTCGTCGCTCCATAGGCTAACATGGAGCGCCCGTTCAGGTCTGCCATCAAAACTGACAGGCGGACCTGAACGGTCTGATCGTGTGAAAGGGGCCTTATTCAACGGTTTTTCCCTCCTATTCTTCTTCTAAACATCTTCTGGATTTGATTAGGACCTCGTGATTATGAGTGATTTGGAACACCCATCTTTGAACGAAGATGAAATTGCATTTATTACCTTTACCATGCTCAATTAGTTCTTCTATATTGTTTGACATGTTCTAATTTTCAATTTATTGTAACTTGCAATATATGCACTATGTTGACATTTGTCTTCCAAACGACCTATGGATGGTCTATCTGTATAACTGTCATCTTTTGTACCTTGTACAAAACAACTAATAAAAATTATTGGGGAAAAAAACACCTGTACGATCACTTTAAAGTGGAGCTCCAGGCTCTATCAGAAAAAAATGTAAATTCAGCTACTACAAATACTGTAGCTGCTGACTTTTAATGTTAGGACACTTACTTATCCATGAATCCAGCGGTATCTTCACACCAGCCGATTTTTCAATTAGCTATTGGGTGCTGCCGCTGCCATTTCCACTAAGGGAAACTGGCAGTGAAGCCTTGCGGCTTCACAGTCGATTCCCTATTGCGCATGCACGAAGCGCGCTGTGCTTTGGGAATGGCCCGGCGTCGGGGGAAGGAAAAGGGGGGGCCGAACTTCCGGCTGATCTCGCCGCGGTGAGATCAGCCGGAAGTTGGAGCAGGTACCTGTCAACTCTTGAGCTTTAGCCTAGCTAAGGACATTATTTTATTGTCTGCATGAATAAATCACTGACATGTCACAATATACAGCAGCAGTATTATTTTTTTCCAAAAGGTCTGCATTTTATCATTAGCAGTCCTTGAGCTCCAGACAAGTGGTTTTGCTTAGGTTTAGATAATGTCCTCAGCTTCAGACAGCATTTCCTCAATCTCCTCTCCCCTAGTGATTAGACGGCAACACTGTAATCACAAGGTGAGAGAATGCAACAGGGGCTGATCTGTGAGAGACAATTTTCAACATAGCCAAATGTTGAACAGAAATCAGGATTTATATGACTGTGCCATATCTGAGGCAGAAGCTCAGTCCTGGAAATAGATGCTGGTCCTGGATGGTGCCCTAACAAAGACATCTTTGTTCTGGAAGGAAAAGCAGTTGATAGCATTGTCAGGTTGAGTACTGATTGAGGTAATAATCCCTAGAATGCAATGCTAAACATGCATGCAATAAACATGAAAATATATATATATGATGCTAAGTCATCTGTAACAGTGGTACACCATAGAAGGCTCAAAAGCCTATAATGTTCACAGTTTTCTCCATTTACATGTGTGATAAAAGGAATTGTCTTCTAAAACCAAATCTGCAATTTCTCCAGCAGCAATCTCTTTCATAGCTATATTATAAACAAAATACATAAATATAACTTATGGTTTAAAAAAACAGTAGCAAAAAAGTATGACCTATCCACCCTTGATTTGAAATCCAGAGTGTCCCTCTTTAATCCACTGGACAAAATTAATTTGGTGAAAGCTTCTTTGTAAAAAAAAAAAAAAAAAAAAACAACAACAACAATTAACCGCAAACCTGTCATCTATGCCCCTTTGTTCTGTTAAAGGGATATAGAGATAAACTGCGACATACATTTAGATATTTTATGGATACAGTAAAATTCATGAAAAAAAAAAAAGAAACGAAACAAAAAGAAATATATATTAAAAGTATTTTGTAGCCTTTGCAGTGAATACTTAGTGCCGTGAGTGGGTTAATTGTCATTACAGAGGGATAAGCATCATACGTATTAACCATCTCTGCCTTCCAAGGGACCTACTGTACCAATTACAGTTGAGCTTTGTTTAAGGAGATTTGAAGCGATTAAGTTACGGTAATTAGAGGGGTCTCATTTGCATGTACTTAGTCAAATTAATTTGCAGAGATTTATTTAATATCTTTTTAATTTGTTAAGTGGTCCACGTGGATTCAGATGAATATTGTTTACATACACAACCTACAAACTCTCTGCATGACAATATTTTTCCTCTGGCGCTGTCCTATTGGCTACTTGGCCACAAATAGTGGTTTCATGTATTAAAGGGTCCAATTAAGGCTGACCCTGGTAGGGGAAGTCTCCGAATGTATCTAATTCTGATCTTCTCAGCATAAGAATGATTAAGATTTGTGGGCAGCATAATCTCAGGATGCAGATAATGGGCAGCATAGCCTAATGCTGTGTAATAAAAGTAATTTGGTGCCTCAAAGCTCTTTATATATTCACTTTACTGATAAGGCAATGGATAATTCTCTATCTGGGATAAATGAGTTGACTTTGCTGAGGCTTAGTTAATTGCTCAAAATGGCTGCTTAGACTATCACGGTGCATTTGTTTACTTTGTGGATATGCCTTTTTTATTTTAAAGTAATACTAATGCCTCAGATAAAGCTGCTTTCATTACAGAAATGTACATATAATGAACTTTTACAGCAAACCTATCATGAAAAAAAAAGTGTTTTTCTGCAATCGGTGACATCCTACTAAAAATGCCAGCTACCTGGTTCTTAAAGCAGAACCTCACCCAAAAACAGAATTTCTGCTCTTCTGCCTTCTCCTCCCCCACCTTTTTAACTTTTGGGCACTTTTTTTTGGGGGGGGGGAGTGGGTACCTAGTTATGATAGATGCATGCTCCCATTTCCCCCCCCCCCCCTTATTTGCCTGCAGCCTTCTGGGACATATCACAGGTCTCAGAAGGCTGCAGGACCATTCACAAAGCGCAGCTCCCACATGCATAGTAGATGGCTGGATGTGAAGCCACAAAGAGTCACAGCCAGATTCCTACACTGGACATTATGGTGACGCTGGGGACCCAAAGACCAGTGAAGAACTGCCCCAGGTGAGGACATCCCTGGACAGGTGAGTGTCCTTTTATTAAAAGTCAGCAGTTACAGTATTTGTAGCTGCTGACTTTAAAAGAGAAGTATGTTTTTTTGTGTTATATTCATACTTACCTAGGTGGATGCAGCATCAGACCGATGCTGCAGCTGTCCCCGGTGTCTCTGCTCAGTTCTCTCCCCTCCCCAAGTGGAGCATTGCTGACTGTCAGTCAGCATCTCTCCTGCTCTGCTCCTCCACGCTCATTGGAGCGCTGAGCTGTGGAGGGCCGGGAATGGCCGTCTCAGCGGCTCACTGAGACTGTCATCAGTCCAGGCACCTGGCGGATCCAGACTTCGGAAGTCGGGATGACGTGCTGCCTCGACTGATAGCAGTGACGTCAGTGGAGAGCGGGCTTCAGTCCGCTCTCCGCTGAAAACGGGTCACAGGAGTGCAAACCGAATTGCACACCTGTGACCCTTAGGAGAAGCCCAGCCTAAAACTCTCAGGCTGGACTACTCCTTTAACATTTGTGAGGGGGACTGAAGATCCTCTTTTAGGGGGACTGACTTTATTTGTTGTATACTGTATATATTCAAGGGGAGTCATTCAGAATTTATTGAAACTATTGAATGAGTATGACAGACAGATGTTTAATATTTTTAGACTGTGGTCAGCAATGGCAACCAGTGTACTTCTCTCCTGACAGTGTAAAGTGTTGGTAAACTTGAGTAAAAAAATAGATCTTATTTGCTCATTTTTGGTCTGCGTATTTAGCCCCAGTGCATATGTTTCCGACGTTTAAGTGCAGCAAAAGGCACAAATGCATTGTCCAGCCCTACTGCCACAAGCCTATCAAACTCTATGAGAGGCTGAAAGCTGCTGCAGTTTGATGTGGCCTGACGGTGCGTCGAGTAGTACTAATATTTAGGGCAGTATGCACCCAGAAAGGAATGCTGGGAAAGCAGATTTCATGCATTCTGGTCAATCGTCCTTGGGCTAATACCGCCCTAAATGTTCATACCACCATGTGCACTGTCCAGCCTTGCCAACTGCAGCAGCTTTCAGCCTCTGATAGAGTTCAACCGGCTGTCGGCAAAGAAGCTTAATGGTGCACCTATGCCTTCTGCCCGCATCTCATGCACAGGGGCTAAACACCCAGTGTGCATAGGACCTATATAAAGTGAAAGTGATTTTTTATTGAAAGTGTTTAAGTGTCCATCCAGCCAGAAACCTTGTGAGTTGATAACTTCCTGTGCTTTCTGCCTCTGTACTGTAAGTTAACTTTGTTCCCTGCTATCTCTGGGAACTACAGAACACTTCCCCCTGTTATGGAAAAGAAAGGGAGGTGTTATGTAGTCCTAACACAGTGTTAAAACTTGGAGATAGGCTTTAAAAATTAAAAAAAGCTTCTTAATCCTAATCTTTTAACTTCAAATACTAGAATTTGGTTTGCATAAACCTTTTAGGCATTTATACACTATAGAATGCATTTTGGCCACATTTTAATTTGTTATTCAACTCTCTTTGTTTGGCAAACCATTGGCATTCAGCCTTTTTTTTTCCGTGTTTTCCCAAAAGTAAGGGACAATTACGTTGTACTGTATATAGAATCCTGACCTATGGGTTGTGTTTTTTTATATTATATAAGATTTTTACAAACACAACCGCTTCATTTTCCTATGGGATCATCAGCCTTTTAGGTTGAGGTGATTCTAGCTGTATTACCGCAGTTGTAGGCAGGTGCAGTTTATCCTCCTTGCTGTAGGTGGTGCCAGTTCCTGTGCTGCTGTGCGGGTGGAAGTGGAGCCTGAGAGGTACATTGCACCTCTGCAGGTACATTGCACCTCTGTAGCTGTCATCAAGGGATTGAAGAGGAACCATGCTGTCAGGGACAGTGATTTAGCCTAGGGAGAGGTTCCTGCTCGAGGAGGGAAAGCTCTGTAAGATCTCTGCTGTCCTCCTTCTGTAATCTCCTGAAGAGCTTGTGTCACCACCTCGCCATACAGTCACCCCTCTTACAGATGCAGTGCTCGGTATTGTAGGCCAGCCTTGTGAGACACATAAAGTATTGAGAGATACAGTTGGCCACCAAAGTTACTTATACTTGTGTCGTCACTGTTACTAAGTTCTTGTTCAAGAGCATTTGGAACTGTTTCTGCAAGTGTTTGCCACAGTTACTATAGCCATCGTACTTATGCTAGAGATTGCAGATTATAGTTGCCTTGTTGATTGTTCACTTACAATCTGACAATACAATGATTATTTAACCCTTCCCTGGACTCTGTGTGCTGTTCCTCCAATTTTTACTTCAATTTCAAGTGAATGGGCTGGCCCTCGACACGCAAAATCATGAGAGAATCTGTCGTTGAAAGTCGCATAGTGAGAAGGTTTGTTCCCACTACTATATGTTTAACCTATTAAATGAAGGGAAACAGCCGGAAACTCTGTAAATCATAATATTCTTTATTATTGCATATTACTTGTGCTGTGATCAGGCCTCATCGCCACTGTTTTTACTCGCTGATATGCAATAATAAAGAATATTAGGATTTACAGAGTTGCTGGCTGTTTCCCTTCGTTTGATTGGTTTGTCTTTTGGTGTTGAGAGAACACCTCAGCTAGAGCACCCGAAAGATGGCCCAATCTTTGATACCTCAAGGTTCCACTGTTCAGAGCGATGCACCAGCTTTCTTTATGTTTACCTATTAAGTTGAAAAATATGTCTAAAATGTGTATATAAAGAGATGTGCTCTGCTTTACAGAGACTGGTGGAATCTGCATCTCCCCCCGTCCCTCCGAGCAAGATGGTGAGATTGTCCCTGGTATGGCTATGAGGCCTTTCTTTGGCATAAGACCTGTGCTTCTAGATGAACAGGTGAGTGACAAAGAAATACACACTTTAAATTATACACCCAGACAGTAATGTGGTCCTCTTCATTGCAAATAGTTACTGTGAAGAAGGAACCTAACAAGAATGGACTGTGGATGTTGTTATTACCCGCAAAGTGACAGCAGCAGGACTTGGAGCATACTAAGTAGTACATGGGGTGATAACATTCCTGAGCTGTTGACAATTAGCTTAAGTGGTTGTAAAGGCTGCAAGTTTTTACCTTAATGCATATCTGAATTAGGTCGGGTTCACACTAGTGCGACAAACGCTCCGACATTGGGAGCTCATGTCGCATGACGTGTGAAAATCAATGTTTCCCTATGGGAGCCGTCCTAACTGGTCCGACACAAGTCGGTCCGACTTTGAAAATGCTCCCTGTACTACTTTGGTCCGACTTTGATCCTACTTCAGCCCACTGACTATCATTGAAGTTGGATTAAAGTTGGATCGCCGTCTTGCATGATCCGACTTTGGCATGCGACTTGTGCTCAGATGATCTTGAGGGGGAACTCCGTGTCAAATTTTAAATAAAAACTGGCATGGGTTTCCCCTCCAGGAGCATACCAGGCCCTTGGGTCTGGTATGGATTTTAAGGGGAACCCCCTACGCTGAAAAAACGGCATGGGGGTCCCCCCCAAATCAATACCAGACCCTTATCCAAGCACGCAGCCCGGCCGGTCAGGAAAGGGGGTGGGGATGAGCGAGCGCACCCCCTCCTGAACCGTACCAAGCTGCATGCCCTTAACATGGGGGGTGGGTGCTTTGGGGCAGGGGGGCGCCCTGTGGCCCCCCACCCCAAAGCACCTTGTCCCCATGTTGATGAGGACAAGGGCCTCTTCCCGACAACCCTGGCCGTTGGTTGTCGGGGGTCAGCGGGTGGGGGGCTTATCGGAATCCAGGAGCCCCCTTTAATAAGGGGGCCCCCAGATCCCGGCCCCCCACCCTATGTGAATGAGTATGGGGTACATCGTACCCCTACCCATTCACCTAGGAAAAAAAAAGTGTCAATAAAAAACACACTAGACGGGTTTTTAAAGTAATTTATTAGGCAGCTCCGAGAGTCTTCTTCGGACTTCTTCCTTCTTCTCCGCGGTCTCTTGCCTCTTCTCTGCGCTCTCTGGTTCTTCTCCCGCTCTCCAGTATCTTCTGCCGGGCTTCTCCGCTATCTTCTGCTCTTTTGCCCGTTCTTTTGCTAGTGGTGGCCCGGTCTTCTCCGCCGCCTTCTACCTTCTTCTCTTCTTCCGATGTTGACACAATGCTCTCTCCCACTGTAATGCCATGTGCGCGGTCCGCAACGACCTATATAGGGATGGGACGGGGTCACCGGGTGATGTCACCCGTGACCCTGCTTCTTATGACGTCACAGTCCCATCATGCCCCGGGACTGTGACGTCATAAGGGGCGAGGTCACCTGGTGACATCACCCAGGGACCACGCCCCATCCCTATATAAGTTGTTGCGGACCGGCAAAGAGCAAAAGTGCGGGCAAAAGAGCAGAAGATGGCGGAGGACCCCGGCAGAAGATACCAGAGTGTGGGAGAAGAACCGGAGAGTGCGGAGAAGAGGTTGGAGAGCGCGGAGAAGAAGGAAGAGACCGCGGAGAAGAAGGAAGAGACCCCTGAAGTCGGAAGAAGACCCCCGGAGCTGCCTAATAAATTACTTTAAAAACCTGTCTAGTGTGTTTTTTTATTGACACTTTTTTTTCCTAGGTGAATGGGTAGGGGTATGATGTATCCCATACTCATTCACATAGGATGGGGGGCCAGGATCTGGGGGCCCCCTTATTAAAGGGGGCTCCCGGATTCCGATAAGCCCCCCCGCCCGCAGACCCCGACAAACAATGGCCAGGGTTGTTGGGAAGAGGCCCTTGTCCTCATCAACATGGGGACAAGGTGCTTTGGGGTGGGGAGGCCGCAGGGCGCCCACCCCCCCATGTTGAGGGTATGCGGCCTGGTACGGTTCAGGAGGGGGGGGGGCGCTCGCTCATCCCCACCCCCTTTCCTGACCGGCCGGGCTGCGTGCTCGGATAAGGGTCTGGTATGGATTTGGGGGGACCCCCACGCAGTTTTTTCGGCGTAGGGGGTTCCCCTTAAAATCCATACCAGACCCAAGGGCCTGGTATGCTCCTGGAGGGTCCTGCCGTTTTTTTATTTAAAATTTGGTGTGGCGTACCCCTTCAGGATTCATACCAAATAGTGCCTGGTATTGGGGGGATCCAAGTCGGATCCCCGTTCATTGAAAGTCGGACGCTTGTCGGCTTCAAATCGCAGGGCAAAGTCGGATCCAAAGTAGGATGGCTGTCGTGTCGCACCAGTGTGAACCCGGCCTTAAGGTAAAAAACCTTCTGTTGTCAGCCCCCCAAATACTTACCAGAGCCTGATCCAGCACAGCTGTGCTGCTCTCCCTCTTCCTCCTCATGAGACTCAGTGGAAGCAGTGGGGTGTGACATGTTTGTTATAAAAAAAAAATAATAATAATAACTTTACAATCACTTTCATCTTTTTTTATTCATTTTAATAAATCAGTAAACTCTTGAATGCGATCACTCTCATACTTTCCCAAGACGACTGCTTGCATTACTTGGCTCTGGGTCCTTCCTTGACATCTAGACTACAGGAAGGAGTAGGAGGGTTTGGACACTACTTGTTAAAAACTACTACAACCCATGAAGAGTCTTGACCTCCTTTAGGCTTAATTATATATACACTATATTGTCAAAAGTATTGTGACGCCTGCCTTTACACGCACATGAACTTTAATGGCATCCCAGTCTAAAGCCAGGCACATACTATTTGTTCTTTTTTTTCATTCAACCCAGCTGGTTGCACGAAAAAACACTGTCGGCTCCGGTCGGGGACACTGTACTAACCATGCGAGGTTAGCACAGAGATCTCCACTGAGCTGTTGTGTTCTGACAGGGGGACGACCCCCCGCCCCGCCAGAACACTCCAATCAGCGCTCTCTGCTATTGGCTGAGAGTGCTAATCAAGAGCTGGTCAGCTGCTGGTTTTCCAGCATGCACGCCTGACAGAAGCCAGCCAGGTTCTGTCGGACAGACTGGCTTACACGCGGGCAGAATGTCGGCCGGTAGTTTTGTACATTGGTGCACAGTCATGTTAGAACCGGAGGGGCCATCCCCAAACTGTTCCCACAAAGTTGACAGCATAAAATATTTTGCTGCTGATGGCTTAAGTGTTTCCTTTACTGGAACTAAGGGGCCAAGCCCAACCCCTGAAAAACAATCCCACACCATAAATCCCCCCTCCACCAAATGAAATTAAAATTCATGTGCATGTAAAGGCAGGTGGTATCCCAATACTTTTGACAATATAGTGTGTGTGTGTGTGTGTGTGTGTATATATATAGATTTATTTATTTATTTATTTATTTTTAATTGGGTTTGTCCCATGTGGTTAGCCCCATACCAGGGTATTCAATTATCTATTGGTTGAACTCGATGGACATGTGTCTTTTTTTTAACATGTCTAAAATAACACGATATAACATTCTTTTACCACAAGAAAATTTAAACTCAGTGCCAGGAAGATATTTTCGATAAGCCAACGATCACTGCAAAATGAGGGCAATTAGAGTTAGATTGTGTAGTAGGATAGTAAAGGGAAACTGTTCTTTCTTTTATTCACCAGGGAAAGGTCATTGAAGGTGGTGATGTTTCTGGTGCTCTGTGTATCGCACAACCATGGCCCGGCATGGCAAGAACCATCTATGGAGATCATCAGAGATTTGTGGATGCTTACTTCAAAGCATATCCAGGTACATATGTTAGCTTTATTGGTCAACTGATCTAAACATCTAAAAGCTAACTGACAAACATGTACATTAATGGGTGCAGTATGTGGTTAGCACTGTTACAGAACAGTACTGAGGCCCAATATTTTAATCCCACCAAGCACACTGCCTGTATTGGGTTTATTTGCTTGCTTAGGTCTGCCTGTAGCTCTAGAACAGATACTGTATACATGGAGTTTATATGCTCTCTCTATGTCTGCAAAGATCTGCTCTGGGGCCTCCAGTTTGGTCCCACAATCTAAAGACTTCCTAGCAGGCTGTTTGTCTTCTATCCCAAAACCAGCATTATGGTCTGCCCATGAGTGTATCAATGTAGTATGGACACTAGACTGTGAGCATCTCTGAAAATGCAAAAATAATAAAATGTAAATAAAAAATAAAAGACCTTTCGTTTGAACTGACTTTGATAAGGTTCTTTACCTACCACTGGATTTATAAGCGCATTTAGTTAGGATGGCTGATGAAACTCATTATTCCACAGAGATAAAAGTAAAAGATGTCAAATTTAATAGAGTGCACAAAGGGTTAAAAGCACTTACAAGATTGTTGAGTGTTAAAAGACATGATAAAATCAGGAGTCCTCATTTGTGGCATGTGTCCATCCTCAGCACGGTGGTAGAGAGCAGTGTAGAGCCGTCCAGCAGCTGTAAAGTGTTCTCATGCGTGTTGGAAAGAGGAGGCAGCAGGGAATCCTGTATTCACTGCGGGACACATAAGGCTGATGGTGTCAGTGTAGAGAAGGGGGTGGTAACGCGTTTCGGAGCATGTGCGGCTCCTTCGTCAGACCTACGCCCACACTCCTCAGGCTGGCTTATAAATGGTGAGGGGGAGGAGCAAGGGGAGGAGTGTGGGCAGATACTAAATACACAATGATAAGGGAAGTGACAGATGTATTATGAGGACGGCCAAGACGACCGTGCACTCGCAAAATGGATTATTAACGTCAGTGCTATATACAATGAAGTCCTGAAGGAATTTGACACAGGGGTACAGGGCACAGATGGCAGTGGTTAAATTAACCATAATAAATAAATAAATAAATATACAAACATAAGGTTGACATTGAATTAATATACAGGTGTGTTACATGGTCGGCCGGGTGTCTATATGAATGTGTTATAAAGGCGGCCGGGCGTTTGTACACATGCAAATAGGGTCGTAAGTCTAATATTGAGTAGACAATGAATACGGCTATAGATTTATTCATTGTCTACTCAATATTAGACTTACGACCCTATTTGCATGTGTACAAACGCCCGGCCGCCTTTATAACACATTCATATAGACACCCGGCCGATCATGTAACACACCTGTATATTACTTTAATGTCAACCTTATGTTTGTATATTTATTTATTTATTATTGTTAATTTAACCACTGCCATCTGTGCTCTGTACCCCTGTGTCAAATTCCTTCAGGACTTCATTGTATATAGCACTGACGTTAATAATCCATTTTGCGAGTGCACGGTCGTCTTGGCCGTCCTCATAATACATCTGTCACTTCCCTTATCATTGTGTATTTAGTATCTGCCCACACTCCTCCCCTTGCTCCTCCCCCTCACCATTTATAAGCCAGCCTGAGGAGTGTGGGCGTAGGTCTGACGAAGGAGCCGCACATGCTCCGAAACGCGTTACCACCCCCTTCTGTACACTGACACCATCAGCCTTGTGTGTCCCGCAGTGAATATAGGATTCCCTGCTGCCTCCTCTTTCCAACACGCATGAGAACGCTTTACAGCTGCTGGACGGCTCTACACTGCTCTCTACCACCGTGCTGAGGATGGACATATGCCACAAATGAGGACTCCTGATTTTATCATGTCTTTTAACACTCAACAATCTTGTAAGTGCTTTTAACCCTTTGTGCACTCTATTAAATTTGACATACTGCACTTAGAGGCGCCTTTCTTTTCCTTTTTTATATCTTCAGAGTTGCTTCTCCTCTAACCAAAGTGCTGCCAGAAGTGCCATCTCATCACTATCATTCCTCTGACCAGCTATCCACCTCCACCAGAGCGCCCTTATCACCTCTCTATAAAAGTAAAAGATAAATGGATTCCCCAGTCTGCAATGTGCAATATTATTGTCCAGATTTTTTTTTTTTTTAATATTTTGACATCGGGTTCAGGGATTCCAAACTCAGGTCAGGGTAAGTAAAGCGGGACGACTGTTCCCCTAGTCATATTATATGACAACTGCATGCTGTAAGAAATCATTTTACATTCATTAGTTAAACAAAAATGTTTTGCTTTTACTTACAGTTATCCTTTTTACACTTCCTGGTTAAGTGAGGCACTGGTGATGCAACCAGGACCTCACAGATGCATAGTTAGTAAAAATATAAAGAATAAAAAGCTTTCAACTATCGATAAATATCTGTTTGTAGATATCTCTAGATTTCTGTAACATTTCTAAAGGTGACTTTGTTGCAATTTTTAAGATAAGTGTGAAGTCCTCCTTAAAGCCGATCGTTCACCTCATTCCCCCTCACCTCCCACCTGTGTTAGACTATTATTCCAAATTCATAATTCGGGACTTATAGGTGTTATACTATATTCATGGCAAGCTTGCAAAACATATTTGGTTTTATAATTAGTCATAATAAATATAGTATGTGTGAATGACCTTGATCAATTGATTTGATATGATTCTTCATCTAAAGCTGAGTATTGCTAAGTGTATGTAGTTAGTTTGAGAATGACCTATAAGGTATCTGGTATAGAATATCAAGGGAGGTTCAGAATAGACCAGTATTTATGTAGTTAGAGGAATAATACAATTTGTTTATATCCAGTTAAGTAAGTTTAGTGTAGTCTCAATCATATTAATGTATAGTTACTTAATGTAGTTAAAGTTGGTAATATGTGTTCATATTGGTAGATGTTTGGTTATATGACATTACATGATCAGCACATTACTACAAGTGTTACATGTGGGATTGTCAATCAAACTCTATATATGACTCTCTGAGTTAGTATCTCCTTTGTATAGCATATTGCTGAAGTTAGCAGAAATGAATGTGTGGAATACAAGGTTCTAAGTTTTTGTGAGGTTATGATGTTCACATGTAACATATAAAGCCAACGCTTTGATATTGAAGGTCAGACAGACACACACACCCACTAAGAGAGATGACAAAGACATATTCACACAAAGACACTTTGACAAGTTGGAACAGCTGAATTCTCCCAGAAGTCTAAGAACGTCATTTCCTGCTTCTTTTTGGTTACACAAGACAGCATGGAGACAGAAGGCAGCAGCCGTGAAGCACACATGCTTTTATAAGCTTATTACAGCTTTATAACTATTTATTCTAATTCATATATTTTTACATACACTGAACTAAATTATTATACTTTTTACATTGTATTTATGATGCCAACTGTGTGACAATAAACTCACACTTTGTTTTAAGTCAGAGATACAAGAGTATTAGATATTATTTTTATTCTTCAACCTGCAGGCTAGGAAGATGAACTCATGCTTTCTCTTTTTATACCCTGGATGGTTTTAAAAGTCCCGATCAGGATACCAATTAAGTAAAATACAGTTTTGTGTGAATGTATAGAAAAATTATTCTGAACAAGTACTAATTGTTTTTTTTGGAAAATTATCTTTATTGTTTAAAAAAAACCACATACAGTATTCAATAGAACAATCCAGGACCGCCCATCACAATCCGATGAACCAAGTATTATACAAATAAAAAAGAAGTGCATAACATTTGAACATGTGCATGAATATTGCCTGTGAAGCTTGCCAACCTGGCCCACTTCACCTTCTCAGAAGAGACACAACCCCCCCACACCCATATGCAACCAAAAGCACAAGGATCCATGTGAAAAACTACCCACATTCTGGAGAAAATGTAATTTATGCGTTCCACCATGCAACCCGTCCAGGTCAGAGGTGATGAGGTGCACATCAGAGGCTTACATGAACCAGAAAGGATACCATTAATAAAAGGTTAAAACTAGTCTGTTACAGTGAGGGGTGACGCCATCCAACTGCCCCAAACCTTATGAAATTTGAGAAGCTTTATAGAAGGGTAGGGCTTTATATGTGGCTTTATAGAAGGGTAGGGCCCTATTCATTAAAGCCTTCCAGGACTCTACCGATGGAGGAGTAGAACTCTTCCAAGACAAAACTATGCGTTTCCTAGCATGGAAAAAATAATAAAGTAAATAAGGTCCGTATTGCTATGGTGGGGGCCAGATCATCCAGCAGTCTGAGCAGGCAGTGCCTTATAGAAGGACGTAGGGAGATAGTTGTCACCTCCTGTATACACATCAAAACATCCTTCCAGTATTCCTGTATATCAAGACAGTCAAAGAAGATATGCATACAGTCAGCCCCCCTGCAGAACAACGCCAGCAAGAAGAGGTGACTGAACCAAAAATTATAGCTATCTTGGCCGGGGGCATATATATATACGATGCAAAAATTTGTAGTGGATCAGTTGGTCATGGGCCAAGATTAGACTGGTAAAGGGTGCATGCCTGACATCCTCTCAATCTTCCGTTTCCAAATCTGGCGCCATCGACTCCCACTTAGCTCTACACATACTCATAAGCCGAACAAGTCTCAGGGAAACGGAATTTATATATAGTAGATAGGGGCTTTTGAAGATCATCCTCCCTTCGTAAGGATTCAAGGGTGGACACTGAGAATTAAGCTCTTACATGTTTATACTGTGTTTGGTATGCATGTCTTAGTTGTATGTACCGAAAAAATGGGTATTTGACAACTGATGTAGAGATTTCAGTTCATCAAAATATTTCAGCTGCCCATTTGTTTAATCCCAAATTTCGTACAGGCCACTGGAACTTCAAATGTAAAAAATTGGGGCAGATTAGGATTTCTCCACATTGGGGCATGAGGCGAAAGTGGGAAGGGACCCCCAAATTCCCCACTATGGGCAACCATCTAGGCACGTAAAACTGACCTCATAAAAGTGGTCAAGACATAGGGCGACTTGGGCCCTCTAAATACCAAATGGGCCAATGCTTCATATGAACCAATGAGCGCCGCCTCAAGGCCAACTGCAGCATCATCACATGGACCACTGAGCCATCTATTGACTATCACCAACTCTCCCACCAAGAAGTACCATATTTATAGAAATTTGGCACCACTATCCCCCCTTCCTTCCAAGGTTAACTACTAATTGTTTTTAGCTCCCATTTATACCTCAGCGTTCAATATCATAACATAACCCTTAGTCGGGACTGGTGTTATTTTATTTACTGTAACCAGAAGCATGAATGATTCAGAAACTTTTATACTGTAATAACACCACCTTACCACATTGGTTAATGATCAATATACTGAGTTTGTATTTAACTTCCATTTCACTGGCCTTTCTGGAGATTAGTGTAATCAGCAATGATAACCATGAATAGAGACTGATTTAAGAGAGTACTGATAAAAGGGAGACAGACAGCCATTCACTAAATAAGAACTATAAAATACATTTTTAGACATATGGGGGGATTTACTAAAACGGGAGCACACAGAATCTAGTGCAACTGTGCACAGTAACCAATCAATTTCTAGGTTTTATTGTCAAAGCTTAATTGAACAAACTGAAGTTAGAAGCTGATTGGTTACTCTGCACAGATGCACCAAATTCTGCATGCTCCAGTTTTAGTAAATCCAACCCATACTATATTTCCAGGTACCTTTTTGCTTCTAAATTTGCAAATATACATGGAAACCACTCCATCCCAGTGCTCACAAGTGTAACCCAATTACAGTCACCATGGACAGAAACCAGGATTGTGTCATAGACATTAATAACTGAATGGAGAACAAAGTTTACTAGATTAATGTAGGATCATATTCTGCCAAAGGCCTATTTAACGGTGCACATCAGACAATGCAGATAGGTAGCCAAGCAGAAGATTAATTAATAACCATGACAATATATTTCCATGGATAAGTGCATAGCTATACCAGGTTTACTCTGCAGTGTTGCTTAAAATAAAACAATACAATATATACTGTATATTGTTACCTAGTCACCTAATAGAAGAAATTGTGTGGAGGGGTTGTCTTTCATGTTTCTGCAGAGAGTAAGTCCCAATCAATTTTTAAAGAAATTATTTTTAAATGTAATTATAAACTGATTAACTTTTTTGTGTCTTATTGTTGTGTAATTCTTCCAGGCTACTATTTTACTGGGGATGGAGCCCACAGGACAAATGAAGGGTATTATCAAATAACAGGGCGAATGGATGATGTTATAAATATCAGTGGTCATCGGTTGGGCACAGCAGAAATTGAGGATGCACTGGTAAATATGAAAATAAATAATTTTAACAAAGTTTCTTAAATATGTTAATTTCTTGCAAAAAAAACTGTTTATCTGCCAATGTCTCTCAAAACACACTTTTCATGATCATAATGTGCAACTGTAAAATGCTTCAAAATCGCACTGCGCATAAAAAGGTGGTGCGTGTGTCATGCACTGGACTTTGCCTAGGTGGAGTTATCTGGCACATTTTTATAACCATACAGTCTGCTAGATAGATTCACTTATAGATTCTGTTTCCTTCGTCCCCAGAGCATTGTGGTGTGCTTTCCTGTGTGTGTATGACCAAACAATGATGTCACCAACTCCCAATAAACCCTTCATTTCTACTGGAGAATCCAGCAGGAGGAGCACAGAAGACACCACTGCTGGCCATAAAAAAGGAAGCAGTGGAGGAACAAAGGGAAAAGGGTGGGGCTGCCTTTAAAGTGAACCTGCAGCTTTGACTTGATTCAAAGTGCTACTAAACTCAGTTCCCTGCATTCACTATATCTGGTCTCCCACAGTACACAGAACATGGAAATGCAAACGTTTTAGTAAATATAAACTGCTAAATACCCTTTTTCATCAGCAGTTATAGCAGTCTTGTGACTTATATCAGTGTCTGGTTAAAGCTTGTAGGATGAGTTTTCATTCTGCTCTGACTGTCCTGTAAGGCTGCAGGATCCCTGACCCTCTGTCTTGACAGTGCTAATTGGCCCTGTGCTGATCACATGCACTCTCACAAGAAAAAAAAAGCAATACACACCAAACTGAGCATGTGCAAAGTGCCCCCAAGGCTCTGTGTTATCAGCAGGTGGATTGGGAACTATGGAAGGAGGGGAGGAACAGAGAATACAGGACCAAACAGCCTTTTTACACAATCCAGAGGATTAACCCCTTAGATTCCACAGTCAGTATAACAAGCATGCTTTACTGCATATACAGACTGATTTTTCTGATGTGGGTTTAGTAACACTTTAAGTTTTATTTGCAAAGAACAAATTACAGGGAGGTGTTCAAAAAAAGATGTAAAACAATACAGGGGCCAAATACAGTGCATATCTTAAAACAAATAGGAGAAGGGCAATGTTGTCAAGTCTTTACAGCGGGGGTCAGCAACCTGTAGATCGTGATCTACCAGTAGATCGCGGACAGGTGACTGGTAGATCTCGGTCTGGGTTTGCTGACTTGCTATTCCAGAGCATCAAACAGAGTGCAATGCAGAGGGACTACTTGTAAAGCTAGAGCTGTTGTAGGGAGCAAGAGCCACATAAGTCAATGCCCCCTCTGTAGTGCTGGCTCCTGTCCCATGCGGAGTGATACCAACTGCACTCCAACTCTTATCCCGGCTAGCCATCTCTAGAGTGGTGCCAGCAGCAGGAAAGAAGAGATCTTCAGGTCAGTGTGAAGCAATACACTGGGCACAATAGTTTGGGGATGCTTTCACACGGATGTGCTGCTGTTTACCCACACCGTGGGTGCAGTGCAGTGTACATGCAGCTTTCCTGCGGGCTTGCTGCATTTAGCCATAGACTTCTATTATAGCCTGCTGTTTTATCACCCCCAAATTTATGTGTGAATGAGCCCTAAACACAAAACTCTGTGTTTGATTGGGCACAGCCAATTAGCTGACTTCAGCCAAAATAATTGCCTGAAATCATCTGCCAAACTCTAGCTGTGTGCAATCACAGCAGGGAGCGTGCGCATGTGCGCTGCTGAATTTGTCAGAATTAGCATAAGTACGGGTACGTGATTGTGCCTGCACCTGCCGCTCACTTGCATTACATTTACTAGTACCCATTTTCTTTTGTAAAATGTAACAGATGATGTTGCATTCAGTAAATAGATACCAAGCATGCCAAGACTCAAACTTAAGTGCACCCGTGAAATAGTGACAAACTACGGCACCCAAAACTTTTCATAGGTGATGTTTTAAAAGCCTTTCCAGGTTGTCAGTGTAGAGTTAATTATTAATGATGACCCCAGAATTATTGTTCTTACTCTGATGTTTGCAGCAAAACCTCACAATGTGTGGTTTACATGCTGTTTACATACACACATGGAACCTATGCTGCATTTTACCTTGTGTGTATGCTCAGGGGGGATTGGGGTGCTTTTACCATTTTAAAAAATATTTTTTTTATTTATTTTAATAAAATTTATTTATTTACACTTTAGAATTTTTTTTTTCATTTAACTTTATTGCTATCACTAGGTGGCTCGCAAGCCCCCAATGTGATAACTTTGGACAGGTGGCATGTACTCTTTATGGAGACATCAAGACTCTATTAGAACCCTAGTGTCTCCTCTGCCCTCCACTGCATTTAAACAAGCAGAAATAATGCTTAATTAGCTGCTTCCTTGGCCCTTAGCAGCCAGGGATTGACCGCTCTGAAACCAGAAATTATAAAAACATGGTTGCTTCTGGATTCATTAGGAGTTGCGCAGCCCTTCATACTACACTAAAAGTGATTTGGTGGCTGTAGACCCATTCAGATAACTTTTACTGAACAGCAGATGGCCGGCTGTAAAAAAATGATACCAAGATCATGGCTGCAGCTATGCACTTTTTATAACCACTTGTTTCCAGGATTCTTTTCTACATTTAGTGGACAGCAAGTGGTTAATTATGGTCACCCTGTGCAAATAGCTTATATGTGACAAATCCCATATGGATGCAAGGTGATTGGGATGTAAAACTTATTTTTTTTATATGTTCAATGTTATAGTTTCCTATGAGAGACCTCAGCTGTAATCGGAAACAAATACTTCCGATGTTGGTTTTTCAAACAAATGAACTTTCATATTTAATCTTTCAAGCCCAAGGCCACCAGACACTTATATAATTAAAGTTTAGATATATGTTGTGTCCACAGAACTTACCCACAGCATAGACATGTTTTCCAAAGCAATACTTGGGAACACAACATCTGCTTTATTGCTGATATTTAATCGCACATAAGAGAATAATAAAAAACATAAGACAATCCTAAAAATGATAAAGAGCATATAGGCAAAAGACAGTTGCCAAAAGACATTGAGACTTCCATCACACATAAAGCCCTTCAGCTATAGAAGGCAGGATAGAGGTGACACATCCAACAATATACAGTTGTGCTCAAAAGTTTGCACACCCTGGCAAAAATTGTGAAATTTTGGCATTAATATTGACTGATCATGCTCACACACAAAAAAATAGAAAATACTGTGCCCACAGTACCTGTCAGTGCCATCTGTCCCCAGTGCCACCTGTCAGTGCCATCTGTCCCCAGTGCCATCTATCAGTGCCAACTGTCCCCAGTGCCACCTATCAGTGCCAACTGTCCCCAGTACCACCTGAAAGTGCCATCTGTCCCCAGTGCCACATATCAGTGCCACCTGTCCCCAGTGCTACCTGTCAGTGTCACGTGCCATCTGTTATCAGTGTCACGTGTCATCAGTGCCACGTATCAGTGCCATCTGTCATCAGTGCCACCTGTCAGTGTCACGTGCCATCTGTTATCAGTGCCACATATCAGTGCCATCTGTTATCAGTGCCACATATCAGTGCCATCTGTCATCAGTGCCACGTATTAGTGCCATCTGTCATCAGTGCCATTTATTAGTGCCATCTGTCATAAGTGCCACGTATTAGTGCCATCTGTCATCAGTGCCACATCAGTGTCATGTGTCATCAGTGCCACATATTAGTGCCACCTGTCATCAGTGTCACGTGTCATCAGTGCCACGTATTAGTGCCATCTGTCATCAGTGCCACATCAGTGTCACATGCCAACAGTGCCATGTATCAGTGCCACATCAGTGTCACATGTTATTGTCCTGGTGCTCCAGGGCCTATAAAAGTGTAATTGGTAGTCAACAAGTTAGATGTGTAATTCATGCTCCTAGAACACGTGATGGTGCTCCCTGCATGTTGGGCCAGGCTGTGAAAAAGTCCCACATATGTGGTATCGTAATACTCAGGAGGAATGGCAGAATGTATTTTGGGGCATTATTTGTGGTATACACATGCCATGTGAGAGAAATAACCTATTACAATGACAATTTTGTGGAAAAAAAAATCTGTCAGTGTCATCTGTCCCCAGTGCCACCTATCGGTGCCAACTGTCCCCAGTGCCACCTATCAGTGCCATCTGTTCCCAGTGCCACCTGACCCCAGTGCCACCTGTCCCCAGTGCTACCTGTCAGTGTCAAGTGCCATCTGTTATCAGTGTCATGTGTCATCAGTGCCACGTATTAGTGCCATCTGTCATCAGTGCCACCTGTCAGTGTCACGTGCCATCTGTTATCAGTGCCACATCAGTGTCACGTGTCATCAGTGCCACGTATCAGTGCCTTCTGTCATCAGTGCCACATCAGTGTCATGTGTCATTGTCCTGGTGCTCCAGGGCATATAAAAGTGTAATAGGTAGTCAAAAAGTTAGATGTGTAATTTATGCTCCCAGAACACGTGATGGTGCTCCCTGCATGTTGGGCCTCTCTATGTGGCCAGGCTGTGAAAAAGTCCAACATATGTGGTATCGTAATACTCAGGAGGAGTAGCAGAATGTATTTTGGGGCATTATTTGTGGTATACACATGCCATGTGAGAGAAATAACCTATTACAATGACAATTTTGTGGGGAAAAAAATCTCCATTTTGCAAAGAATTGTGGGAAAAAAATGACATCAAAAATCTCACCATGCATCTTACTAAATACCTTGCAATGTCTACTTTCAAAAAAGGGGTAATTTGGGGGGTATTTATACTTTCCTGGCTTGTTCAGGTTGCAAGAAATGAGATAGGCCACCGGTACATCAAGTGTGATCAATTTTTTATGATTTGCACCACAGCTTGTAGACTCTCTAACTTTCACAAAGCCCAAATAATATCCACTAATTTGGGTTATTTTTACCAAAGATATGTAGCAGTATAAATTGTGTCCAAAATTTATGAAGAAAAATTAATAATTTGCAAAATTTTATCACAGAAACTAAGAAAAATACGTTTTTTTTTCAAAATTTTCAGGCTTTTTTCATTTATAGCGCAAAAAATAAAAAACCCAGAGGTGATCAAATACCACCAAAAAAAAGCTCTATTTTTATGAAAAAAAGGACAAAAGATTAATTTGGGTACAGTATTACATGACTGAGTAATTGTCATTCAAAGTGTGAGAGCACCGAAAGCTGAAAATTGGTCTGGTCAAGAGGGGGGGGGTTTATGTGCCCACTAGTCAAGTGGTTAAGGAGAGCAATCCTTAAATAAAGGATATAAAAAGATATCCAAAGCCTTGAATATGCCAGTCAGTACTGTTCAATCACTTAATAAGAAGTGGAAAATTTGGGGATCTCTTGATACCAAGCCAAGGTCAGGTAGTTTAAGAAAGATTTGAGCCACAACTGCCACAGGAACTGTTCGGGATACAAAGAGAAACCCACAGGTAACCTAAGGAGAAATACAGGCTGCTCTGGAAAAAGATGGTGTAGTTGTTTTTAAGGAGCACAATACGATGATACTTGAACAAAAAAGAGCTGCATGGTCAAGTTGCCAGAAAGAAGCCTTTACTGTACGAGTTCCACAAAAAGCCTGGTTACAATATGCCCAACAACACCTTGACATGCCTCATTGGCTTTTTTTGGCATTGGCACAGTACAGGCTTCCTTCTGGCAGCTCAACCATGCTGCTCTTTTCTGTTTAAGTATTGTTGAATTGTGCTCTTTAAAAACAACCACACCGACTTTTTGGAGAGCAGCCTGTATTTCTCCTGCGGTTACCTGTAGGTTTTTCTTTGTATCCTGAGCAATTCTTCCGCCAATTGTGGCTGCAATCTTTCTTGGTCTACCTGACCTTGGCTTGGTATCAAAAGAGTCCAGAATTTTCCACTTCTTAATAAGTGATTGAACAGTACTGACTGGCATATTCAAGGCTTTGGATATCTTTTTATATCCTTTTCCATCTTTGTAAAGTTTCATTACCTTGTTACGCAGGTCTTTTGACTGTTCTTTTCTACCCCCTCATGGCTCAGTGTCTAGCCTGCTTAGTGCAATCATGTGAAAACTAACAAACTCATTGACTATTTATACACAGACACTAATTGTGATTTAAAAAGCCACAAATGTGGGAAATTACCTTTAATTGCCATATTAACCTGTGTGTGCCCCCTGCTGTGTCTGTACCAAGGCCAAACATTCCAGGGTATGTAAACTATTTACCAGGGCCATTTGGGTGATTTCTGTTATCATTATGATCTAAAACAGTGTTTCTCAACTCCAGTCCTCAAGGCGCCCCAACAGGTCATGTTTTCAGGCCTTCCATTATTTTGCACAGGTGATTTGATCAGTTTCACTGCCTTAGTAATTACCACAGCCTTTTCACCTGAGGGAAATCCTGAAAACATGACCTGTTGGGGCGCCTTGAGGACTAGAGTTGAGAAACACTGATCTAAAAAGGATCCAAAAAAACTATGTGATAACAAATAGCTGCATGTGATTGCTATCCTTAAATAAAAGACAGTTTTTGGCATGATCAGTCATATTTTCAATATTAATGCCAAAATTTCACAATTTCTGCCAGGGTATGCAAACTTTTGATTAAACTTTTGAGCACAACTGTAGCTTTTCATTGCTCAAGGGCAAGCAGCCAACTTATATATTTATTTCTGATGTCTATTAAGTTAGTTACTTGAGTTTCCACTTTACACATGGAAAGGGTTCCACAATAGTATGAACAGGAAATTCTAGGAATTAGAAACAAGAAGCGGAAGGTCTAAGCACTATGCCCCTGTAAGCTAATAAAAAGTTTAGCTACATATTTTACATGCATTAGTGCCGGTTCACACAGGGGCGGCACGACTTGCAGGTCGCCTCAGCGAGGCGACCTGCAAACGACTTCCGAGGCGACTTGCAAAACGACTTCTGCATAGAAGTCTATGCAAGTCGCCCCCAAAGTAGTACAGGAACCTTTTTCTAAGTCGGAGCGACTTGCGTCGCTCCTATTAGAACGGTTCCGTAGCACAGAACGGGAGGCGACTTGTCAGGCGACTAGGTCGCCTAACAAGTCGCCCCTGTGTGAACCGAGCCTTAGGCTCAATTCAAAAGTTTTAACACAAGGATCTTATTAGACAAAAGATATGAGGGTTCTTCACAAAGTTTCCACACTTTTATAGTATAATAGAGTTAAAAAAAGTGCAGAAACTTTTGAAGAACCCTCTTAACTAATTTTTGGAAACTAAACAGCCTTACCTGGGTGTGTTAACTTTGTGAATTGAGCCTATTACTTGATATCCAATTTATAATATTTCATATAATTACTTATAATTACAGGTACAGGCTTCCTTCTGGCAGCTCAACCATGCTGCTCTTTTCTGTTTAAGTATTGTTGAATTGTGCTCCTTAAAAACAACCACACCGACTTTTTGGAGAGCAGCCTGTATTTCTCCTGCGGTTACCTGTAGGTTTTTCTTTGTATCCTGAGCAATTCTTCCGCCAATTGTGGCTGCAATCTTTCTTGGTCTACCTGACCTTGGCTTGGTATCAAAAGAGTCCAGAATTTTCCACTTCTTAATAAGTGATTTAACAGTACTGACTGGCATATTCAAGGCTTTGGATATCTTTTTATATCCTTTTCCATCTTTGTAAAGTTTCATTACCTTGTTACGCAGGTCTTTTGACTGTTCTTTTCTACCCCCTCATGGCTCAGTGTCTAGCCTGCTTAGTGCAATCATGTGAAAGCTAACAAACTCATTGACTATTTATACACAGACACTAATTGTGATTTAAAAAGCCACAAATGTGGGAAATTACCTTTAATTGCCATATTAACCTGTGTGTGCCCCCTGCTGTGTCTGTACCAAGGCCAAACATTCCAGGGTATGTAAACTATTTACCAGGGCCATTTGGGTGATTTCTGTTATCATTATGATCTAAAAAGGATCCAAAAAAACTATGTGATAATAAATAGCTGCATGTGATTGCTATCCTTAAATAAAAGACAGTTTTTGGCATGATCAGTCATATTTTCAATATTAATGCCAAAATTTCACAATTTCTGCCAGGGTATGCAAACTTTTGATTAAACTTTTGAGCACAACTGTAGCTTTTCATTGCTCAAGGGCAAGCAGCCAACTTATATATTTATTTCTGATGTCTATTAAGTTAGTTACTTGAGTTTCCACTTTACACATGGAAAGGGTTCCACAATAGTATGAACAGGAAATTATAGGAATTAGAAACAAGAAGCGGAAGGTCTAAGCACTATGCCCCTGTAAGCTAATAAAAAGTTTAGCTACATATTTTACATGCATTAGTGCCGGTTCACACAGGGGCGGCACGACTTGCAGGTCACCTCAGCAAGGCGACCTGCAAACGACTTCCGAGGCGACTTGCAAAACGACTTCTGCATAGAAGTCTATGCAAGTCGCCCCCAAAGTAGTACAGGAACCTTTTTCTAAGTCGGAGCGACTTGCGTCGCTCCTATTAGAACGGTTCCGTAGCACAGAACGGGAGGCGACTTGTCAGGCGACTAGGTCGCCTGACAAGTCGCCCCTGTGTGAACCGAGCCTTAGGCTCAATTCAAAAGTTTTAACACAAGGATCTTATTAGACAAAAGATATGAGGGTTCTTCACAAAGTTTCCACACTTTTATAGTATAATAGAGTTAAAAAAAGTGCAGAAACTTTTGAAGAACCCTCTTAACTCATTTTTGGAAACTAAACAGCCTTACCTGGGTGTGTTAACTTTGTGAATTGAGCCTATTACTTGATATCCAATTTATAATATTTCATATAATTACTTATAATTATTTTGCAGGATGAGCATCCTGATGTTCCAGAAACTGCTGTTATTGGTTTTCCACATGACATCAAGGGAGAAGGTAAGATTTCTTAAGCTGTTGCTGGTTTAATAAATCAATAAATCAGATTGGTTTACCTTTCACATACAGCCGCTTTCAGCTTTTCTAAATTGGCTTTTGTATATATAAGACATTGCCATTATTCGCTTATATTTTACAATGAAGTTAGTAGTGGTAAGGAGATGGAAGTATTTGACTAGTGAGTAGATTTTACTGATCTATTATTTTATATTAAATTATGTTTATTAACAAAGTGTACACTACCATCATCCGTATCATTAGTTGTGTGTTCAGTTCTGAAACCAAGGCATCATTTAACCTGACATTTACTAAATAAATTCAGCTCTAATGAATCAGTAACTCTGTAGTAGAAGTGTATTAGAATATATTTGTTTTCCTTGGCTGGGTAATTGAATTTAGTAGAATGCTTTTGATTTCTTCTGAGGAGTTCTATACTCAGTAATCATAGTACAGTTGTTTCTTTAATGTCTAACAGGAAGAACAGAGTAGGGTGGTGGGTCTCAAGAAAACCACCTCCCATATATTATGTTATATGCAGATGAATCAACATTTTTAATTTAGCAGTATACATATAAAGTTTAAAGTGACTGTAAACTATAATCTTATTCTCCAAAATAATCCATACACATCCACTATTTATTGGTCCTATAATGCATGTTCATGAAATTTCCTCTGTTTGTGTGGAAATGACATTGCGTGTTAGTTGTGGTCATGTGCATTACTCTATGTATGGGTGTAATCCCATAGTCTCTATTCCATCTCGGGAGCAAGCAAGAGAGGGTGGCTATTTGCCTACATACAGTGGGATCATGGAGAACGAACACAGCCACCCTCTTCTAACAGGTCACAGCAGCAAACAAATACAAGTGGAGATTTAGAGGAGGCTGAGAGCAATAGAAGGTACTCTTCTGAGTTAAGAATACATACTTGAATGTTTTTTTTTTCCTAAACCTAAGTGTAGTGCCAGTTTAAGCAGATCAATGCTGGGACAGATTGTAATAGTTTGATTCGCACCAGAACATACCGAACAGGCAAAAAATTTGGCAGAACACACAGACAACGTTAAAGTTTATGGGGCACTAACATGAAAGATCAAAAGTGCTCATTTTAAAGGCTTATATGCAAGTTATTGTCATAAAAAGTGTTTGGGGACCTGGGTCCTGCCCCAGGGGACATGTATCAATGCAAATTTTTTTTTTAAAAAACGTCCGTTTTTTCGTGAACAGTGATTTTTTTAATGCTTAAAGTGAAACAATAAAAATGAAATATTCCTTTAAATATCATGCCTGGGGGGTGTTTGTAGTATGCCTGTAAAGTAGCGCAGTTTTCCCGTGTTTAGAACAGTACCACAGCAAAATGACATTTCTAAAGATAAAATTGTCATTTAAAACTGCTTGCAGCTGTAATGAACTGTCGGGTCTCGGCAATATGGATAAAACTAATTGAAAAAAAGAGCATGGGATCCCCCTCAGTCCATTACCAGGCCCTTTGGGTCTGTAATGAATAATAAGGGGAACCCTGAACCAAAATGTAAAAAAAATAATTGCGTTGGGGTCCCCCTAAAATCCATACCAGGCCCTTCGGGTCTGATATGGATATTAAGGGGAATCCTGCGCCAAATTTTTTTTAAAAATTTCGTAGGGGTTCCCCCCAAAATCCATAACAGACCTCCATACCAGATCCTTCAGGTCAAGGGTCTGGTATGGATTTAAGGGGAACCCTGCACCAATTTTTTTTTTTAAATGGCGTAGGGTTCCCCTCAAAATCCATACCAGACCCTTATCTGAGCACGCAACCGGGCAGGCTGCAGGAAAAGAGGGGGGGTGAGAGAGCGCCCCCCTCCTGAACCATACCAGGCCACATGCCCTCAACATGGGGAGGGTGCTTTGGGGTAACCCAAATTTTCCTTTAGAAATTTTTCCTTTAGAAATGTCATTTTGCTGTGGTACTGTTCTAAACATGGGAAAACTGCGCTACTTTACAGGCATACTATAGACACCCCCCAGGCACGATATTTAAAGGAATATTTAATTTTTATTGTTTCACTTTAAGCATTAAAAAAAATCACTGCTCCTGAAAAAACGTCCGTTTTTAAAAACATTTTTTGCAATGATATTGTTCGGTGTTCGCAGAACATCCGAACAACCAAAGTTCGGCCCGAACTTATGCTCGGGCCGAACCGTTCGCCCATCGCTAGTCATAAACCAAAAAGGCATTGGCTCTTGAGTTCTACTTTATGGGCTGGTGTACATGAGTGTCAGACTAATGCCCCGTACACATGGTCGGACATTGATCGGACATTCCGACAACAAAATCCATGGATTTTTTCCGACGGTCATTGGCTCAAACTTGTCTTACATACACGCGGTCACACAAAGTTGTCAGAAAATCTGATCGTTCTGAATGCGGTGACGGTGCGGCAACTTTTTATGTCACACGGTATTTACGCAACAATTTTTCAAACGCTTGAATTCATGAATTAAAAAAACAGAACAGTAAAGTTAGCCTAATTTCTGTATAATGTGAAAGATGATGTTATGCCGAGTAAATAGATACCTAACATGTCACGCTTTAAAATTGCACACACTTGTGGAATGGCACCAAACTTTGGTACTTAAAAATCTCCATAGGCGATGCTTTAAAAATGTTTACAGGTTACCAGTTTAGAGTTACAGAGGAGGTCTAGAGCTAGAATTGTTGCTCTCACTCTAAGGCACGCAGCGATACCTCACATGTGTGATTTGAACGGCGTTTACATATGCGGATGTGCCTTACTTGTGCATTTGCTTCTGTGCACGAGCACATGGGGTGGGGGCGCTTTAAATTTTTTTTTTTATTATTGTTTATTTTACTTTAATTTTTTTTATTTTTACATTTTCTCTTTAAAAAAAAAATATTTTTGATCACTTTTATTCCTATTACAAAGAATGTAAACATCCCTTGTAATAGGAATGGTGCGTGACAGGTCCTCTTTATGGAGACATGTGGGGCCTATAAGACTCCACATCTCTCCTCCAGGTTGGAAAGATTGAGATAAAAATAAAAAAAATTACAGATCTCTTTCTTTCCAGCCAAGATCTGGGCTTTGTTTACTTCCGCGGCCATGAAGTCATAACGTCGCTCCCGGGCCTCTGACGGTCATAGAGATGACTGGGGACCATCTGGTCACTGGAAATCTCTATGATCATCGTCAGGCAGCAGCAGATTCTTTCTCCGGGAAGCCGATGGCACGGGCAAGCCTGGAGAAGCACCGGAGGGCGGCGAGAGGGGGGATGTCCCCTCCCACTGCCCGTAAGAAGGATCAAGGGGCTGAACTGCTGCTATGATTGTTCTTACGGTGCACAGAATCGCCAGCTGAAAAAGATGATACCTGAATGATGCCTGTAGCTGCAGTCAACATTTAGACATCCCCACTCAAAGTCAATGATGTGATTGGGCTGGAAGTGGTTAAAGCAGTGGTGTGTGGTGTAATTGAAGAATAACTGCTGCCATCAGATCAACTGAAACAATCATTTCTACGGATTGATGAAAATCAGTGCATGTATGGCCGTTATAAGACTCCTAATGATCAGCACTGGCAACTGTTTTAGTTTTTTCCCATTACATGTTAAAAATGGAAATCCCCTTTATGAAAATGCATGAATCCCTGTTACTTGAACTCTTTGATACTTACATGGCTGAAAGAAGGAGGCCTCATAAAAAGAATTTTTTTAAATGAACATTTTCCATTATTTATGTCCTGGTGAGGGAAAATCTCTCCAATAGAGATATGGGCAGCAGTAAACATCCAACAGATGGTCCACCTTTCCCCCCTCTGTCCAAAACCAAACAGATAGATACTCTTTAAGCCAAGGTACTGTATAGTCAGGTGCTCATGCAAAGAAAACTGTTATCATAAACTTGACTGCAATTTATTGTTCATATTTTATGACTTTCTTCAGTAAATATTTCCTAGTTGATGCCACTTGCCATTACGGTTTCTAATGGCTGTAAATTGGGCCCTCTAATTAATTTGTAAACAATCCACAAGTGGTTGATGAGAGGGATGGCTTTCAAGCAGTTAAGATTTGTCAAGCATTCTGCTTCTTAATAGATAATAAAACACTAGGGACTGCAATAAAGGCTGTCCACTGATCCTCACATAATGCTGCATGGCTATATTCTACCTATTGCCACCATACGTTCTGATTAGTGTATTTGTTCATGTTGATGTATGTGGACACAATATAGATAGAATATCAACCATTAATGTTTACAGTGTTAAACTTTCAGTCTATAATTGTCCATTTGGCTGTTATTTCTCTGGTGGTACGTCTGTACAGTAACTGTCTCAGTTATATCCACGGTATACAAAACAAACCCCAGTTATACAAATAACATACAAAACAATCCTTTTTCTTCAATAGAAATACCAATATCATCAATAATTTACAAAACAAAAAAGTTACAGCATTCCATTGCAAAGGTAGATATACAATACAGACCTCATTTCAATTGTGAACAATGAATGTCTGCATCATCTGGTGCTAATACAGTATAGTTATGGTGATAAATGACAGCAGATGTGTGTCTAGTGCAGGGTTTTTTAATCGGGGTGCCAAGGCACCCTGGGGTTCTGCAAAGAGTCCCCAGAGGTGCCACGGGAGAATTGTATACAGCCCTGTACTGTCCGATCATTATCGATTTCCACTGTTAACTTCTGTGTACAGAGGAGCGTGAAAGATCACACCCAGCATCCTCCCAGCTCTTTCCTCATCTATCTTGTTCTCTGTACCTTTTGCGGCAAAACTGAAAGCTATGCAAGTCGCCGACCCGCATCCTACCAACCAATGACGTCATCAGTTACTAAGGGCAGGTCGGACGGCTTGCATAGCTTCCAGTTTTACAACATAGAGGAGGGAAGAGAGGGCCTGGGGAATGCTGTATGTGATCTCTCCTGCTCCTCTGTATTCAAGGGTTAACAGTGGAAATCTATAATGACTTTGGCGCTATACTAAAGGTATTTTTACTGTCCAAATACAGTGCCTTGAAAAAGTATTCATACCCCTTGAAATTTTCCACATTTAGTTATGTTACAACCAAAAACGTAAATGTATTTTATTGGGATTTTATGTGATAGACCAACACAAAGTGGCACATAATTGAGAAGTGAAGGAAAATGATAAATGTTTTTTAAAATTCTTTACAAATATGTGAAAAGTGTGGCATGCATTTGTATTCAGCCCCCCTTGAGTTAATACTTTGTAGAACCACCTTTCGCTGCAATTTCAGCTACAAGACTTTTTGGGGATGTCCCAGCTTTGCACATCTAGAGAGTGACATTTTTGCCTATTCTTTGCAAAATAGCTTAAGCTTTGTCAGATTGGATGGAGAGCATCTGTGAACAGCAATTTTCAAGTTTTGCCACAGATTCTTAATTGGATTTAGGTCTAAACTTTGACTGGGCCATTCTAACACATGAATATGATTTTATCGAAACCATTCCTTTGTAGCTCTGGCTGTATGTTTAGGGTTGTTGTCCTGCAGGAAGGTGAACTGCAAAAGACTTTAGACTGGGGTAAAAGTCTCAAGTCTTTTGCAGACTCTAACAGGTTTTCTTCTACGTTTGCCCTGTATTTGGCATTATCCATCTTCCCATCAACTCTGACCAGCTTCCATGTCCCTGCTGAAGAAAACATCCCCACAACATGATGCTGCCACCACCATGTTTCACGATAGTGTTTTTAGGGTGATGTGCAGTGTTAGTTTTCCAGCACATGTAGCGTTTTGCTTTTAAGTCAAAAAGTTAAATTTTGGTCTCATCTTACCAGAGCACCTTCTTGCACATGTTTGCTGTGTCCCTCTGTCAGGGCTGGGCTCAGCCCTTCCTTCTCAAAGCTCTGTGCTCAGCTGTCGGTTAATTGCCAGACTCTTCCTTCCACAGTGTCTTCATTTCCTGCTCGTCAGCTGGAGCTGCTGGTTATATAAACTCCTTGGATCAGATCTTCAGTGCCTTTGCCTTGGTCAACATATCCGGACTCTGTCTGCTGTGTTTTTCTGTGAAAGACTTTTACTTGGCTGACTTCCCTTCTGTTTTCTGATCCTGTTTGCTGCACCCGACTTCACTGATCTCTGAACTCCTGTTTCTCTGGCTTGTTCTGACTTCCCGTTCTGGTTACCGACCTCTGGCTATGTCTTGACTACGTTTGCTCTGTTTATACCATTTTTACCATTTTATTTAATAGTGTGATTTTTACTGCACTTCTGTCTCAGTCTGATTCATGGTTCCTGACAGTAGGCAAAGGCCATGAATTCCGAAGTTGCAGGCAATCCACTTGTTGGTAATATTTTTTCCAGATTGGATGAGCAGGATCACCGCATGGATCAGTTTGCCATAGCGTTACAAACACTCCTGAATCACACTGCTCACCTGAAAACTCCCACTGTAGCTGCTCCGGTCCAACCTGTGTTGCAGGCCATCCCTGCTGCTGCTCCGGTCTCGGTGCTGGCATCCGCATCGAATATTACCTCTATGAGAGGTATGTCTGGTTCCGCTCCGCTTCCCCATCGATTCAGGGGCGATCCATCTCAATGCAGAGGGTTTCTCAAACAGGTGGAGATTTACTTTGAGATGCTACCCCAGGCGTTTCCCACGGACAGAAGCAAAGTAGGCTTCATGATATCTTTGCTTTCTGAGAGAGCCTTGGCCTGGGAAAACCCTCTATGGGAGATGCAAAAAATCATTGTCCAGAGTTACCCTGAGTTTGTGGTTTCCTTTAAGAGGGTATTTGATGTTTCCGCATGCTCCAGGTCTGCTGACAAAGGCCGGATGTCCATCAAACAGTGTATGAGAACTGTTGCCGATTACACCATTGAGTTCCATACTCTGGCAGCAGAGGTTGCTTTGAATAATGAGGCCCTCGTGGCTGCTTTTTCTCATGGTCTTTTGGATTACATCAAAGATGAGATAGCAGCCTGAGACATACCCACTGAGCTGGAGAAGTTGATCATGTTTGCCATCTTCATTGACTCCAGACTCCAAGAGAGACCCAGTTATCCAGAAGGATAAGCCCCTGGTACCGGTTATCCTTTCTTGGTCTGAGTCATCCATCAAGATACTGGCTCCAATCGACTCTGGGGCTGCAGGCATGTTCATAGATGGTGCCTTTGTGTCTAACCTCTCGATTCTGCTGCAGCTTTGTGCTACTCCACTTGCCATTGAGGCTATTGATGGGAGACTGCCTGTCCATGTGACTCATGAGACTGTTCCGTTGGCCATGGCCGTAGGGGCTCTTCACCATGAGATAATCCAATTCCAAGTCATTTCCTCACCTCATTTTCCAGTGGTTATTGGTTATCCTTGGTTACAGAGGCACAGCCCCTCTTTTGATTGGCTTCATGCTGAGGTTCTTTCCTGGTCGCCACAATGCAGGGAGACATGTCTTCAGAAAGTGGCTAAGGTCTTGTGCACCCCTTCACTCTTCGCACTGCCGGAGGAGTACCACAAATATTGCGATGTCTTTGACAAAGGTCAAGCCGGTAGTTTGCCTCCGCACCGGGCGTATGATTGTGCAATTGACCTTCAACCTGGTGCCATATCTCCTTGTGGTCGGGTCTACCCTTTATCTGTCTCGGAGGACAATGCCATGGAGGAGTATGTGGCCGACACACTTTCTTGAGGATTTATCCGTAGATCCTTGTCTCATGCTGGTGCTGGTTTCTTCTTTGTGAAAAAGAAGAATGGTGAACTGAGACCTTTTATTGATTTATAGGGGTCTCAATCGCTTCACGATTAAGAACACGTATATGATTCCTTTTGATTACAGGGTTATTTGACCGCCTCAAGGGAGCAACGGTTTTTAAGAACCTTGATTTGCAAGGGGCATACAATCTTGTGAGGACCAAGGAGGGTGACAAATGGAAAACTGCATTTAGTACCAGAACAGGCAATTGTGAATACCTAGTTATGCCGTTTGGTCTTTGCAACGCTCCGGCAGTTTTCCAGGAATTTATCAACAATGTCCTATGAGATTTGTTGCAGCTATGTGTGGTGGTTTATCTTGACGATATTCTGATATTTTCCAAGTCCCTAGAGAGCCATCACACAGATGTCCGCCGTATGCTGCAGAGGTTGAGAGATAATAACCTGAATTGCAAATTGAAGAAGTGCGAGTTTCATTGTGAACAGGTTAAATTTCTGGGTTATGTCATTTCCACTGCTGGTTTTTCGATGGACCCAGAGAAACTTTCGGCAGTACTACAGTGGCCCTGACCCATGGGTTTACGACCATTGCAGCATTTTCTTGGCTTTGCCAATTATTATTGGAAGTTTTTTCTAACTTCTCGTCTCTGGTCAAACCCCTGGCGAATATGACCAGAAAGGACGGTAACTCACAGAATTGGCCTCCAAACTCCATTAATGCCGTTGAGAGTCTCAAGGCTGCCTTTTCTTCTGCTCCTGTGTTGGTACATCCTGATCCTACGGTACCTTTCATCCTTGAGGTTGATGCATCTGAGACTGGACTTGGTGCCCTGTTGTCTCAATGTCCTACCTCTGAGAGCGCTATGCATCCTTGTGGCTACTTTTCCAAGTAATTATCTCCTGCGGAATGCAATTATGAGATTGGGGACAGAGAGTTGTTAGCGATCATTTTAGCCCTGAAAGAATGGAGGCATCTCCTCGAAGGTACTACTGTGCCGGTTCTTATTCTGACTGACCATAAAAACCTCACATTCTTGTCTGAGGCTAAATGCCTCTCTCCCAGAAGGGCGCGATGAGTTCTTTTCTTGTCAAGTTTCAATTACATAGTCTCATTCTTACCTGGTACTAAGATTGTAAGGGCTGATGCTTTGTTGCAACAGTTTTCCTCCACTTCCAAGATGGAGTCCGTTCCTGTGATCCCTCCTAATCGTATTCTGGCTACGATTCGCACCAGTCTCACTTCTCCTTTGGGTGACAAAATTCTTGCCACTCAGATGCATTCTCCTCCTGAGAAACCTTGTGACCGCTGCTTTGTTCCTGAGAGTCTCTGTACTGCTGTGCTCCAGACTTACCATTCTCCCAAGGCTGCTGGTCACACAGGGAAGAATCAACTCTTTTGGGCCATTTCCCAACAATTCTGGTGGCCTAGTCTACGTGCTGATGTAGACACCTTTGCAGCTGCTTGTTCCGTGTGTGCTCAGAGTAAGACACCACAACACCTTACAGTGGGCCTCCTACAACCCATACCCAATGGAGAGAGGCCTTGGACCCACCTGTCAATGGATTTCAATGTTGAGTTACCCAATTCTCAGGGCAATACAGTTATCCTTATGGTGGTTGACCAGTTCTTAAAAATGTCTCATTGTATTCCACTTAAGAAGTTGCCCACAGCTAAAGAACTGGCTTCAATTTTTGCTCAGAAGATCTTTTGCTTACATGGGCTACCCAAGGTGATCATCTTGGACAGGGGTAGCCAGTTTGTGTGCAGGTTCTGGCGAGCCTTTGGTGCACAGTTGGGAATTCAGCTTTCTTTCTCCTCTGCATATCGCTAACAGTCCAGTGGGGCCGCAGAACAAGCCAACCAGTCCTTTGGAACAGTTTTTATGTTGCTACATTTATGGCCACCATAACAACTGGTCAGACCTCTTAACCTGGGTGGAGTTTGCTCACAATAGTGCAATTGTCTCCATTCATGGCGAATTATGGTTTCCAACCATCCTTGTTGCCTGACTCATTTATTCCTCAGAGCATTCCTGCATTGGAGGAACATCTCTGTGGTCTTCGCTCCACTTGGGTACATGTCCAAGAGTCCTTGCAACGTGCCAATGATAGGTACAGACTCCATTCTGACTGCAGACGCTTACCTGCGCCTTCCTACCAAGTTCAGGACAGGGTCTGGCTGTCATCTCACAACCTCCTCATTAAAACTGGCACTACGGTTTATTGGGTCTTTCTGTGTTCTCTGCAGGATCAACCCAGTTGCTTACACTTTAGACCTTCCTTCTAATATGTGTATTTCAAATGTATTTCATGTCTCTTTATTAAAACCTTTGGTATGCAACCGTTTCACCACTTCGGTACCAGATCCTCACCCAGTTCAGGTTGAGAACCATGAGGAAAATTAGATACAATCTATCATTGATTCCCGTAGCTTCCGTGGGCGTATACAATACCTGGTTCATTGGAAGGGTACGGTCTGGAGGAACACTCTTCGGTCTTGTCCTCGGATGTATATGCTCCTGTCCTGAGGACAATTCTTGGGAACCAGCTGCTAATGTTCATGCCCTGCAAAAAATACAGGCTTTTTTCCAGCGTCACCCAGAAAAGAAGCCTCTGAGGGGCATCCGGAGGCTGCCCATAAGGAGGGGGCAATGTAAGAGAACTGCCATTGCACTCCGGGCGCACTTGCGCATGCGCATACAGAATTCTGGTGATCGCAGATGCGCCAATGCGCATGCGCAGAGCAGTGCGTGCGCTCGCAGAAGCGCATCCACGCTGCCCTTTGGCGCCAGACGGCCTATTTAAGGGACACACTAACTTCTGATGCTTGCTGACAGATCTTCAGCTGTTCCTTTACCCGTATCCTGTTGTTGTTACCTGCCTGATACCTGTTGCTGAACCTTGGCTTTCCCTGACCTAGCTGCTGGACTCTCCTATTCTTCTGGTTATCGGTTCCTGATCCCAGCCTCCTATTTGCCCCTGCTCCTGCCTGATGACTTGGTACCTCGCTGCCCGCCTGCTACTGAACCCGGCTATCCATGTGACTACGCTCCTGTCTGATGTTTGGCTCTTCTCTGCAACCCGAGTATCTGCATCTGCATTCCAGCGACCTGCTGCGACTTTCTGTCTTCAAAGAGTCACATCTTCTGCTTCAGGTCTCCAGGGCTACATCTGCAGGCACTCGTGTTCCTCCAGTCTCTTGGTTCCTTCTGTCTCCACTCTCAGCGGGTCCAGGACCAGAGATACAAGAGAGGCTGACCTGGTAATTTCAGACTCCTACCAGGACACTTTGCCTTGGTCAACATATCTGGAATCTCGCTGCTGTGTTTTCCTGTGAAAGACTTTTGCTTGGCTGACTTCCCTTCTGTTTCCTGATCCTACTGCGGCAGATCGGCTCTACTGCACGAACGAACTTACCTGTACGTCGCTCCGTGCATGTGAGCGTGCCCGCGGGTCCGGCGGACTCAATGTCTGCCAACCATCTGTGATCGTTGTGCACAGAGGCAGAACGGGGATCTGCCTTTGTAAACAAGGCAGATCCCCGTTCTGACAGGGGACATGTCAGAGATCTTCTGTTCCCAGTGATTGGGAACAGCGATCTCTGTCATGTCCCAGTAAGCCCATCCCCCTACAGTTAGAACACACCCAGGGAACACATTTAACCCCTTGATCGCCACCTAGTGTTAACCCCTTGCCTGCCGGAGTCATTTATACATTTATTAGTGCATATTTATAGCACTGATCAATGTAATAATGTCACTGGTCCCCAGAAAGTGTAATTTGAGGTCAGATTTGTCTGCCGCAATGTGGCAGTCCTACTAAAAAGCAGATCGCCGCCATTACCAGTAAATAATATAAAAAATAAAATAAAAGTCCATAAATCTATCCCGTAGTAACTTTTGTGCAAACCAATCAATATATGCTTATTGCGATTTTGTTTTACCAAAAATATGTAGAAGATTAAATATTGGCCTAAATTTATACAGAAATGTGTTTTTTTTTTTTTTTTTACATTTTTTGTTGGATATGTATTATGGTCAAAAGTAAAAAATATTGTTTTTTCTTTTTGAAATTGTCCCTCTTTTTTGTTTATAGCGCAAAAAATAAAAAGTACCGAGCTCTATTTGTGTGGAAAAAAGGACATAAATTTTGTTTGGGTACAACGTCGCAGGACCAAACAATTGTCAGTTAAAGCGACGCAGTGCCGTATCGCAAAAAATTGCCTGGTCATTAAAGCGGAGGTCCGCTGAAAAAAAAATATTAAAAGCCAGCAGCTACAAATACTGGAGCTGCTGACTTTTAATATATGGACACTTACCTGTCCAGGGAGCCCGCGATGTCGGCAGCCGAAGCCGATCCGTCCTTCGGCTCTCGGCTGCTGCCACCACCATCCTCGGTAAGGGAATAAGGAAGTGAAGCCGTGCGGCTTCACTTCCTGGTTCCCTACTGCGCATGCTCGAGTCGCACTGCGCGTCCTCTCTGGTCCCTGCTGTGTTCTGTGTCTCACAGAATACAGCAGTGGAGGAGAGTGTAGGCGCCGGAAGTGGCGTAGGTCACTGCAAGCGCCTCGGTGATCGATGCCAGGAAGTGGGAGCAAATACCTGTATTAGACAGGTATCTGCTCCCTCCTCCCCCCCCTGAAAGGTGCCAAATGTGACACCGGAGGGGGGGGGGATTCCAAAAAGTGGAAGTTCCATTTTTAGGTGGAACTCCACTTTAAGGGGGCAAATCCTTCTGGTCCTTAAGTGATTAACAATGTCTTTCTTCTTGCCACTCTTCCATAGAGGCCAGATTTGTGGATTGCATGACTAATAGTTGTCCTGTGGACAGATTCTCCTACCTGAGCTGTGGATCTCTGCAGCTCCTCCACAGTTACCATGGGCCTCTTGGTTGCTTCTCTGATTAACGCTCTCCTTACCTGGTCTGTCAGTTTAGGTGGACAGCCATGTTTTGGTATGTTTGTAGTTGTGCCATACATTTCCATTTTCAAATGATGGATTGAACAGTGCTCTGTGAGATGTTCAAAGATTGGAATTTTTTTATAGATTAGATAAATAAAAACAAACATGGAATCCACTGTCTATAGGTTGCCGATAGCAGCGTATGTTACTGATCATTACTGATTCGTCCATTTGACGGGATACCTCCAAAAATCAAATGAATGAATGTAAAAAAATTGATAGTGTTGGAACAAAGGGATGTCCCAAAGGAGCAAAAATGGAGGATCAACCACGGAATGTCAAATTGAAAAACTGCTTTATTAAAGTTACAAGTGTAAAATAACTCCACTCAAAATGTCATATCAACATGATAGTGGAAACCATCCCCCCAGTACACCCTGCAATAAAAACACATACAGAAAAAAATGACAACGTTGTCACAATATGGGGCCACACACTGCCGGTTTACCAGTGAATATGTAGCATAAAGAGAGAGGTCACTGAATGGATAATGGATAGTTCAAGCCGGTCATATAGGGATTAGCTGGTTATAAGACACATTATATATGCATGCATAGACTTCACAGTCCCTTGACCGAATATGGCATATCAAGCAGTGCTCAGTTTGGGGGTGAGTCCACTAAATATCAGCAGGAGGAGGAGGAGAAGGCTCTCACCACTCCGAAATAACGGCTGCAGTGGCCGTGGTACATGGAGCCTATTGCCCTATGAAGTCAGCCTGTGGATAGATGCTGGATCAGCATGTGGGTAAACGCTGCTAAAGTCCATCAGCGTGCTACAGTGGCAGTCTGGTATAGAGCGTCAATGCTCTAAACATCGGGTAGCATTTTGGATATGCTGGCTTCGGAGGCCCGTGAGTAAATGCGAAGCAGACTTGTCCAGTCTATCCAAACGTAAATGGTGGTACAATGTTACCTCGCACACTTGCTGGAATGTATGGTGGAGCGTGGGGTGGAGATTGTGCTGCCTACGTCAACGCGTTTTGCACACGTGACTGTGCGCTTCGTCCTGACATTGATTTTTTTTAGAACCTAACCCTGCTTTAAACTTCTCCACAACGTTATCCCTGACCTGTCTGGTGTGTTTCTTGGCCTTCATGATGCTGATTGTTCACTATGGTTCTCTAATAAACCTCTGAGGGCTTCACAGAACAGCTGTATTTATACTGAGATTAAATTACACACAGGTGGACTCTATTTACCAATTAGGTCACTTCTGAAGGCAATTGGTTCCCCTAGATTTTAGTTAGTGGTATCAGAGTAAGGGGGGCTGAATACAAATGCACGCCACACTTTTCACATATTTATTTGTAAAAAAATGTGAAAACCATTTATAATTTTCCTTCCACTTCACAATTATGTGCCACTTTGTGCTGGTCTATCACATAAAATCCCAATAAAATACATTTACGTTTTTGGCTGTAACATGACAAAATGAGGAAAAGTTCAAGGGGTGTGAATACTTTTTCAAGGCACTGCAAGGGTATGAGTGATTAAACTTATCTGGATATGAGAGGAGTGTTTGTGGGACTGCCACTGTGCGCTTGTTATTGGGTCTAAAAAACGATTTTTTTAGTTCACTAGCAATTCAGTGTGCATGGTGTTGTGAACTAGTATTCAACTGCAACTATTCTGTCACTCTAGAATGGCTAGATTATCTGTGAATCTGGGTGCGAGCTACCCCGCTTAATTATTATTCAGAAGCAGTGCTAATTACTGAGAAGATGTTGTGCCCAAAGCTGCAGATCTCTGCCCCGCGACAAAGAGAAAAGGAGAATGGTTCTGGAAGTCAGACAAAAGCAGTCTTCAGCACTGGAAGAGAGGTTTGACTATTGTAGGTAATAGCGATCGTGGCAGGCTCTCTTTACCCAGTCATCTGTACCCTACTATCCATCGCATTCTTGGAAGACACCTTACCACCACCAGACGACCCATCCACCTGCTTGATCCTGACTGTTTATGTTATATGCCTAGTGGTGCACTTTTGTACTTTTGTATGTGGGTTTCATAGCAAGGATGGCTTGCGATAGAGGAGTGGGATATGTAGGCAAGTAGCCTTCTGTATGTATACTGTAGTTAGTATCTGACTGCCATGGGGAAGGGGGTTAATGTTTTTGCCACCTTTCATGGTAAGTTGGTGGGCTTTTCCTGGAGTACAGCCTCCCTCCTGTGTTCTATATTAGGGAAGAAGTCTGGATCCCAGGGGTTCCTGGAAGAAACCTGGGACATGGGCTTCTCTGTTAGAGCACCGCCAAGCTTAGACTTTCCTCAAAGAGACTTCACCTGTACAGGTAACTTGGAGGAGCCACAGTTAAGTTCAGTTAGGAATGGAAGCATTACCCCACAAAAGAGTTGGTGGTCCCGTTCAATGCCTGGTGTAGTCCAAGAACCCACCATGAATGGAAACATGGAGGATATAGCAGACCACCAGTCAACTGTCCCCTTACACACAGCTTGTCAATATTCATGAATTTTCCATAGGAGGGGTAAATAAGTATGTTTGTGTGCGTGTTATTTTATACTCAAAAAGACTACACGGGTCCATAACTGAGCATCCCACATTACATGGCTCACAACTCTTTGCAGTGCATATCATGACCACACTAGACTGTGAACTCTGCTTATTAAAAGCTTTGAACGCTATCAATAGGGAAAATTTTGTCAAACATAGCCATGCATATAGCACTTCAGCTGTAAAAAGTAATTAAACCTCTGAAGGTTTCCATGTAGTTAAATGATATTGAAATTATTTTAATCCAAGCAATCCATATTATTGCATACAGGGCAGTATTTAGACATCATGCTGCCCTGGCCACAACAGAATGATAATGGCTTTTTTTTTTACAAAATATACCCCTTGTAATATTTTTGTAAAGGTCATTGCTAGGATGCAAAATTTGAGGCAGCTGTCACGTTTTATCTGAAGAACTATTTTTTAAAAAGAGAAGTATGGTCAGAGCTTTTTTGCCCATATTTCTCATGTGGGCCACAGGGGTGCACTTGTTTGAGCTCGTCTGTGACCCAGCATCATCCCACAGAGGCCTAAAGCCCACTGTCAGTTGACATCACAGAGCCACTCCAGGCTCTGGAAGGATCCCGACATTAATGATTGGATCCACCCAGATGCCTAATTGACAGTTGGCTCAGCCCCTCAGCATGCTCCTCACACCCCTCCACAGCCCGGCTCTCCAGCAGAGCAGAGGTAGGTCATTGACAGTCACCACGCTCTGCTCAGAGCAGACCTGGAAGTGAGAGCTCAGTAGTCATGTGGTTAGTCAGTTCTCGGGCTTAGAGTAGGCAGGGAACAGCTGCAGCACCAGACCGTTGAAAGGAAAATCGATTTCCTGTTTTCTGAACTATAAAGAGCCTTCTGACTTCTCTAAATGTTGCTTGCACTGCCCCACTAACACAGTTCCTTAGACACTGATCCACAAGTGCCCTTATAGTTATATAGTCTAGGTGGCAAATATAAGAGACTTCCCACAGAATAGATAGGCAGTCTGCATTTCTTTGTATGTAGCAAAGCAGTTTGACATTTTAGTTATGCAATGATTGACGTTCTGCAGCCTGCCTATTTCTCCCCTAGAGAGTATAAGGTTACACTTATCAGCTACATAAAGCAACGTCAGTCTAAACAGGTTCATGGAGGTTATTCAGGGTGCCAATGTGCGGAAACTCCTCATTATCATGAATATGAGCTTATGAATAACGTGTCATAAAATTGTATAATCCTGGTCTCTTCTACAGAACTGGACTCATAAATAATTATTACTAGCTCCTTCTATTGACTCTACCTCCTATGTGTTTTGTTACTGAGTGGTGTGTGAAGAATTAATAGATTGGGTGTTGTGAGCTAATAACACTTTCTACTTTTCATATTTTCTAATAGTTTTGAAACTTCAAGCTCATGCGTTAGGATGTAGGATATTCAGCATTTTTTGTGTATACAGAGTTGCAGTAATCTCTTACCGTCTTTAAATTTGTGCTTTATGTGCTTGGCATAAAATGTGAGTGTGCTAATATTTTAATAAACAAATCTTGAAGTTTAATTAGCAGAGAGCACTTAGATTATATTTCTTCCCACATATCCGCTCAGGCTGCATGATTTTACTGGAGTGCTGGTGATCCATCTTTATCTTTATCTGTGGATACAAGCGTGATTGACCTCCTGGTTCACATCAGGGGTCCACTCGTTTTGGTAAGCGAGCAATTCATATGCTGGTGGAGCGACTGTCATTCAGTGTTTTTGTGGATTGGATTCATCTTCTCACACGGCCCTCCTTTCTCTATTCTCTGGGATTTGTGGTTCCTCAGTGGACATTTATTTGATTTTTATTCATTGGGCATTTTATTGTGCTGCACTTTTTCAATTTATATTCAGCATTGACCTGTGATAGGGCAGTTAATATTTTACTAAGTCATGCTAGGGCCAGATAACTGCTCATGGTTACAGCTGTTAATATGCAGATTCCTTACTTCACACACCTCCTGGAATTTTGTCATTACCTCAATGAGATCTATTCACAAAAGGTTAAAATGTAACAATTTTTACGTGTAAAATATCTATTTCACTAGTTATGCCTCTTTATTCATTTTTTTTAGGGTAGCTCTTTGACATCATCCAATAGGAGTGAAATTAATTCAGTGAAACCTATTATTTAGATTTAGGTCTGGACTTTGATTGAGCCATTCTAAAACATGAATATGCTTTGATCTAAACCATTCCATAGTAGCTCTGGATGCGTGTTTAGGGTCGTTGTCCTGATGAATGGCGAACCTCCGCCCCAGTCACAAGTCTTTTGCAGACTCTAACAGGTTCTTCTAAGATTTCCCTGTATTTGGCTCCATCCATCTTCCCATCAACTCTGACCAGCTTCCCTGACCCTGCTGAAGAAAAGCATCCCCACAACACGATGCTGCCACCACCATGTTTCACAGTGGGGATGGTGTGTTGAGGGTGATGTGCAGTGTTAGTGTTCCGCCACACATAGCCTTTTGCTTTTAGGCCAGAAATTTCAATTTTGGTCTCATCTGACCAGAGCACCTTCTTCCACATGTTTGCTGTGTACTCCACATGGCTTCTTGCAAACTGTAAACAGGACTTTTTATAGCTTTCTTTCAACAATGGCTTTCTTCTTGCCACTCTTCCATAAAGGGCAGATTTGTGGAGTGCGCAACTAATAGCTGTCTTGTGGACAGATTCTCCCATCTGAGCTGTGGATCTCTGCAGCCACTCCAGAGCTACCATGGGCCTCTTGGCTGCTTCTCTGATTAATGTTCTCCTTGCTCAGCCTGTAAGTTTAGGTGGATGGCCATGTCATGGTAGGTTTGCAGTTGTACCATACTCTTTCCATTTTCAGGTGATGGATTGAACAGTGCTCCGTGAGATGTTCAAAGCTTGGGATATTTTTTTATAACCTAATCCTGCTTTAAACTTCTCAACAACTTTATCCCTGACCTGTCTGGTGTGTTCCTTGGTCTTCATGTTGCTGTTTGTTCACTAAGGTTCTCTAACAAACCTCTGAGGACTTCACAAAGCAGCTGCTCTTATACTGAGATTCAATTACACACAGTTGGACTCTATTTACTAATTAGGTGACTTCTGAAGGCAATTGGTTACATTAGATTTTAGTTAGGGGTATCGGAGTAAAGGGGGCTGAATACAAACGCACGCCACACTTTTCAGATATTTATTTGTAAAAAAATTTGAAAATAATTTATCGTTTTCCTTCCATTTCACAATTATGTGCCACATATTCACATAATATCCCAATAAAATACATTTACACATTTGGTTGTAAGATGACGAAACGTGGACATTTTCAAGGGGTATGAATACTTTTTTAGGGCACTGTACCAAATTATATTATTGCAAAATTAAACCAATTTATGAGCTCCCTTTATAAGTACAAAGTCTTCAATGCATTAATCATTCAAACAAGTAAGACTGTACTAAAGTCTATTGAAGGAGTGTTAATAAAACTATTATCATATTGACCATCTTCCAGCAACAGTTTCATTACTTTTTTCAGTTAGGCCATCTGAATCTGACTCTTGGCTGTCAGCCATGTTGTAATCTGAATTCACTGTTGAACTTGGCAATCATAGCCCCACAGTCACCTTTTTAATTGTGTGATTAAAAAGTAATCTGGAAGAGATCTTAACAATTAATGTGAGAATTGCTTTCAATCATCCAAACATTTTGACAACAGTTTAAAAGAGTTTTATGAGCTGAATCACCCTTGTAATATTTTAAAGGGATTGTGCCATTAAAAAAAAACACATTTTTGAACTAAGATTCATTCTTATATGCCAGTTTAATACCAGGGATCTACCTAGGCCATTATTGCAATATTTCATTTTTTATTCAACCTCTATTATACTGATCTTTGCTGTATAGCTATAGTAGGATGTAAGCTGTGCAGACAGCAATCCTGATTCCCACATGTTGTGGCCTTGTATGTCACCAGTTTAAAAGTAAAAAAGTCTTACAAGGAATATGGAGGCTGATTATGCTAACCAACATTTTTCAATGAAAACGCTAGTTGCCTGGTTGTAATGCTGTTGTACATCAATACTTTTTGATTCACTTGCCTGGAATAAGCATGCAAATCAGGAAAAATCAGGAAAATCAAGATAAAGTTAGGCCTCATGCACATGGATGCTTACTAGCTCCTGTGTGCTGATTCCTAAAATCCAAAGCATATGCCACATACAGCAGTCAATGCAAGTGAATGGCTGTACTGGGTCATGCCCAAGTTAATGCAGATGACTTCTGCATCAGCGCTTACCCATGCAACGCTTCTCCACTTTTGCACTTGAGGAGTGCTGCACATGCATGCACGGGTAGTTAACAATGCAGAAGCCATCAGCGTTTAACTGGGCATGGCTGCATACAGCCATTCATTTGCATTTGCAGCTGTATGCAGGAAATGCGGCTTCCTGGGTGCCTGAAAGCGCCACAAATTTTATGCCTCAGTACACAGGAGCTAGTAAGAACTTTAAGCCTTAGTGCACATTTAAAAAAAAAATAACAAACAGGTTTATACTTACCTGCTCTGTGAATGGAATTACGCAGAGTGACCTCAAACCTCCTCTTCTCAGGTCCCCTGCTGGCGCTCCTGGATTCTCCCCTCTAGCAAATTTCATTGTTGGTCACTCGTGCAGGCTTGCTCCCAAGTCTCACTGTCTGCGTCTATTGACACAGACAATGAGACTTGGATCCACCCCCCCTCACTTCCTTGTCAATGGCCCTTTGATCGACAGCAGCAGAGAGAGTGGAGTGGAGAGAAGAGTTGAATGTCAGCCAGCTGAGCACTGGCATTGTATGACCGGCGGAAAAGACCAGACTTTTCTGACCTGTCTCAGGAGATCTTGTAAGCTTGGGTACCTGGTCAAGAAATGCTGCACCACCAAATTCAGGACGTGTGCCAAACATGGGTCATGGGTATACTGGAACATGGATCAAGTGTCCCTGTCGGAGGGCGAAGAGAAGGTTGGTGCCGTTGTCGCATACAACCATTCCTGGCTGAAGCTGGCATGGCGTCAACCACCTCTGATCCTACCGCTGAAGAGCTGGCAGAATCTCTGCCCCAGTGTGGCTCCTGTCCCCTAGGCAGACCAATTCAAGTGCCGCATAGCATCTTTTAGCCTGACTGCTTGCGTAGCCCCTTGAGCGCTTAGGGAGCACTGCTGGTTCAGAGGACAATTATGCAGAAGAGACCATAGAGGAAGAAGAAGAGGAGGGAGGAGAGCATACAGATGTTGTGGCAGAATCACCACCAGCTTTTTGGAGGCTGCCAGCTGAGTTATCCAGTGCGCCGTGAAGGAAAAGTAACATCCCTGCCCATGCCTGCTGGACCATGAGTCAGCGGTAATATGAACCTTACTGCTGACCGCCTTGTCCAACAAGGCCAAAACATTGCCTTCCACAGGACGGTAGAGAGCCAGAATGGCCTTACTTGAAAAGAAATTTCGTTTTGGAATCTGCCACTGTGGTACAGCACATTCCACAAATTCACGGAAGAGGGCGGAGTCTACCAGCTGAAAAGGCAGCAGTTGCAGTGCTAGCAATTTGGTCAAGCTAGCATTTAGACGCTGAGCATGTGGATGGTTGGGACTGAATTTCTTTTTACGGTTCAGCAACTAGGGTAAGGAAATTTGCCTGCTGAAATCAACTGGTAGTGTATTACTAGCAGATTGGCTGCAAGTACTTATTACACCTATTGTTATACCTTCATTCCTCTCTGTGCAGGTTTTTGAGAGGACTGGAGGTATAGTAGGGTTTGAGATCCCAGATGAGGAGCAAGGAGAAGTCCGCCTGCATGGCAGGTTGTCATATGTCTGGTCAAGCATGTGGTGCCCAAGTGGCTGCTGTTCTGGCCACACTTAATCTGCTTATGACATAGGTTGGAAACAGCAACGGCGCGATCTGCTGCACATGTGTCGAAAAAAGGCCCGCACCAAGGAACTTTTCCACCAGCTCTTGTGCATTTTATGGCTCAATAACACGGCCAGCAGCAGAAAAAAAGGACAAGCGTGCCCCACGGCCACCTGCAGAGGATGCACCATGTCCACAACCACCACTGTTGACTGTAGACACAAAGGCTGCTTGCCCTCTTTTAGTGGCCTGTGAGCATCTGCCTCTCCTTGGTGGCCTTCCAGACGTGATGGGGATTTTTTCTTTACACAGCACACTAAACTGTATTATATACTGTGTACACCGCCTGCACTGTATTAAAAACCGTACACCAGCTGCACTGTATTATATACGGTGTACACCATCTGAAGTGTATTAGAAACTGTACACACTGTATTATATATACACACATACTAGACTGTATATATGAATAACCACCTGAAGTGTATTATATAATGTACAAAACCAAATGCAGAGTATATATGTATTTTATTTTGATTTATTAAAAAAAATGCAGATTATACCTGATTTCAGAGCACCGTGACCGGCCGCCTCTCTCCTCTCCCTGTGTGACAGCTGCAGCGGGCGGAGCCAAAAAAACCTCTGCTGACGTCAGCCAGGAGAAGAGGACCGGCCAGTCACGCGAGCATGGAGTGGTGCTCTGAAATCAGGTATAACCGGCATTTTTTTTTATAAATCACACACACTGGGGCACACAGGATCAGAAAAACAGAGCAGATAGTATGAAAATGTAAATGGGCGGGCACTGTCACTAGCTGACAGGTAGGGAGTGGAGGAGGGAGAGCAGACAGGAGACAGCTGATGACGGAGGCACGTAAACTGACCACGGTGTCAGTGCTCAGCAGCCATGATAAACCATGGTCAGTTTACAGGGGGAAGGCAACACCAGGCAGGATCTGCCAGGTATTTCCGGTGTTACAGGGGGCCAAATTACACAGCACAAGCACTGTGCTGTATAACATGCTTTAACCGCTTCAGCCCCGGAAGATTTTACCCTGACCAGAGCACTTTTTGGGATTCTGCACTGTATCGGTTTAACTGACAATTGCGCGGTCATACGACGTTGCACCCAAACAAAATTGACGTCCTTTTTTCCCACAAATAGAGCTTTCTTTTGGTGGTATTTGATCAACTCTGCGGTTTTTATTTTTTTGCGCTATAAACAAAAAAAACGCAATTTTTTTACTTTTTGCTATAATAAATATCCCCCAAAAATATATAAAAAAAAAGTTTTCCCTTAGTTTAGGCCGATATGTATTCTTCCACATATTTTTGGTAAAAAAAAATAGCAATAAGCGTATATTGATTGGTTATAGCGTCTACAAAATAGGGGATAGTTTTATGGCATTTTTATTATTAATTTTTTTTTTTTACTAGTAATGGCAGGGATCTGCGATTTTTATCGGGACTGCGACATTATGGCGGACACGTCGGACAATTTTGACAATTTTTGGGACCACTGGCATTTTTACAGCAAACAGTGCTATAAAAATGCATTGATTACTGCAAAAATGTCACTGGCAGTGAAGGGGTTAACAACTAAGGGGCGATCAAGGGGTTAATGTGTTCCCTAGTGTGTGTTCTAACTGAAGGGGGAGGGGAATGTGTAGGGGGAGAGATAGATCGCAGTTCATACTCTGTACAGCTGACGTTACATAACGTCATTTCGCCCAGCCGAGCCATTCTACCGCAGTACAACTGCGGCGGCTGGTCGGCAAGTGGTTAAAGACATAGGATCCATTTAAAAAAAATGTTTTTAGGGTAACAAACGCTTTAATGTTATTTAGTTTCCGTATTCAATTTTTTTGTTTTGCTATATGGGGAACAAATGACAAGCAAACATGCTTGCTTGAGAATAACATCTGTAATAGGGTAATGTCAACTGCATATTATTATAAACTGTGTATGCTAATGCTTACCTTCTTTTATGTAATTTCATTATAGAAATTTGTTTTGTTAATTTTTATTTAACTGGTGATTTCTCTTATCTGTTTCTTAGCTGCATTTGCCTTTGTTGTATTAAAAGATGATGTAAAAGAGGCAGAAAAGGATATTAAAGAGGATCTTAAAGCAATAGTGGCCACAAAAATAGCAAAATATGCCGTTCCAGACCATATTCTGGTAAGTATGTGCTAATGCATTCTAAATACAACATTTCTGTATCTTTTTAATGATAACTTTAGTATAGCTGGTAATAACTTAGTCATATTCAACTTGACTTGTTCTGTAACTGAAGAAGTGACTTAAATAAGATATGAAATGTTTTCAACATTACAGACCAAGTCCTGCTGAATTTGACTTAATACTAGCTATACCGTGACCTGGATAAAACCATGACTTCGGATTGGGATCCAACAAGAAAGTATAACCGTTATAAGGTTGTATAAGGTTATGTTGAGAAAGGGTTAAAGTAAAAAAATCTTCCAATCAAATCAGTGCATAGCACAGTAAAGCCTTCTTAGAACAGAAGTTAGAACACATTGTTCTTGTTTTATGTGCATCCTATTTTATCCTTCCATTTTTCCCCCTCTCAATTTTTTGTACACCATGGACCAGGCCCATATTGACCATTTAGCCACTTTAGAAGAAATAATGTGTTTGAGTGCATTTAGGGTTGGTATAATCTAATATAGGCTGCTTAGCCACAAACAAAATTCTTAGGAGCAAACAGGTCTACAATGGACTCCAAACACTTCAGATAGTCAGCTGTAGATTCTATTAAAAATCCTGTTGCTTCGTTGGGCTAAACAAGTTAGGCCTTGAAACTTAGAGCTCAGTTCCCGCTTGCCCAAAATTCACGATGGACATCCAAACATCTTCTCCTTTTGACCTTAGTTTCATGTATCACAGTGTACCTTTCACTATATGCATCAGGGTCGGTGCTACCACTAGGCAAACTAGGCAGCCGCCTAGGGCGCACCGCTGCCTAGGATGCAGCCATGGCCGCTGGTTATTACTGTTTGACTTTGACATACATTAGTCCCTGTTGTTGTATGTTTTTTTTGGATGTCTGGGTCTTTAGGGTCAAGTGGACAGGTTTTCCCTATTTCCCTGTTGGCTCCGATGCTTAGAGCTCAGTATGCCGCCGCCCTGCCCTCTTTCAAGATGGCAGCAGCAGCCATTGGTTCTGCTGCGAATGATCGATCGGCCATCCTGTGCATGCGTGGTTAAACTGTGGGTCTTGGACCAGGCGAGCACCAAGCACCGAATGAGGGACAGATGTGGGTGGTTCGTTCTCTCCCATGGGGACTATATAGGTGGCTTGGCAGGTCATTAGGCTTCTTGTGGAGGCACTGGTGGTACCACCCATTGTTTCTTTACCTGTATGGGGCAGTTGGACTGGTAAGCCTGTCACAGCCTTGTGTTCATTCGGGGGGCTGCATTTCGCTGCACACTATCTCTGTTACTCTGAGTTTTTTTTCACCTCCTATATTTCTTCACACATACAACATTGCTGACTGGGGGGGGGGGGGGGGTGCAAGTATCTGGTCTGATCTTCACAATTGCAGGTGCAGGTCATTGTACCCATGTGGAACAAAATTTTGCTTCAAATACCACTGCATAGCTCGTTCATTGTTCTAGTTCAGCTGCAGCTTATCACAGTCACAATAATAAAAGTGTTCACAAAGCCGTTTCTTTCTATAAAGCTTGGTTGTGCTATGTCTTTTATTTAAATCCATCACTGAAAACTTCTCATTTTCTCTCCATTCCACAGTTGTAAGTCCACTTCTTAGTTAGTCTTAGGCACTGAGTAATAGCCAACATGCCTCAGCAATCTCCATAAGTCAGCCAGATATCTGGGATCCTATGACTCCCTGCATCAGCTACGTCCTCCTCGCTTCATATTTCTGTTGACCGATGTAACAGTGGTTGTGTTAAAGAGGAGTTTAGGTCTTCTAAATATTTGTGTCCAGTTTGGAGAAATCCTGGACCATTTCAAGAATGATTTGGTTACAGTTAAATGAACACGTAGGACCTTTTGCCTGCTCCTAGAAAAGCCTGGAAGAAATGTCAGCAAACAATGTGAGTCTTACTTTTACCCCACAACACCCTCGGCATACGTGATAAAGTGGGAAAGGGATCTCAAGCTTACCCTTGAATCAGCTGATTGGTCACATATCTGGCAGACAACCAAATCAGCTTCACCCAACATTGTAGCCATAGAAACCAACTACAAGGTGCTCACCAGATGGTACCTGGTCCCCGCCAGGATCTTAAACATTTTTCCCCAATGCCCTGTGCACTGCTTTAGTGGCTGTCAAACCCCAGGAACTCACGTTCATATCTGGTGGGACTGTCCCATTGTGCAAGCATTCTGGACCGAAGTGTTTCAAAATCTATTGACTCTTTTTGAGACACCCATAGCCCCAGATCTGACCTTGGCTCTCCTGAACAACAAACCATTGGCTGTATTCAAACTCTTATGCCCCGTACACACGGTCGACGGAAAATGTGTGATAGGACCTTGTTGTCGGAAATCCCGACCATGTATAGGCTCCATCACACATTTTCCATCGGATTTTCCGACACACAAAGTTTGAGAGCAGGATATAAAATTTTCCAACAACAAAATCCGTTGTCGGAAATTCCGATCGTGTGTACACAAATCCGACGGACAAAGTGCCACGCATGCTCAGAATAAATAAGGAGATGAAAGCTATTGGCCACTGCCCCGTTTATAGTCCCGACGTACGTGTTTTACTTCACCGCGTTTAGAACGATCGGATTTTCCGACAACTTTGTGTGACCGTGTGTATGCAAGACAAGTTTGAGCCAACATCCGTCGGAAAAAATCCTAGGATTTTGTTGTCGGAATGTCTGAACAAAGTCCGACCGTGTGTACGGGGCATAACTCTGTCACCACTGCAGCGAAACAAACCATTGCTAAGACATGGAAATACCCCTTCCTAAGTATCCTAGCAATTAGGCACAGAATCACCCAATTAATGATCCATGCCAAGACAGAAGCAGTTATCCTTGACAAAACTGCTCTGGGTCACCCACTTTTTACCCCCTGATTTTAACAATTCACTACTGTTGACCTAACCAACCTGTCCGGGTAGAGTTTCTCTCTAAGGTACCCCCCACCCTTTTTTCTCTCCATCTCCTCCCCCCTTCACCCCCTGCTTTCTACTCTCTTCTCCTTTTAACCTCTTCCCTTTCTCACCATCCCCCCCGCTTTCCTATTCCAGAGGCTACTCCCTTACACCTATCCTTGCTGACCAGGGAGGCTAGACCTCCTCATTCCTACTTCTTGATAAACTGATGCAAGCCACTACATACAGTTCCCCTCAGGGTCCCCCCCCCCTGACCTTGTGATCCCTAAACGGGCCACCTTTCCTTTTTCTCATCCTACTCTGACCAATATCCTCATATGACCCTAAACACTTTCATGCACCCCTCTATTCAAAAACGTTGGTTGACATTCCTTACACTGTGCCTGCTTTGTTACCAACCTTCCCTGTCCTCAGGGACCTGCCCTTTAAAAAAATCATACGGCCTTGATCCACATGGCCACGGCCCCCTACAGTTACTGTTAATACTAATCTTTTAAATGTTCTTTACTATTTACCATTGGCTTATTTTAGATACTTTAAGTCTCGCTGAAGTGCTCTTCTTTGACTAAATGGTAAATGTAAAATTATATTCACATTGTAAAACCTCAATAAAATATTTGAGGACGCTTACTTTTACCTAAGCAACAATACTATAGAGTTGTAATGTCATCTTTGTTTCTTAGATGGTGAAACGCCTTCCCAAAACTCGCTCAGGGAAAATCATGCGCCGAGTACTGAGGAAAATCGCCACAGGCTACACTGAGGATCTTGGAGATATAACTACCCTGGAGGATCCTGCCATTATTACAGAAATATTGGAAGCATACCAAAAATACAAATTGGAACAGACAACAAAATAACTTTGAGACACCCCTTTATTGGAGCTAAATTACAGAGCAACTGTTTGTTAACATTGGAAAACTCTTCAAACGCTAAGCTTAGAACTACCTATTCTTTCTAATGACCAATCAATTAACTTATTTGTTGTACATTAAATTAACAGATCATAACAGAAACTTGTAAATTTTACTTTGTCAGATGGTATTCCCCTTTAAAGTGGAACTCCAGGCAAATGCATAAAAAAAATCCATTTATTCATTCAAAAACTATTAAATGTATGCATGACCAGCATAGAACTTGTATTCACGTCTGTTAGGACTGGGAGAGCGAGGGTCAGCTCTCTAAGCCAAACAGGACTCTATTACCTTGCCTATTACTGTGAATCCATCCTGCAAACATACTTCCAGGCAGGGAGACATCAGGCATGATCTCATGAGTGTGCTGCTCCTTCTTCATTGTTCAATTACAGGCTAGGATGGGTCATAGACCAAGTGGCAATTTTAGAAGCCCCATTGGTATTTCATTATAAGTCTGCAGTTATGTAGGTGCGCAAGAAAATGCTGCAATGTTAATGTCTTATGTTTTTTTTTTTTCTAAACTTAGTATTAAAACGCAGCATTTTTTAGCCTAAAGAGGAACTTCACCCCATCCCCCAAGGTTATTTTTGATCTTAACCCCCTCTTACAGGTTGATCCATCAAAAGCTGCCATCTTTTTCTCCAACATAATCAGGAGGCTGCCTGACTTTTACAGGACCTACCTCACAGCTGCCCCCCAGATGATGTTCTACTGTGCATGCACAGTGTGTTCTACATAACCCTGAAGCTTCTTGGGATGTGTGAAATGGGTATTCCTGGAGGCCAAGGGGAGAAAGATAATCCGAAATGTATTTTTGTGATTTGCTGAAGGGGGGGTAAGATAAAATGAAGAAGTAAAAGTGAGTGAAGGTCTGCTTTTAGCTTAAAGTGGTTCTTTAGTCTGAAAGGAAAAATGTCAAAGTTAGCAGCTACTTATTCTGTGGCTGCTGAGTTTTACTAGTAGGACATTTACCTGTCCAGGGATCCAGCACCATCCTCATCTGGGCCAGTTCTTCACCAATCTTCAGGTCCCTAGCGCTGGTGTCTTTAGTTTGGGAAGCTGGCTGTCCTTGTGAACCATGCTGCACTTTGTGAATGGTCCCGCAGCCTTCTGGGACCTTTGAGGACCCAAGAGGCTGCAAGGGGGGGGGGCGAACTTCTGTTTGGATCGCCTAATCGATTCCCCCCCAAAAAATGTAATGTGCCAAAAATTGAAGAGGAGGTGAAGAGGAGGCAGAAAAGTGGTACCTCTTGTTTTGGGTGCTCTCTGTTGACATGTCCACTAAAGACCTACAACTCTGCAATCAGCAGGAAGTGTGGGCTTCCCTGATTTGCAGAGCTGTAGGTATAACAAAGGGGGGGGGGGGGTATTGGACCACTGCGGAGAGACCACCGATTCCACACAGAAAGCAGCTGTTTGGGAAGTTTCCTACTGCCATTGGAGTTTTTTAAGCAAGAAACCAAAAGTAAGACGTGTATCTATTACTATTTTACTGCACACTTTACTTATCTATAGACTTAAAAATTATACTTCATTTTGGCTTTAACTGCAATGTACAGTCCCTGACAAAAGTCTTGTCGCTTCTCTATTTGTAGAAACTCCTTCTATTAACCTGACTTTTATTTAATCAATTGGTGTTAGAAATAGCTCATATGAAAAGCTAAAGCCCTCCCAAATGATGTTTAATGCACTGAAATAAATTAGTTTCACTGAAAAAAGATTTATCATTTAATCAAGACAGACAGGTCAAATTTTGGCAAGACAAAAGTTTTGTCGCCTATACAAAAATTGAACAACTTTACTGAAAATCCAAAAATATATCAGCAAATTAAGTAGTGGTGCTGTGAGATCCAAATGTAATATTCTTGTATGACGACTTCCATGAGCTTGAAGGACAGCATCCATGCGGTTTGGCAAGGATTCATACAATTTGCTGATGAAGTCACCAGGAATAGCAAAGAAAACAGTCTTGCATGCCTCCCAGAGTTCACCAATATTCTTTGATTTCGTCTTCCATGCTTCATCTTTCATCCTACACCACATATGCTCAATGATGTTCATGTCTGGTGACTGGGCTAGCCAATCCTGGAGCATCTTGATCTTCTTTGCCTTAAGGAACTTTGATGTGGAGATGGAAGTATACGATGGAGCGCCATCCTGCTGCAAAATTTGGCCTTTTTTATGGTTGGGAATATAAGAGGTAGCTAAGATTTCTTGGTATTTTAGACTATTGATGTTGCCTTCCACCCTGCAGATCCCTTGCACACCCCCATACTGGATATAACCCCAGACCATGATTTTTCCTCCACCAAACTTCACTGTTTTCTGGGTAAATCTCGGCTCCATGAGGGTTCCAGTAGGTCTCCTGCAATATTTGCAGCGACTGTGGTGTAATTCAACAGAAGATTCATCTGAAAAATCCACCTTCTGCCACTTTTCCAGAGTCCATCCTTTTAGCAGGCTGTGGCCCTTGGCAAATGCCACACGGTTTTTCAATTGTCTTTTGTTTAGTTCTGGCTTATGGGCACTGATTCGACCATGGAGGCTGTTTCAAGACAGAATCAGACAAACTGTTCTGGTTCACACAGAGACTTCAGGTGACCAGGTCTCGTGGAGCTCTGCTGCAGTGGAAAATGGGCTGGCCTTGGATTTTTGAGCCAACAAACGGTCCTCTCGAGCAGTTGTCTTGCGGGGTCGGCCTGACCTGGCCTTGTCCAAAACGTCTCCAGTCTCTTCAAATCTTTTTTTTATCCTCTGAACTTGACGCTGAGACACATTGAAGGTGTCTGCCACATCAGCAGTGGATCTGGTCTTCAGCCTCTTGATAATCAACACTTTAGTCTCCGGGTGAATCTTAGGCATGTTTGCAGAGGTCTAGTTGCAGTTGAGAAGGTCTAGTGTACTGGTGTTCTTTTTATACACACCTGAGACCTAATTGATCCATTATTAGTCACAGGTGAAGCTCATATAACAAGGCGACAACACTTATGTCTTGGCAAAAATTGACTCAATGGGCTTTACCAAGCTGTGAATATTAGAATACTTTTTGTCAGTTTCGTTTTGCACTGAAACATTATTACAAAAGCTGTTGGGATTAAAATGACCCATTTCTTGTAACAAAATCTTGATTAGAAATATATTTTAGCGCCACTTTAGGTCAATTTGTACACAAGCGACAAGACTTTTGTCAGGGACTGTAGTCTGCAAAGAGGTGCACAACCTAACTGTGCTTTATAGTAGGGGTGTCTTGATTACAATACAGTAATTCAGCTAATAAGCATGATAAACAAATGTTTTCAGAGTCCAAAGTCTTTAATAATTCACCCCATGACATCAAGAAAGCGCTAAACATCGGAGACAGAAAATCTCCCTTCATTAGGGCTGTAGATGAGAATGAACATAAAATAACACATATGAAAAAGCTAATAAAAGTGAAACAGGAAAAAACAATTTCTTGTTTAGCAATTGTATTTATAAGTGTTATGTCATTTTTGTATTCTTATCTATAGCCCTGATAAAGGGGGGGTTTCTGCTCTCCAAAACGTATTGGCTGCTTTTCGCTTTCTTGCTGTCATTGGCTGAATTATTAAAAGACTTTGGATTTTCAAGATGTTTGTTTGGTGCTCTTATTGGCTCAATTACGTGTGGATTTCTCTATCTGGGTGACCAACCCCTGTTTTCCAAGAGGCCCTCCATTTTGTGGAGAACTACAGAACCCAATCCGTCAAGACCCAAGTCTTTTTTATCATCTGAAGATTTTGTGTCCAGAACCTCGCTTCTACCTTTTCTTCATCACAAGAGGGGCTAAACGGATACTATACTTTTTTTTTTTTTTACAAGAACAGCTCACTTTAATACAGTATATTGCAATTGTGTATTCAGCTGTTTGCCTTTTATTCAGTTTTAATGGATCAGAGACTGTACAAAGATATTAATGACCTTCTGAAGGACCACAGACGTGAAACTCACTTTATTTATTATTAACATGGTAGCACAGTGGCTAAGTGGTTAGCTCTTTGGCCCTAGCAGCAGTAGGGTCTTTGGTTCGAATCCCAACCATGACATTACCTGCCCAGAGTTTGTATGTTCTCCCTGTACCTGCGTGTGTTTCCTCCCACACTCCAAAGACATGCTGGTAGATTAATTGGCTTCTGTTTAAAATAGTATGTGTATGTATGAATGTGAGTTAGGGACCTTAGATTGTAAGCTCCATGAGAGCAGGGACTGATGCTAATGTATAATATAAGATATGTAAAGGGCTTTGTATAATTGATGGCGCTATATAAATACCTGTAATAACAACAAAATGATCAAGTGCAGTTTTATAAAACTGATCTTTTTACCTGTGTTCATGCTGCATTTCATAGTTTAGACTAAATTCCCTGTTGCTCTGTGCTTCAAAACGTTGGTTTCACAAACACTACCATACAATACAAGTTGTGTAAGGTAAGTAAGCAGCTATAGTAATACTGGCCACCATAAATTTTTTCTCATCTGTTCCTCTGATGCAACATCACCTGTAACTTCCATCCAATCACATGTGAGTTAATACAATGTGTATTTTTGATGTCCATGTGAAAATCCATCACGTGAGATCCTCAGCCTTCTGCTATTTATTCGATACAATGAGTTATATATTTTTGGACCTTGTTTAAAAATCCGGGATAATGAAATATGAAGGTGACAAAAATAGCAGCCAAACCCGTGTTTGTTTTAATGTTGTAATCCACATAGCTGGAATCTGATTGGTGGCCTCCACTTTCCTTTCATTACATTTTACACTTGAAGTCTGCTGAGGTCTTTGCTGCTGTGATATTCAAGGTATCCAGTAAATTGGAGACAACATTACTGTAAACCAATGCTGTATAGACATCATTGCCTTATATAAATGGAAATGGTCAAATCATGTATCTGTTACTGTGTCATCTCTTTACTCACCGTCTGATATGTGTAAGAAATAAAACCACAAATATCCACGCTAATTAAAACGGTGAATAGTATCAGTATCAGTGAAAATTTAAAGCAGCTGGCACAAATCTCCTGGTAAAAAGGATAATCCAAATGACATACAACACAAATGCAGCGCTAAAAACTGATAAAAAGTCCCAACGTAAATAGATGAAATATCTCCATATAGACAGTCCAATGGTGTAATAAGTTTACACAAAGAAAGTGCTAGTAAGGATCCATCACCAAGAGGGAAAGGTTTACACTGACTCTTACCCCAACTAATAGACTTCTCAATCAAAAGCAGTCAAACACATTTAGGAATCATCCACTTGGATATCTCCACACATGAAAAGATAAACCATCAATAGGCTCCTCCCAGACAATCTCTCATTGCATTAGGACATCATGAAAATAGGCATAAAAAACTTCATTGCGTAGTATTACTGATAAGTGAATTTACTTTGAGCACAGCAAAAGCCAGAATACTCATAAACATCACAGTAAAAAGCACATGTAAATCCGATAAAACGATCGATGTTTCCATCAAGTATAATGGCCAACCGTCGAGCTTGGCAACGTCACGTGACCCGACTCCTCCCACTGAGTTTCGCCGTGAGCAGACGTCATCAGAGGCGTGGTCACGTATACGAGAGTTGCCATATATATACTAGGTGCCAGACACAATTTAACAAGCAATTACCAGCGTTCCAAAAACCGGAAGTGGAAACAGGGAATTACGCATCTGTGTTCCACCCGGAGGAAATTAGGTGTTACAACAACTTCCTGACAGAGACTGCATATCAACAAAGAAAAGTAGTCAATCTGATCGCACTGAAAGGGCCAAATTGCAGAATAACCAGCCCAAAACAAATTGTGCTGGTACTGGGAGGATGTTAGCTAAAAAATATTTGCTTAATGTGACATTGCCAATAGAACCCATAATAGGATAAAACTCAGAGTGCCATCTAGTGGACAGAAACATTGATAACATATTGGTTGAGACAAACCATACACAAATTATAAAAAATATAACAAACCTAACAATAATTAAAAAACCACTGAATAAATGATCATTATTAATGATCATGTGTGTTTTATAATTCTATTTTCCATGTAAGGCGAGGCTATATTGTTGGCAACCTCACTTTTTCAGTGGACTTTCCCATGTAAAGAACTCACAGGTGCTGATTGCTTTCAATCAGTTTTTCTTTGGTAACCAGGCTAATAAAAGGGCCAGATGGCATCTATTTGTTCCAATCTTGTAAACTGTCTGTCCAGACAGGTGCAGTAAGTATATAAACTATTATAATTAAGTGTATTTTTTGGTGATTTTTTTGTGGGGGGGGGGGGGGGGGGGGGATTTTGGATAGGGTTCGGGGGATTGAGTGGGACGCAAAAAAAAACAAAAAACTATGTACTAGATGAGGACAGTAAATTTCCTGCGGTAGAACTAAAGCAAAAGTCCTTGCAAAAGCGGACTGTGGACTTGGCATTAAAGTAGTAGTAGATGAAGGCACAGAAGCCTCCTTCTTTGAGCAATTAGAGCAGATTCCCTTCATGGAGAATTAAATAGACTGAGTCCTTCAGGACACCAGATGATGTCCCCTTTTCACACACAGCTGACTCTCTAGCACCAAAGGGTTGGCAGCAGCCCACAGCCTCTATGATCGCTCTCACTGTCTGTACTCACAAAATGTCCTTGGAAGTTGGTTGCCTCCTTCCAAAATCCAGGCAATACTTTTTTCCTGTGATACCAGACTAGATCTTCAGAAGACATCCCCTCAGTCATCTCTGAGTAGTTTTCAGCAAAGCAGGCTCTTAGGTCGCCCACCTGAGGCCTCATGAACAGTAAGCACATGGCAGGTTTGTCTAAGGGGGCAATCGGGCCCCCCTTAGGCTGTGTTCCTCTCCTACAGGAAAAGACCAGACTGCTCTGTGTCTCAGAGTATGTATACAGACTCCCAGCAGCCTTCAGGGCCACCCTCCCTGGGATTGGCGAAGGTTGTTCATGCTGCCCATTTGCTTTGTTCCACATTTTCTATAGAGATACACAGTTCTCCAGAAAGCAGAGCGAGCAATCAAACCTGCAGCATGTAAAACACTGAACAGGCCAGAATAATCAACACAGCTACACTTATTACAATGAGCACAACTAAATGTACCTAACAAAACAGCAGCTCCTGTAGATACAGTGGCCAGAACTAAATGTTCCTAATACTAGCACCTATCTAGGAGGATGCTACATTTATATTTAGGGGAAATTTACAAGGCTGAATACCTGGGTGGGAAGTTTTAAATGGCAACATACTAGTTTTGGAGCACTGTTGTCACTTGTTGAACAGGATAGGTATAGCTGCACTGCCCAAAAATTGAGCTTTGTAATAAATTAATATTCAAAGTTTTAAGCAGACCTACTGTGTGTTAAAGCAGCCTCTCTCAACCAGGGTTCCGAGGAATGTTAGGGCTCCTCTAGGGGTTCCTTGAGCAAGGAACAACTTCTGCCTCCCAAACAAGTGACCACTGACACCAATGATGTTTTTAACGATTTGTGAGGGGAGATTTTTCCCATTGACTACAGATGTAGAGAGCATTATTCCCAGTGACCATCACACATTCTTGGCATGGGTTCTCTAAACCTTGAAGGGTTCTTCCATTTAAAAAAAAGGTGAGAAAGTCTGTGTTAAATGCTCCTAATCTGACCTGAAATATGTCTTACCAGTGCTGAAGTGCAGTGCCTTATGCTGCCTGCAGGTCCCTGTGTTGTCTTTAATTCAATCCCTATAGATCATAGGCCCACGTTGTACACAGAGATTTAACTTCCATTCAATTTGAAAAAAAATCCCTTTCATTTTTTGTCAATAAGCCATATCCTGTAATTTCACTATTAAATGCCAAAACTTCCGTGGAGAGTAGAGGCTGTAGGACTTGACATCTAAATGATATGAGTGGGAGATAATCTTAACTTTAGCAGAAGTCGAATACCCTATGTACAGCCTGGGCCTAAAATCCAAGGGGTCACCTCAGAGACACAGGGATGGAAAACTAACTCATGTTCTTTTAAAGCGGCGTTCCACCCAAAAGTGGAACTTCCGCTCATTTGTCTCCTCTCCCCCTCTGGTGTCACAATTGGCACCTTTCGGTGGGGGGGGGGGGGGACAGGATACTTGTCTTTGGCAGGTATCCTGTTCCCACTTCCGGGGGTCCGCACCACAGCCCATAAAGTCACTGCGTGGCTCTCCTCCTCCTCCTCCTCCTCGTCACCGGGCCAGTAGGAGAGAGGAGTGGAGCCTCACGCATGCGTAGTAGGGTTCCCAGCGTGAAGCCGTAAGGCTACACTGTCAGGTTCCCATAGCCGCAATGGCGGCGGCAGCATCTGACAGCTGATGGAAACATCAGCTGCGGTGCCGACATCGCTGGACTCCAGTACAGGTAAGTGTCCTATTATTAAAAGCCAGCAGCTGCAGTATGTGTATATGGCTTTTTTGGGGCGGATCTCCACTTTGAGCACCTCAAAGACCATGCACTTCAGCAATATTACCTTTTAAATAATATTATTAATGATTTTAAAGCCAGGTCAGGTCCAAATATAAAGCCCATCCACAAAAAACGTGAACATTCCTCCCTGCAGTGGGAGCTGCCCCTGCACTGAAAGAGTTGGCTACTTGTTTAGGTCCAGTAGGCAAAGAAAAAATTTACTTGCTCCTCTGCTAGACTGGCTCCGGCAGCTTCTTCTCCCTATGCTCCAGTGGTCTAAGGTCCTGACATTATGAAGACAAATGCATGGTCCATAGTTTTTTCATTGGATGTAACAGCACCGAGGCACAATCCCCCGCTGGTGCATAGGGGTATAGAAGTGCCATCTGCTGGGAGAGAAGAGAATCAGGTAAGTAAAATACTTTTACTCTCCCTTAGATCTAAACATACGGTAATCAGGAATACACCCACTGCATAAAGGAATTTTCTGATTTTTCAGAGTTGGGTTTTAAATTTCTTGATGGGATGTATAAATAAAATATAATGTAAGGGCTAAACTGTTTGCCTATTCTTTTAAAAATCCTGCTCCAAACTCCCTTCAGTGTTATCTCTTGCACCTCTAAGGCTCCATTCACACTAATGTGTTTTTTTTATGCATTTTGCAGAAAAGCAGGGAAATTTTTTAACATGGGTTCCTATGGAACACGTTCACATCAATGCATTTTTGTGCCTCTGCGTTTTTGGAAAGGGTCAGGGACTTTTTTTCCCGCAAAATGTAGTATTTTGCATGTAATAGACTTCAATGGACCCACATCCAAAATGCAAGTACCATGTTTTTAGCATGATTCTGATGCAATTTTGCCATGATTTGCGTTTTTTTTTTGCTGTACATTCACTGTATATAACAGTTTTCTAATGAGGGGGCCGGGAAGCGGGCTGCCGCGTCCTTAACAACCAATGAGTCATCAGCTGTCAGCGGGCTTTCCCACTGAATGTAAAAAAAAGAATTGCCAGCAAAAAAAGAAATGTGAAAAAAAACGGCGTGGGGTCCCCCCCAGGTCTATACCAGGCCCTTGGGTCTAGTATAGATTTGGAGGGCACCCCCACGCCAGTATGTAAAAAAACAAACAAACAGCGTGGGGTCCCCCCAAAAACCATACCAGACCCTTATCCGAGCATGCAGCCCGGCAGGTCAGGAAAGGGAGGGGCCGAGCGAGCGCCCCCCCCCCCCTCCTCCTGAACCATACCAGGCCACATGCCCTCAACATGGGGGGGTTGGTGCTTTGCGCCCCCCACCCCAAAGCACCTTGCCCCTATGTTGATGGGGCAACCCGCTCTTCTTCTTTGTCCGGTCTTCTTTGTCCGTTTGTTTTCACGATTTTTTTTTTTTTAGCCGGCAATTTTTTATTTACATTCAGCAGGGAACAGCTGATGACTCAACGGTTGTTAAAGACATGGCGGACAGCTTTTGGCCGCCTCCTTAGCAACCAGCTATATACAGTGTATAAAAAAAACGCAAATCTCTGCAAAATCGCGGTAAAAACCTGTGTCCAAAAACTAGGCAAGCACCGCAAAAAGCACTGCAGAAATGCTCAAAAGCAACATGCATAGGTGTGAATTGAGCCTAAAAGCATAAGCACTCAGTCATATAATTTCTGGGTAGAAGTGGAAATTAACTGATCCTATGTCCAAGAATTTAAGCAGTCCATACACGGATCGAATTTCTGGGGAAAGCCATCCCTGTCTGGAGAAGACAGTGATTATTGCTAGCGGCTATACCAGCTGCAAGCGATAATTGCATGTAAAATCCAACAGGCTGGTTGTACCCAAGTTGATTGATCAATCAACTTGGTACATTCAGCCTGCCCATACATGGTTCAAATCTTTGCTGGGTACTGCTTAACCATGCGAGATTCAAGCCATCTATGGCAGACCTTAGTCACGCTGCTAGCACTAGAGAGAACCTCAAGCAGCATTTTCACCAAAGGTAAGTATTTTGGTCCTTCTGTTACCTACTTTTCCACCCAAGCAAGACTGTTAGCATAAATGTTGTTAACCACTTGAGTCTCATTGTTAACCATTTTGTCGATTAGATTTTGGGCTATGAATCTGAGGCTGTGCGTATTACATACAAGTTAGGTTGGGGAAGCTTATGGGGGGCACAAATAGCTAATATTTGACAATAGGTCCTCTTTAATAGTTGATGAAACCACTTTGAAAACAGGATTTGTTTCTCTCTGCGTTTACTCATTTAGAAATCTCTGTATCCCTATTAATAGAATTCAGCAGACGGGGAGGCAGCGGGATGCTATATGGAAAAATTGAATCAGCACAGAAGGAATGGAAAGACTGTCATGCAGGAATTGTTTTATATAATGGATATCTCTGCTTCACAATGCCTGGAATGCCTAATGTTACATTTTATTCATGGTTCAAATCCAAAACATTGCTAAATTTATAACGATCATTAGTTCTACCCTTAAAGCAACTCATTCTCCCATTTAGGTCCTTTTCCAATAGATTGCTGATTCCGTTAATTGCTCTGCTGTGTGTGTGCATCCATCCACAGGCACCTTGTGCCCATTGCAATCTACTATTTTTTAAAGAAAAGTGTGAGTTTTTTATACTTTTTTAAATAGATACAGATATATATATTTTTTCGCTTTATGCAATCGATGCATAACTGCATCATTTCTAGTCCCTCACATGCTAAGTTTGACATCTACTCACATATTTTCAATACATTCCTTTGCCAGGTTTACTGTGTGCCCCCTGCAGGCACATTATACGGCGCGGCCTGCCCAATATTCCCCTGTGGTGACGCCTTCCGCGCCCCCCCTTGGGTGTCGGCGTTTCAGGTACGTTTGCGCCACCGGAACCAGTGAGGTCACCTTGTTGCATGATTGTCCAGCCACAATATTGATCTTTTTGAGTTTGTACTAAATACTGCATTGTTAAATAATTTTGCTCACATGATGTTTTCTGTATCCCCATATACAGACCTTTTTACATATTCATTTTTGAGCTCTTGTTCCCTGAGGAAGCCAATGTCTTGGCGAAACATGTAGGAAATCGAGCCCCCATTTCGACGGCCACCCCCATCTGGCCTACTCCATCATACCTTGGGTCACATGCAGTATACATATTCATTTTAAGTGTTAATCAATTTAAGTGTGTTTTCCTATGTATGTATTATTACTAATAAACTTTGTAATTTTCTATCTTTTAAAACCTTCTTTTTCCTTGTTGCATTCTTTGACCTTAGCACCGTTATAATCCCCTGTCCCTACATCCATTAGCTATTTAAAGCTGAAGTTTCATCTGCTTATATTTTTCCTTCCCCGGTTCCTCCTCATCAACATGACAATAAAAAATTTACATCATAAATAAATCGTTTCCATTTTCTTTACATGCCTTATTTTGGTGATGCCATCACTGGGTCTCTGTGCTTCTCTATGCAATGCAGGCAGATCATGGCATCATCCAGAGGCGTAACTAGAACCTTCAGGGCCCTGGTACAAGAAACCATGAAGGGCCCTCCTAAACCCTGCCCTCCTTCGGACCCCAAGACCCTTACTCCCGTTGCAGGGCCCTTTATTACAGTGCCACAGCAGGGCCCTTTCATATGTTCTGCAGTCTTGGGGGCCCCCCCACAGTAGCAGCATGCCAGGGCCCGGTTGCAAGTGCGACTTTTGTGACCCTGATAGTGGTGACCTACTTGTGTCAGTAGTTTATTTTTGTTATTTTATTTTTTATTAGGTTTTACTTTTTATGTTTATATTACTTATATTTTACTTATTTTAACTTTTTTTACATATTTATTATTTTTTTACAATTTTTTTTTTTTTTTTTAGGAGGGGGCTTTGGTGAAATATCAGGGGTCTAAACAGACCTTTGATGCTTCACCTTTGAGCCCCCCGTTCACATCTGGCCAATTTGCGATGCGATTTGACATGTCAAATCCGATGCCAAATCGGAGCCTATTGCCGACAACGACATCATCCGAAACGGTGCGACGCTGAATTTGCGGTGCAGCACCGATTCCCACAAGTAGTTCCTGGCGACTTTGGGGGCGATTTCAATAGACATCTGTGCAGGAACCCGCACAGATGTCTTTCAAATCGCCCCTGAACTCCCAATGAAATGCGGGTTTGAAATTGCACAAGTTCAGCTGAACTCGCACAAATTCAAACCCGCCTCCAATGTGAACGAGGGCTGAGACCGAGAAGGGAGGTTGAGGACACAGCCCTCAGTCTCCATCTCTCCATCTCTGCAGCCTCAGCTGCACAGAATTAATGGACAGAAATAGCTTTTTACAGAGCTTTCCGTTCATTCACAAATGGAAGCATAGTAAACACAGCACCAATCACTCACTGTGTCCATTCATAAAAGAAAGGTGCCAGTAAATGACATATTTAGCTGCACCTTCCCAACTCTTCATCCTGACACATTCACTGCAGCAGCCAGAAAGATCGGGGGGGGGGGGGGCACATAGGGGCCAGAAGCAGCAGGAAGAAATTAAAATGGATAGCTGGGGAGCCGTGGGTGGCATATAAAGGATCCAATGGCATTTCCCTCCTGGAGCCACTGAATGCTTGCGGCAGGGAAAGGAGGAGAAGCAGGCTTACAGTGGCTGCAGGAGGAAAATGCCACTGGATCCTGTATATGCCACCTCCGCCACCCCTCATTATTCAGATGTAAAGGGTAGCCAAAGGGCTGAAGTTATGTCCCTGACATCATCACACCACCCTGCTTCAGTATTCCTCTAAAAAGCCCTAAGCCAAGATTTAAGCATTGGGATAGCCATTAGAAGGAATTATGCAAAAATAAAAATGCCTTTATGGGTAGGTGTCAGGGGTGGGAAAAAGACCAGGGGCTTCAGCCCGGAGGTAAAGCGGGGGGGGTGGGCGGGAGTGAGGTGGGGTGGTTGGGGGGCGGGCTTGGGGAGAGTGATAGGCTCACTTGCTTAACACTGACACTGACCTACCTGACATACATGACTGACCTACCTGACATACACAGATTGTTGCTGCTCAGTGCTCAGCCTTACCTGTGTCGGAGTACACTCATCCCGGGCACCGGCATTCACCACCACACAGACAGCCCTGCAGGCACCAGGCAGCCAGAGCCAGGAATCAGGATAGAAGAGCCGCCCGCCCATTTACACAGAGCGAGTGGCTCAGCAGGGATCTCCCAGTGCCCAGTGCGGCTGTAGTGTCTTACCCGCCTCCTCCTGGACCCGGCAGCATCTATGATGGACGTCACACGTCCCGCGGTCTCGACATTGGATGAGTGTGAAGTCTGTCATAGGAGCCGGGTCCGGAGGCGGGACTTTTTCACTCGGCCATTCTGGCGGAAGATCATTCCCTGTTGCAGCGGCTCAAGGGGCTAATAATGTATTTAGGGATTTTGAGACCCGGGCTTTTGTGGGGCACACTCGGCGCTCCAGCCCCCATTAGCCACTGGAAGGCGTCAGTCTGGATGAGTGGGACTTTGTATGCAGACCACCCTAGGTAATGCCCAATGATCCTGAGCCTCCATGATTGAAAGAACTGAAATAAAATTAATGACAGTGGTAGGTTTGGGACAGTAAGGTTGGTGAGGAAAGGGCTAGGTGATGTTGGACATCCACCATCTAGGAAATGAGGCAGGCTCTATCTGACTTGCTGGAGCTGTTAATGTACACTGTTAAGCCCCATACACACTATCAGATTTTCTGCTGATTTTTGTCTTCAGATTTACCAAAACCATATATTATGAGGTCAAACCTTAGGAGTTTCAATTTGTATGCAATCAGGCAGGCCCTTGCACTACATGGTTTTGGTAAATCTGAAGGCAAAAATCAGCAGAAAATCTGATAGTGTGTATGGGGCGTAGCCTTCCTGATGGTATTCCCGAGTGTGGCTCGGGGTTAAATTTCAGCACCATTAGCGGTAACCCCGAGCCACACTCGGGATTGCATTGCCCCCCTTGTCTTCAGGATCCTGCAATGTCCCCCCGCGGTGTCTGTGGGCTCTGTCCTCCTCCCGAAGCCGCTCTGTGCCAGGCTCCGTTCCCTGCGACCGTCGCGACTCACGGGGGTGGAGCCTGGCGGCAAATTTAAAAAATTGTAAAAATCATAACACATACAGTACTGTAATCTTACAGATTACAGTACTTTAGGAAATCATTTCACATCCCTTTTGTCCCCAGTGCTTTGTCCTATGCCCTGCATACAGTTTTATATTATATATACTGTTCTTTCTGCCTGGAAACTGGAGATTGTCTATAGCAACCAAAAAGTGTCCCTTTACGTCAAAAGTGGCTTTAGACCAGCTAGAAAACAGCGATAGTAAATTAGAACACTTGCAGAATTGAGAGATAGTGAATCGTGGGGAAATTTATTTTATTATTATTACATTATTATTTTTTTTTAATTATTTACATTTATTTATTACATTATAATTTATGATTTTGTGTTTCAAACTTCATCATATCTACTAGACTCTTTTTTGGACAGATTTAAGTGTGTTATTGCTAAGAATTACAGGCCTACAATATAAAACACCAAATTTCCATGCAAAATAATTGTAACGCTTTCAGCACTTAAAAACCGACATAATCATACCGCCAGGGAGGTTAAGAAATCAGAGTAATCAATTTTATTGCAGGAGAGAAGCCTATACCACTCAGCGAGGCTGAAGGTAAGGCTGGAGTTTAGGTTCAATATGGTTTTAAACCGAAAAACAAAAAATGTATATATTGTAGCTTTTCAATCTGTAGAGCAGCCCCTAAGACTCGGTTCACACTGCTGCCACTTGGGATCCGACTTGTGAGACCCCAAGTCACATGACATGTGAAATCCCATGTTAGCCAATGAGAGCTGTCTTAATTAGCACTCTAAGTTGCTCTGACTTTAGAAAAGGTTCCTGTACTACTTCAAGGCAACTTCTATCCAATTTGTGTCCATAGACTTTAATGGAAGTCGCCTCCAAGTCAGATCCTCATCTTATTGATGTCAAAGTAGTACTCAAGTCCCCAGCAAATTGTCAGGAAGTTGTCTGGCAAAGTGGTACCATAGGTCGCAATAGTGTGAACTGAGCCTAAAGAGCCGCTGGTGAATCCACTTTTCACTACAAGTGCACTTGGAAGTGCAGTCACTTTAGCTCTGACGGAAAGATCTGAAATAAGAGGAAGCTCTGCTGATTTAATCATACAATCAAGTACAAGCAAACATGCTGTTTTTTATTTTCCTTGCATGTCCCCCTCAGATCTACAGTGACTGCACTTGTAGTGCAAAGTGGATTTACCTTTAGTAAATAAACCCCATTGTCCCATTTTTGGCATACACACTGCATTTTCTTCATTCTGCCACTGGCCCAGAAAACAGGCTAGGGGTCCTTTTTAGGGTTTTTATTGGAACAATCAACTTGGATAGGGATAGTGAGCATGGGATACCCTGATAATCTGCAAATGAACAACTTGAGGACTCCTCAACTTCTGGCTGCACTTCACACATTGCTGGCTGCAATTCTGTCTGCACTGCACACACTTAATGCTGTACTCCCTCAGGATTTTAAAAGCTATACATTGTTGTTTTTCCTCAGCATTGGGGATCACTTAATCAGCCACAGGATCACTGGTAGCCTCCTGCCAATATCCATAGACTCTTTCTAGTAAGGGAGATGTAGACTCACACCACCACAGGACAGTTGGACTCCTTCCCACCAACCTCCTCCTGGCTCTCTCCTCAGTGAGCCTCCCCCTGACCCAGCTTGATTCCAGGACAACAGATCTGCTGCACAGGGGTCTTCTCCTACAGGACTGGACCCAGGAACACTGCCTATACTACTTAGGCCACTATTTATGGACTCTCTCCCCACCTTCTGGGCACACCTCCCAGGGATTTGCTGGAGTTCCATAAATATTTAGGCTACTTTCACACTGGGGCAGCTGGGCGTCGGCAGTAAAGCTGCGCTATTTTTAGCACCGCTTTACCGTTGTGTTAGGTTAATATCGCCATTAGCAGTGGCATGCTCAGTGAGCCTGCGCGCTGCTGTCTACGGTGCATGCGCCGTAGACAGCGGTGCCTGTCTTTTTGCAAATATCTCCTAAACCGTGTAGGTTTAGGACATATTTCTTGGACCTACAGGTAAGCCTTAATCTAGGCTTACCTGTAGGTCAAAGTGGTCAGTAAGGGTTTACAACCACTTTAATGACATTGGCTGCATGTTTGGGGTCATTGTCCTGCTGCAGAATACATTTGGGGCAAATCACACGCCTCCCTGATGGTATAACAGGATGGATAAGTATCTGCCTGTATTTCTCAGCTTTGAGGACACCATTGATCCTGACCAAATCTCCAACTCCATTTGCAGAAATGCAGCCCCAAACTTGCAAATAGCCTCCACCATACTTCACTGCTGCCTGCAGACACTCATTGTACCACTCTCCAGCCCTTCGACAAAACATACTGTCTCCTGCTACAGCCAAATATTAAAAATTTTGAATTATCAGTCCAGAGCACCTGGTGCCATTTTTCCGCACCCCAGTTCTTATGTTTTCATGCATAGTTGAGTTGCTTAGCCTTGTTTCCACATCAAAAAGGTATGGCTTTTTGGACCCAATTCTTTCTTGAAGTCCATTTCTAACCAGACTTTTCTGGACAGTAGATGGACCCGCTAATGCTTGAATCACAGGCAAGGAGCCACTTTGAAGTGAAATCAACATTCAGGCAGTACTCCAACTCAGAATAGGGCAGAACTTGCACAGTTAACTCTTTCTACTCTGTAGCTGAACTTTTCACAATGTTGACATTTGAGCACTTCATACACTCCTTGTTAGAGAACACCACTTCCCCAGGTGTGCAGCACTTGGGACCAGTACCAAAGAGCCTGTACCGGTCTCCAATTGAGCAATACCATCACTTCCCTCCTAGTGACCAATTCAGTGTTGCTACTGGATACAGGAAACGCTCTCTCTAGATTCTCCATGTTTTCTGTCTTTTTCCCGAAGGTGCCTCCTACATCTCACTCTCTACCATGACTCCAAGCTGGGTTACTAGGCACTCTGTGCCACAGATCTAGTCCCAGAAACTGGGGTATGGGCCACTAGTGAAGGTGTCAAGCACATTACCCCCTTTATTACCAGAGTAACTGTCACCTTGGCCGTGTTACCCGTCTCCTGGCTGATTGGCTAATTTGCATGTGACATAGACACTGTAGTAATTAGCAAAAACATCCCAGCTTCCTCTGGATAGCACTCTCGTTAGACCCATGTACTGCATCTTGTCTAACTTCAGTCCCCCTTTTGTTGTAAGCCCTGTTTTTTTGTTTTTTTTTTGTTTTTTTTTTTGATACGCCAGGCATGCACCACTTCACAACCAGATAAAACAGGTGAACAAATAAAGATCCTTTACTCAGGTATTTTGCAAATGACAAGTAACAGTTCCAAAGACATCTTCACACAGTTTCCTATACACAGCTCTCTAGTGCCCCATAAAGTGTTTGTACCTTAGGCAGATGGTAAAGTCCACTAGCCACTTGCTGAGCTGCCGCAGTACATATACTGTGTTATTTTCAGGATCACCGGAGCCACATAGCTAGGATTGCATTCCAGGTTGGTTGGATAACAGTTGCAGGGTCTCCTTATCACAGATCTTGTCATCAGGTCTCCGACACGAAGAAAGACGTATCCTCAGGGGCACCTGCAACTGAAATTTGCTGCAACATTCAACTGGAGATACAGTGGGTATGGAAAAAAAAATCACCCTTTAAAATATTCACATTTAGTTGCTTTGCAGCCTGGAATGAAGACAGACACAGTTTATCCAGCTGTATGTACTCTTATGCAACTTATAACATCCAAGTGAAAGATATCAACACCAACATGTCAAATAAAAACAAAAAAAAAAAAACAATCACTGAGTAGGAAAAAGGATCACCCACCTTATGCGGGTATTTTGTTGAACGACGTTTTGTTTTCATTATAGCCTTTAGTCTGTTGTGCAAAGTTGGAGTCAGATCCCATCTAGACTTTGCAATATTTGCTCACTCTTCTTTGCAGAACTGCTCAAGTTCAGTTAAATTTGATGGTGACAGTTTGTGGACTGCAGTCTTCAAGTCATTCACCAGATTTTCAATTTGGTTTAAGTCTGGGCTTTGACTAGCCCATGAAAGAACATTCACCTTTTTCTCCTGTAATCACTGTGTGGTCATTTTTGCTGTGTGCTTTGGGTCATTTTCATGTTGGAAGGTTAATCTTCCCATTGACAACTTTCTGCAGAGGGCAGCAGATTTTCCTAAAAAAATTGACAGTATCATTTTTTCCTTCTATCCTGACAAGTGCTCCAGTGAAACACCCCCATAACAGGATATTACCACCTCTATACTTTACTGTAGGAATTGTGTTATTTGGATGGTGAGCTGTGTTGGATTTCCGCCAGACATATCGTTTGGTTTTGAGGCCAAATAATTTTATTTTAGTCTCATCTGACCATAACCCTTTTTTTCATGTGTAGACAAAGACTCACCCAAGCCCTACCACACAATTGTAAAGTAACAAGCTGAATATCGGTGCTCAGGCTTGTTATGTCCCATGGACATCAAAGTAGCAAGAGATGCTGACAACACTTACAATTCTTTATTTGGCACCAACAGCAGTGCTACATACATAGTGCCGATATTTGTGACCTCAGAGTCTTCAAGGTGTATTTTGGCAAAGCTCGGTCGGGACTGAATGTGGCCTTTCTTGAGAAGTGGCTTTTTTGCAACCCTCCTATACAAGCTACATTTATGGAGAATTTGTGATATTGTTGTCATGTGCACACAATGATCACTCTTTGTCATAAATTACTGCAACTGCTTCAGAAATACTGTAGGACTCTTGGTAGCCTCTCTGACCAGTTTCCTCCTGGCTTTGTCATCCAGTTTGGAGCAACATCCTGATCCAAGGAGGGTCTGTGTTGTGCCTTCAACTTCTTAATAATAGACTTCACTGTGCTTCTAGGCATTGATAAAGTATTGAACTTGTTTTGTATCCATTTTCTGACTCGTGTCTTTCCACAATTTTATCCTGGAGATCTTTTGACAGTGCCTTGCCACCCATAGTTGAGGCAAACAATCAACTATGGGTGGCAAGGCACTGTCAAAAGATCTCCAGGATAAAATTGTGGAAAGACACGAGTCAGAAAATGGATACAAAACAAGTTCAAAACATTTACTGAAAATATTATTAGTGCCGTGAGGCACAGTGAGGGTAGTGTGCAATACATACAATATACAATGCAATTATATACAGAACGTACAAATTTCCATTACAGTTGCACTATCAGGGACTGAAATGCTCCAGGAAAGCTATTTTCATGCTGAGCTAATCAAAATGACCACATTTGATCACAGTTGAGAGTTAAATGGCTTTGTGTGCCACTGAGAAGGTGATTAGCTAAACCTGATTGCATTTACAAGTCATTTTAGGAGGGGGGTGATTATTTTTCCAACTCAGTGATCCTGTTTTCATTTTTTTTTTTACTGACATGTTGGAGTGATAGCTTTCACTTGGATGTTATAAGTTGCACTGAGTAAATGCAGCTGGGGGGGGGGGGGGGTGATTCTTTTCTGTACCCATTTTATCTCTATTAATGACTATATCATCATTAATGGTGTAAAAAAAAAAAAAAAAAAAAAAAAGCGTATAAAATTAATAAAAAAAATGTTTTTGAAGCGTGCTGTCCCACTATGCTTACGTGCAAATGCGAACACATACGTTACTCCTGCATGCATATGTAAGCGGTGATCACACCACATATGAGATTGTCGCAAATGTCAGAGCAAAAGCAATAATTCTAGCACCAGACCTCCTGTGCAACTCTAAACTGGTAACCTGTAAAGGTGTTTTAAACGTCGCCTATGGATAATTTTTTCTTGTCAAAAGAAGTTTATTGAGTATACAATGTTATAAAGATACATAAAGTAAGTTTACAAGGATCTATAAAGTAAGCTCAATGTTTTAAAGTAGGGTTTATATAGGTAAATATCATGAAATTCCAAATATTAAACATTGGGCTCACGTAAACCTAAATTAAAGATATATATATCATTTCCTTAGTTACTTTTGTAGGTATTTAAATGATTTATACCTACTATACATATTGTTTACAAGTAGAGTGTATATAGGTCAAATAAATTCTGATAATGAGCTTTAATCGTAAGGTGGAGAAAAGGAAAGAGAAAGAAGAAAAAGGGTTGAAAGGTAGGAGGTATGGTCCACAAGGTTGTCCCGCTCGTCAGTTTATTATTCTTTTTAGTTCTCTGAAGCCTTAGAATGGGTGTCTCTGTAAGTCATTTAATCTGTTACCATGGCAACAGGACAGAGTCATTGAAGTTTGACAGGAACTGTTGTTTTATCCAAGGATGCCAAAGTTTTTCAAATTTTGGAATTTGATTTTGATCGATGGCTACCATCTTAGCATGGGACATTGTATTATTCATTCTGTGAATTGTTTCTACTAGTACCAATGTAGGAGATTTCCATGCCTTGGCCACTGTTTGTTTTGCAGCCGTTATTAGTTGGATCATAAGTTTGAATTGAGAGAGTGTTAACCATTCCGGTTTTAGATTAAGTAAAGTTAAATATGGATCTGGTTGTATTATTTTTTTTAAATATTTTAGATGCAATCACGAAGACTTCCTTCCAGAAGGTTTGGATTACTGGGCACGTCCACCATATGTGTAAATATGTGCCTATTTCTGGGCATCCTCGAAAACAAAGAGCTGAGGTATTAGGTGAATATTTTGCCACTCTAGCGGGTACAAGGTACCAGCGAGTTAGGACTTTATAATTTGTCTCCAGTGCTAAGATGTTGGGTGAAGATGACTTAGATGTGAGCCATATGTTAGACCAGTCCGTGTCTTCTAAAGTTCGTCCCAGGTCCTCCTCCCACCTCTGAACGTAAGAGGGTCTATTAAGATTTGCTACTCCATATAATTGATTATAAAGTGATGAAATTGTACCTTTAGCAAATGGATCTTTTTGATTCAAAAATGGATAATTGGGATAATGGTGTATCCCCCTTTAGGAATGGTGTATAGAAATTTTTGATTTGGAGATATCTAAATATCTCAGAGTTTGGTAGATCATATTTTTCTCTAAGCGATGGGAATGAAAGGAATGATTTAGATGCTATGAAGTCATTTAGTGTCTGAATACCTGATGTTGTCCAAGCTTTAAAAGAATTTGGGTAGATCCATGCCGGATAAAAGGCCGGATTTCTGATAAAAGAAAGGAGAGGATTGTGTGGAGATTGTAACTGATATTTGGTTTTTAGTTTATCCCAGAGAGATAAGAAGTGTTTAGTTATGGGATTATTAATTTTAAAGCGGTCTTTAGGATCAAGCCATAATAAATTTGATATTAATAGAGGGTCATTTTCTGAAGCCTCTATAAATACCCATAATGGGATTTCCTGTTTTGCATGGTATTTGGACAGACTGGCCAAATGTGCTGCTCTGTAGTAGTTAGTAAAATTAGGGTATCCCAGGCCTCCTTTATTTTTGGGAAGATGTAGTGTGTGTATAGGTATACGTGGTTTAGAAGAGCCCCATATAAACGAAGTTGCTCTTTTTTGTACTATTCTCAAAAAATAGGAAGGAATTGGAATAGGGAGGACTCTGAATAGATAAAGCAATTTGGGTAGAATAGTCATTTTGATTGCATTAATCTTCCCTATCCAGGATAAAGGAAGTTGCGACCATTGTTTTATTAGATTTGTGATCTGTCTTAATACAGGAGGATAATTGGTTGAGAATAAGTCAGAATGAGATGCTGTTAAATGAATTCCAAGATATGGGATTGATTTTTCTGCCCATGTGAATGGGAGTGCAGCCCTAGCCGGGATCAATTCCATGTTTGTGAGTGAAATATTAAGCACTAGGCATTTCTTAGGATTAATCATAAGGCCGGATAGGGCTGCAAATCCATCAAGAGCTGGTATTAAGTTAGGACCAGAGACCTGTGGTGATGATAGAAAAAGTAATATATCGTCTGCAAATATACATAATTTGTGTGTAATACCTCCTACTTCAATGCCAGTTATAGTTTGGTTTGTTCTGATGTATTGGGCCATGGGTTCGAGTATAAGGGCAAATAATAAGGGAGATAATGGGCAACCCTGTCGGGTACCTCTTTCGATATTAAAGGCTTCAGATTTGTATCCAGCATATTTTATATAGGCTTTGGGTTTATTATATAATGCTTTGATCCATGTTAAAAAGTGGGGTCCAAAACCCCATTTTTGTAATGAATATTGCATATATTGCCAGGATACTGTGTCAAATGCCCTCTTAATATCGAGAGATAGAAAACATAAAGGGATTTTCCGTTTTTTAGCAATATGTGCCAATAACACTGCCCTGCGTATATTATCGCCTGCCTGCCTATTTGTCATGAAGCCTACTTGATCTCTATGTATTAATTTTCCTATAATGCTATTGAGGCGTTTTGCTATTATTTTTGCTAATAATTTAATATCGAGGTTTAACAGAGAGATAGGCCGATAATTCACACAGGAAGTATCATCAGAAAGGGGTTTTGGGATCATACAAACAATTGCCATTAGTGTTTCTTGCCGAAAAGAATGTCCATCTAGAAGTTTGTTAAAAGTTTCAGTGAGAATGGGAGAGAGTATTTCTGAGAATGTTTTATAGTATAAAGCCGAGTAGCCGTCTGGGCCTGGTCTTTTGTTAAGTTTTAGGTCTTTTATGGCATTAGCAACTTCATCTATAGTTATAGGCTCATCCAAACTGCTTTTTTGATTCTGAGATAACTCAGGTAAGGTTATTTTTGAGAAGAAGGATTCAGCTTCTGTAGGATTAAATTCATTGTTTGTCTTGTATAAAGTTGCGAGGTGTGAGTGAAATTTATGGACTATTTTAACTGGATTACAAGTGTAAACATTTTTTGATAATTTTAAACGTATTGGTTTGAAAGATTTGTTAGTTGAATTTAATGCCCGAGCCAATTATGTACCTGGTTTGTTTGTATTCATGTAGAAATTGTGTTTGGAGCGTTTGAGGGATTTATCAACTGACTCAGTGAGAAATAGATCGTATTCCAATCTAGATTTTTCCAGATGAGATTTTGTACTCTGAGATGGATTATCTTGAAATGATATGTAGGCTGCATTAAAATTGAGTTCTAGTTTTTTTGCTAGATTTTTGCGTTCCCGCTTAAATAGTGCCATTTGTCTTTGTGTTGTACCTCGCAAGACAGGCTTATGAGCTTCCCACAGTGTTATTGGGGAGATGTCTGTTGTATTATTAATTGATATGTATTCCTTTAAAGCTTGTTCAATGGCCATCTGATGTAGTGGGTGTTTGAGCATTATGTCCGGTAAGTACCACGTTTGGTCATGCGCTTTTGGTATGGCTGAGGCTATAGTAGTGTATACTGCATTATGGTCAGACCACGGAATCGGAATTATATCTGATGCAATAATTTCTGGTATCATTCCTATTGTTAGAAAAATATGATCTATTCTGGTGAAGGTTTGATGAGGGTGCGAGAAATAAGTGAATTTCTTTTTCATTGGGTTACTTTCTCTCCATGAATCTACCAGATTGTATTTGGAAAGAAGTTGAGAAAAAGGTAATCTAGAGGTTATTTTGGATGGTGTAAAAGGTGATTTATCTAGAAATGGGAGGAGGACCTGGTTCGAATCCCCACACATTATCACTGTTCCTATTTTGTGTGTATTAATCACTTGTAATATATGTGAGAGGAATGGTGTAGGTTGTTTGTTAGGAGCGTAGTAGGAAATCACCGTGATTGCTGTATCCATTATATAACCCATGAGTATCAGGTATCTACCTTCTGGGTCTTTAATTTCTGATAAGGTGAATGGTGTGGATCGGTGAAATGCAATTAGAGTTCCCCTTTGCTTGGTACAGGCAGAATCTGTGTAAATTTGTTGATAAAAAGGAGAAATATATTTTGGAGTAGAATCTTTGGTGAAGTGTGTTTCTTGGAGGCATACTATGTGAGCCTTCTTGTTATGGAAAGTACGGAAGGCTTTGGTCCTTTTTTGAGGGACATTTATTCCCTGAACATTCAGGGAAAGTATATTCAGCGGTGCCATGGCAATAGATCAAATAGTTTTGACTTACTTTTTTTTATGCAGAGCTGACTGCGCAGATCAACCTGTGTGGACTGAAGAGATGAATAGATAGAAAAGAAACCAGTGAATTCTGGAGTAAAGAGTAAACAAAAAACATATGAGATTAGATGATACATTGTATAAATTATTTTTTGCAAGTAATCACAATTTACCCGTGAAAGAGAATAAATATCTCTCTCAGGGGAATAAGTGCCTTCGTCACACTCCCACATAATATGGTTGGGAGAATGAGGAGGGCTAATGGGGGTACACGGATCTTCCGCTTACAGGAGAGAAGTGCTATGTCAAAAGACATCAAAATGATGTTTCATTAATTGGAGTGCAGAATATAGTTTTTGTTGAAATTATTTATTCCAGGGTGGTTGTATATGGTTAGTCTTGCCCTAGGCTAAATAATTCAGTTAGAAAGGTAGGGTCGGTTCACACATGGGCAACACGACTTTAGCGCGACTTTGTACCGGGACTTCAACGCGGCTTCAGCGCGACTTTAGCGCGACTTCGGCAAATTACGAGGCGACTTGAAGTCGCCTCCATGACAGGCGACTTCGCCTGTGGCCAATCACCTCTCTGGGAGGGAGGGGGGAGGGAGGGGTTTTCTCTGCAAAGTCGCTTGAGAGATCCGACTTGCAGGCGACTTACATTGAGTTGAATGGGTACAAGTCGCCTACAAGTCGGATAGAAGTAGTACAGGAACCTTTTCTGAAGTCGGAGCGACTTCAGTAGTGTCAATTAAGACGCTCCCATTGCCTACCATGATAATCTAAATGCAAAGCGACTTGGGGCGACTTGGGGCGACTTGAGGGCGTACAAGTCGGATCCCAAGTCGCCCCAGTGTGAACCGACCCGTACTGTTAATAACTTTGGTATTGATGAAGATAGTTTGAATTATTTTGGGATTTTAACCCTTTTAGAGTAAACAATTACATATTTTATTCATATGTAACTGTTTAGATATGTTAACTCATAAAATTGAGGTTGTATTGCTTCAGATTAGAACAAAAACATAATTCTAGGAACTAGTTAGATAATATATTTGTTTTAAGAAAAGAAAAAAAAAGCTTCCATTACTTCTGGATTATTGAACATATTTGTCCTAAAAAGTAATAAATCTATTGTTTTTACCTGATAATATATAACTGAACAAGAATTTCCTTATTTCACTTATATATTCTAAGGCTATATGAATCAGAAGTAATAAGAAATATAACTGGAATGTAACATGATCCCACACAGTGTGTGACTATCAGAATGCAGTTACATTCAGTTATAAATATAGGTTTTTTATAGAGAACCATCTCTTAGTATAATAAATGAAGAGATATCAGGAATTAGGATGTCAGTCCATTGAATCTTCTTGATCCATGGATGATGTGGCATAACGGCCTCTTTTGTGAGAATGATGATTCCCATTTTGTTCTGGAATTTTCTGGGTGCTGCCTGAAGGTGAAGATGATGCCATTCTTCTGCGTGTGGGAGTGTTGCTGCTTGTGGGTTCTGTCAGATTTAATTTTAAAAGGGTTTGTTGTAGTTCATCTGCTGATCTGCTTCTGTAAATTGTACCTTGGTAGTTAAATCTGACTGAAAAGGGGAAACCCCATTGATACATAATGTTGTGGCGTTGCAGTTCCATTAGTTGGGGTTTCATGGATCGTCTTTTAGTAATAGTAAGTTGGGATAGGTCAGCAAAAATTTGATAATTGTGTCCTTGAAAATTAAGTTCCTTTTTTTCTCTTGCAGCAATTAGTATTTGTTCTTTCGTTCTGTAATAATGAAATTTTGTGATTATATCACGTGGGGGTCCATCTTTCTTTTTGGCTGTGAGGGCTCTGTGTACTCTGTCCAGTTCTAAACGTTCAATAGGGATATCTGGCTTTAGTTCTTGTAATAGAGCAGTAATAGTAGATTGCAGGTCTGTCACAGTTTCAGGTATTCCCCTTATGCGCAAGTTTGAACGTCTGGCTCTATTTTCGTAATCTTCGAGCTTAGTTTGAAGTATTAAATTCTCTTCTTTTAATTGTTCCAATTCTGTTATATTTTCTTGGGTTGTAATTTCAAATTTCATCCATTTTTATTTCTAAGGCTGCGGTGCGGTTTCCCAGCTCTCTTATTTCTTTGGTTAGGCTTTTTGTTATTTGGTCTGAGGTTTGTTTTAAAGCCTTATGAAGCATCTTTTCAAATTGTAATAATATTACTGGGGATACTGAGGAGGCTTGTGGAGAAGTTTGTGAGAGGATTTGTTCTGTATCTGACTCAAATGGAGAGTCTTGCTGTGACATTTTCTGTCTGTGAGGGCGCCCTGATGCTGTATCTTGTGAGGTGACTGGAGCTGCTTCAGCTGCAGTGAGTGCCTGTGAGCTCTTTGTGAGGTGATTTTTATTTCTGCCACGGTTTCCTCCCAGTACCATATTTCCTGCCCAAAGTTTCACAGTTTGTTCCCTGGGGCAAAAAGGTTCAAATGGATACCTTTTGAGCCTGCAGGCTCCGCTTTGTCCTTCTCTTCTCTCCTCAGCGGTGTGGAGCTCTAACAATGCATGTCTGCTCCGCTAGGCTCCGCCTCCTGCGCCGCTTATGGATAATTTTAATCACCGTAGTTTGCAGCCATTTCACAGGCAGATGCAATTTTAAAGCGTGACATGTAAGGTTTCTATTTACTCAGCGTAACATCATCTTTCACATTATGCAAAAAATTTTCTGATTTGTTTTTTTTTTTTTTTTAATTCATGAGCTCCCTCTAGCTCACTGACCTTCATCAAGTATGCATACAGTTGAGACTTCAAGTGACTGTCATGAAACAATTATGGGAGCTGCCATTGCTGGCCTCCTTTTGAAAATGCTAATTTCCTGGCTGTCTGACAGATACTCACAGACCCAAGCAATGCTTTAAATAAGTGTCATAAAAACATCAGCTTGCCTTACCTGTTCTGGATCAGAGGCTCAGTAAGCATTAAAGCCAAAAAAATGGCAGCCAGGGAACTACTATTCTCACCTTTCACTCCACCTTTTGTTGTTTGAACAGTTGTTCCAGGTCAGGGTTGCAAAGTATTAAAGTAAGTGATGGCCAGGCAACTAATATTTTCAGGAGGCGGCCAGCAACGGCAGCCCCCATTATTCTCAGAGAACAAGTTACCCCCTGAGTATTATGGCCCATTTTCTGTTGTTGAACTTGTGGATCCACTCCTTGTGGATACATTCCAAAAAGTTACATTTTGGTTTTTGCCGACATTTGCTTTACCACATCACACCAACACAGTTCACGTGTGTTGCTGCATGCATAGATGAGAATAAAACGTGACAGTGCAGCGCTCGAAAATTCTATGTCATGCCGCCCAGTACACAAACTGAATCGGTGGCCTCTGGATTGAGTTTATTGCTTTTTTATAGACTTTCCACGTGGATTGCTTATTTTATGTATTGTCATATTTTCATAAAATAATACACTATGTATTCTTTGTATGGGCACCATGGTGTGAGCTTTATATGCACAGAAAAGATCACCAGCACCTGAGCTATTGGGAGTCTGATGGATATATGGATTGGATGGATTATCCAATCAGTGGTGGCCCGTCAATAGGGGGCGCTCAGTCTCCGCCGCCCCCCCTGAAGCTAGACATGAAGAACAAAAAAAAAAAGTGGTCCTTTAAAAGCGTCCAGACACCAGGCACTGAGCTGTCCATTAAAAGCTTGACTGTTGCAATCAGGTGATTGCCGATGAAAAGCTTAATTGGGCGGTCTTTGGAGTGTAAACAGGACACAGGCCATGCATCCTTAACATTCCCCGTCCCACTCTCTACATTGATTCATTCATGTCATTCCACCCTGTTGCTCTTTTCTGAATGGTGGGTCCGGAGCACGATAGGCGGGGCTTTCTGCGGAACCGTCACTTCCGGTTTCCCATCACTCAGAGAGCAGGGCCTGACGGACCGGATGGCTAAGTAGCAGCACCTGACCGTCCGACGGTCTCAGTGCCGGCTGCGGGCCTCAGCTGGACATGGATTGATTATTAATGGATGGATTATTAATGATTTTACCAGCACTGACAGCCACCGCTCTGCATAGGTGTACACAGTCTGTCACATATACAGTCACATCCCCACTTCTCTCCCCACCAGAGCAGCCAGGGCCCGGGCATGATCACATGACTGGAGGAGCAGAGAGAGATGGTATGATCCTTCCTGTCCAGTAGTCAAACTGTTTACACACATCTTCCTTCCTGACTGTATATGGAGACCTTCCTCCATCACTGTGACTGCAGATATACATCATCTGTTCTGTTACTGTGTATATAGCTGTATACAGGACAGATGATGTATATCTGCAGTCAGTGATGGAGGAAGGTCTCCATATACAGGAGATTATATAGATATATCTATTATATATAGAGAGAGAGATCTCTCTATCACCCTCTACCAATAGGTAGGTGCTAGTAATAGGGTTTTTTTTTTTTTTAATCTTTTTATTGAGTATAAAGGAATACAACAAATAACATTAAACCTGCCACAGCATTGGGACTAGACCCACACAGGAGTCAGTGCCAGCCGGCCATTGGGCTGCATCCAGCATTAATATCATACGGCTGTAGCATGTCCGAAAGAAAAGAACAACAAACAAATCTAGTGTGGTATTGGCTCCTGCTCATTTAAAGTATTTCAGGATCAGATTTATCAGTTGAGACCCAAGGGACAATATTAGATATCAAATAAACCCATTTCAGAGATTACATTACCAAAAAATCAACCAATGTATCAGTATCACTTTCTCCCGTAGAGTGGTATTATGTACCTGTTCAATCAGTCTGCGGTTGCCGTGGAGGCCTCAGCTAGCCATTTGGCCCACACTCTATCATATTTTTTGGGGCATCCCCTGTTTTGATAGGTTTCCTTATAGAGTGGTAGTACTTTATTGACATGTGTTTTCCATAACAATATGGATGGCGGGGCACGTTTTTTCCAGCAGAGAGTGATCATTTTCCTTGCACAAAAGAGCAGGAGCCCTATGAGGGTTCTCTCTGCTATCCTGGAGGCTAATTCTTCCACTAAACCTAGAAGGCAGATCTGCGGGGTTGGGGCTATATCTGTTCTCACCACTTCTTGTATTACAGATAGTACTTCTGACCAGTAGTTTTTAATTGCTGGACAGGACCAGAAAATGTGTATAAAATCACCTGGATCCCCAGTACATCTCCAACACTCCGAGGACAGGGAGGTCCTCATCTTATGCAATCTATATGGGGCGAGATATGCCCGATGTAGTATTTTGTATTGTATGAGACGGTCTCGAAGTGAGACCAGAATTTTGAAGGGGAAATCCTACATGTCCTCCCAAACCTCGGAGTCTAGTGTCGGGATATCCTGTGTCCATCGCTCCCGGAGCTTTGACAGATCTGGAGAGGAAACTCTGAGGAGATGTGCATAAAGGACCGAGGTCGGTTTCCTGGTGCATTCATATCTTGTGACCCTCTCCAGATCGGATTGCACCATATGTGTGTCATTAGGTATTATTTGGGCTTTCAACGCATGAGACAGTTGCATATAGCGAAACAGATGCGAGGGAGGCACATTGTATTGGGATACCAGGTGATAGAAGGGGTGTATGGCGGTGCCGGTGGCGAGGTCAGATATCAGTTTAATACCACATTTGGCCCATATTTTAGGGTCTGGTAATGAGTAGAGATGGGGTAGGGTAGGGTTGTTCCATAGAGGGGTGTGCGGGGAGACTGCATTTCGTGGGAACTTCTCAAGTTCCAGTCCTGCCCTCAAGGCCCTTAGAGTCGTGCACATGGAGGTGGTCAAATCATATGGAGCCTTGGGACCTCGAAGGGGTAAATGTGTAAGGGCTTCCACAGAGTGAACCACTGCAGCCTCCAGAACCGCAGCGGGGTTGGACGCATCCGTTACTAGCCACCAAACTGCCTTGACCAGCTGGGCTGCCAGAAAATATTTCTGGCAGTCAGGAAATGCCAGCCCCCCCTGCGACACCGGACGCATTAGTGTGGAGAGTTTAAATCTAGGGGGGTTTGGACCCCAGAGGAAGGAGAAGAAAATTTGGTTCAATTTCTTGAAAAACGAGCAGGGTATCCATTGTGGGGAATTACGAAATAGGTATGTAAATTTAGGTATGATTTTCATTTTAATTAAGTTAATGCGGCCTAATAGGGATAGAGGAAGGTTCTCCCAGGCTTTGAGTTTGGTCTTGACTACTTGGACCACCGGGTCTAGGTTAAGGGGGATAAAGCTGGATGCGTCTCGAGACAAGTACCCCCAAGTACACCATTTCGTCCACCCATTGCATCTGCAGATCCTGCGGGGCTAGTCTCTTTGCCTCCGTGTCAATAGCCAGCAACTGGGATTTTGTCCAGTTCACCCTTAATCCTGTTACCTTGGAGAATTCAGTCAATACTTCCAGCGCTCCTCTAAGAGAGGAGTCCGCATCATTCAGAAAGAGCAGGAGGTTGTCCGCATACAGAGCTACCCTCTCCTCCAGCCACGCTATTTTTAATCCTTTTATATGGGGCGAGACCCGCAGTGCCTCTGCCACCGGTTCCATAGCTATTGCGAACAATGCCGGAGAGAGGGGGCAGCCCTGCCTGGTACCCCTGGACAGCGGGAAGGGGGGAGAAACATTACCTCCCAGTCTGATTGCTGCCTTCGGGGATTTGTATAAGGTTTGCAGCCAGATTTAATCGAATGCCTTTTCGATATCGAAGGAGGCAACCGTTCTAGTGCCCACATTGTCATGTATGGCATGTAAGTTGGTGAATAATCTGCAGAGGTTAATGTCCGTTGACCTATGTGCCATGAACCCAGTCTGATCTGTGTCTACAATAGAGGGCAGAAGTGGGTTGAGTCTAACAGTAATTAGTTTAGATAAGATTTTGAAATCAATATTAAGAAGAAGTGCAATGGGCCTGTATGAGGCGCACTGTTTGGGATCTTTATTGGGCTTAAGGATTAGAATAATGTGCTCATCTGCCATAGAAGGTGGGAGCGCTCCCTCCTCCAGACATCGGGTAATACAGGCCTGCCAACAGGGGGGCCAGTAGAGCCGCATAAGACCGATAAAATTTGACGCGTAGACCATCAGGACCCGATGCCTTCCCAACTGCCAGTGTGTTAATGATAGCATGTACCTCCTCCGCAGTGATAGGCCTAACCTGATGGGACCTCTCCTCATCCGAGAGCCACCCCAGAGCCAGGGGGTCCAGGAGAGGCGCCATCCCGCCAGGGGTCACATGCCGAGGGAGCGTGGTACTGTATAGTGTCTGATAAAAGGACTGAAACTCCTTTAGGATATCTTCTTGGGACGTAATAGATTCACCCGTGGGAGAAATCAGTTTGGGGATCAAAGTTATGGGGGTGTCATGATGGGACATTATTGCCAGTAGTCTGCCATTTCTATCCCCCTGCTCAAAGAATCTTTGTTTGGTGTGGAATAACTCTAAGCGCGTAACCTCAGTGAGATGGAGGTGGAGATCTCTCTTTGTGGACTGCAGCAGTTCAAAATTGGAAACCGAGGGGTCAGACCCGTAAATGGCTGACGCCGCCTCAATCTCCCCCTTCAACCGCCTTTTGCTGGCTTGTCGATTTACTTTCACCGCCTTAATTGCTGACATATAGTGTCCTCTAGTGAACGCCTTGAAGGCGTCCCAAACTATGGGTGGAGAGGATGACCCCGCGTTATGTTCCCAAAATTCGCGCAATGTTTGTGGAGTCTGCCCTGAAATCTTGTCATGGGAGATCCAGTGGGCCCCAAGGCACCACATGGAGCCACTGCGTTTGTCTCTGGTCCGCATAGTGATCTTGAGGGGGGGAATGATCAGAAAGCCCGCGAGGTAGGTATGCTGCCTCCACTATGTCATTTAGCATAAGTTGATTTGCAAACGCATAATCAATTCTAGAGGAGGTTTTATAAAAAAACATGAATAAGCTTTAGTCTGGGGGTGTAACCACCTCCACACCTCAGTAACCCCTGCTGAAAGTGTCCACCCCAGCAGGTCCCCAGTAGAGGACTGCAAAGGCGTGGGCCTATCCAGATCAGGGGAGAGGGTATTATTGAAGTCTCCTAGGATTAACAATTTAGCTGGACAGTACGGGGTAATCTTCTCCAAAATAGTGTATAGCACTTCCGGTTTGAAAGGTGGCGGGATATAAACTCCTACTATGATATACCTTTGTTGCCAGGCCGTCAATACCAAAATTACAAATTTGCCATGGGGGTCTGTATGCACCGCCTCAACATTACACGGTTAGGATTTATTTATCAGTATTGAGACTCCCCTGGCATATGAGGAACACGTGGCATGAAAAGTTTTCTGAACCCAGGGCTTTTTCAAGGCCATCAGTTTGCCCCCCGTCAAGTGGGTCTCCTGTAGGATCAGTACCTGCGGGTTGTGCGTCTTGACATACTGGAACATCAGTGCCCTTTTAAATTTGGAGTTGAGGCCTCTGACATTCCAGGATATCACCGACATTGTTCCCTGATGACGTGACTCCATGATACCAGGGGAGAATTGCTAACTTCAGGGTGAATGCGTCCCAACTGAAACCCACCTGTTGAGTGTATTTAGAGCCAGAGCCAACCACACATAACATAGAAAACATAGCAACCAAATTAAAACTTCCCAAGCACCAGGTGCTTATCCTATCATTTCCCATCGTCCCCCAAAACAACATGGGGGAGGTCAGGAAGCAGCCTATACCCAAAAAACAAAAAAACAAAAAACAATGCCTGTGAACCTGATAGTCAGGTCACAGTGCAGTCTTCATTAGCACTGAGCTGAATTTAAGCTCGACTTTTGAATAGTAAAATGTCTCTTACTGGAGGCTCAAATTTCCTGGGATCACCCCAGCTAGTGTTCAACCTCTAACAGTAGGTGAGGGTTAGGGGATATGTATCCCGACACAGCCAGGAGGACCAGGTGATCTGGAGCAGTTGTATAGTTCCACCGGGTAGTGGAGTTCTCCAGATAGGTAGATAAAACCGGACCCTCCGCTGAGAGATAAGAACAAAACAAACAAAAAACTGGAGGGGGTCACGTGTAAAGGTACACTTGAGGCAACTCCGGTGTTTACAGATAGTTTAGTAGGATAGATCAGAACCAGGATGTGAAAGATCCGTGCATTAGAGGACTTAATGAGAAGAAACTTTTAACGCAAGTTGGTCAGCCAGTCGTCAGCATCCGCTGGGTTGTCAAAGAAGCGGGTCGCTCCGTCATGTTGGACTCGTAAGCGGCTTGGGTAGAGCATGCCATATTTAATGTTCTTATCTCTGAGTCATCTGCGGACATCATTGAAGGTTTTCCTCTTCCTCTGCAGATCGGCCGAAAAGTCAGGGAAAAGAAGAATAGAGGAGTTGCAATGTTTGAGTGTGGGGTGTTTGCGGGCTTCCGAGAGAATCCTGTCCCTGTCCCGATAGTTCAGGAAGTGGACCAAAAAAGGCCTGGGAGGACTCCTTGCGATGACACGGCCTGTGGGCACCCGGTGGGCCCTTTCAACAACGTATGTAGGGGGAACGTCCGTGAAGCCCAATAGCTTTTTAAAGAACTCCTCTGCGAATACAGCAGAGTGGTCCCCTTCTCCCTCAGGCAGACCCAGGACTCTAACATTATTGCGCCTCAGCCTGTTTTCAGCGTCGTCCGATTTTGCGACAAGGGACTGTACTGTGCGCTGCAACTCGGCAATAGAGGTGGCATGGTTGGCCGTAAGATCTTCGGTGGCTGATACTCTGGACTCGGTTTCGGTTATTCTCCCCCTTATTTTGTCGAGGTCGTTCCGTATAAGATTACACTCCTCAGCGAGGTTGTCGATGCGTACCAGCAGCGAGGTCCTACTTCGCTCGATTGCAGCAAGGATCATGGCCGTGCCGTCTTGAGGCAGTGGGGCTGATCCCTCTGCCATTGGAGCCGGGCCAGGGTCCATTTCCAGGTCGGCCAGCAAGGCCCGAAGCCACTCCACTAGTATTGGATCGGTCTGTGGGGAATATGGCAGCGGTAGCCTGAGCGGTGCGTTGGTCCTTGTGGCTTTGGAGGACCCCCTCCCTTTTTTGGAGGATGAGGACATTGGACAGTTCACCCCGAGAGCCCTCTATATGGGATATTTATCCGTGCCCAGGTGAGCGTGCAGGAGGCAATTAGAGGGCGATCAAGCTGGCAGCAGTTGCTGAGCCCCAGGAGAGAGCACGCTGGGCCAGTCATCCGTGTTCGCCAGCAGCACCCAACTTCACCGCAGACACAGAGGCAGAGACAAAGTGGTGAGGGTGTGAAGCTGGGGGCACTAGGGTGGAGAGGGTCCAGGGCAGTATGAGAGGCAGAAGGGTGGCAGATGGCAAACACTAGGCCCCAGGAGTTCCCAGCCAGCTCAGGTAAGCAGTCTCTGCTGGGCAGCACACCAGGCCTTGGCAGGGGTGTGGGTGGATGGCAGGAGTGGATGAATGGCAGGGCAGGAGGAGACAGATGATCCACGCGCCTGAGTTCGGGCAGGCCGGCCGCGGCGCCCCCCGGCGGGATAGCGGCTCAGGAAACACCAGTGCTTTACGAGCTGTACTAGGCCCGCGGCCGCCTAGCAGCCAAATGGGCCTCCGGACCTCACTAGGCAGTTGGATGAGCAGGCAGATGTGGATGGATGGAGGACAGTCCCTTATCTCCAGTCCGGTCAGGATCAGATCTCCTCAGAGTGGCACAGGCCTGCAAGATGGCGGCGGCCGCTGATGCCTGGAATCAACGGTGTGAAGACGGCCCCGGGGGGGAGAGACTCCGCAATTCTGACCCAGGACAAGGCAGGGGACACAGAGGAACTGACTGGCAGGGTATCAGTCTGATTTGACAAGGCAGATGCATGGATGGCAAAGGATTCAGTTCAGGATGCCCGGAGCTCCCCAGATACACGTCCTCCTGTGCTCACATCAGGACACGCCCCCAATAGGGTTTTTTTTTTTTTTTTACTAGGAAACTGTCAGCACAGGCAAATTTAGGCAGGCCTATGCTGCAAGCTAGGCCTGTCTGTTTTGGGGGGGGCTGGGAGTGGTCAGAGTAGCAGTGAGTGTGGCCACCTGTGCTCCAGTTCTGAGGCGCCTCCCCTGCTTCCAGGGAGAATGTTCTGGAAGAGGGGCTGGACCTGGAGTGGCAGGCAGCTCATGTGGGAGCCCTGACCAATCGCCAATTGGTATTGGCAGGGGGCAGGCCTCCTATATAAGCTGAAGTAACATGCCACTGGGGGGGTTGGCAGCTAAGTGAGGTGGAGGATGGAATACTAGACAGCAGCAGGAGGGCACCCCCATCTGAGGGGGGTGTGCCGATCGCAGGAGGCGGCCCAGGGAGAGCTGTGAAGGAACTTTGCCTCTACACGGTCTTGGCAATGTTTTTATCATCACATGGTCATTGATAAAGAACTCCTGGAGCAGAGGGGCAGGTGAAGCTGTCGGAACATATGGTCCCGTCAAATTCTCCATCAAGGACTCAGGGCAGAGAAAAGTCGGTGAGTGTACCACAGTGGAGGGCTGGATGTGCCAGGAAGACTGAGGGAACTTTGCTTTTACACGGTCATTAGCAAAGTCTTCATCATTACACGGTCAATGGTGGGGAGTCCTGGATCAGAAGAGAGACTGTGGGGATATGTGTCAAATCAATGTGACCTGAGGGTGCAAGATTTGCAAGTTGGGCTGGCCGGGAACAGTAGTCCACCATTCAACATGTGCTTTTAAACTACTCAGCCTCCGGGAAGAGATACTGCAGGCCTCTGGCCTAGTAGCAGCGAGCAACAAGAGCCAGTTAAGAGGAACTATTCAGAGTGGGTCCTTCTAGCATACAGAAGAAGATGTGACATACTACTACTTTAATAATTTCATGATAAGTTTGTGCAGGAGGAGAGGAGTTCTGGGAACATTACCCTTACACGGTCAAGAGTGATGTCCTCATTCTTTGCACGGTAATAAGGAGGAATTCTTGTAAGCAATAGTCTGAGGGAGTTAAGCCGAGGAGGAGCAATAGTCTGCATGGTGATGCAGGAGGAAGATCATAGCTACCAAATATGCATATCACTTCTTCAGGCTCAAATATGTGCTAACTTTTAATAACCTTAAGTATGATGGCAAAATTAACCATTCTATGGGCATCACATATACCCCTTTCCCCCAACCAAGTTGTATCCCCCAATAAACAAAAACAAAACCAGCAAAAAAGACTGTCTCTGCAAGTGATATATGGGAGTCTAGCAGCGGGGTGGATGTTTGATACTAGTGGCAACTACTCCGCTACATTTGGAGGTCCCACCTTCACGGTTAACCTGCTGGCTGTCGCCCCTAGCAACCGCTAAAAACCGGGGGGGGGGGTACAATGAGGAAAGGACTAGGTTTGCTCTCAAAATTGACATTTTCCGCATGCTGTTGCCCATAGCAACCAAACTCAAACTTGTCACCAAGTGCTGTTGTCCATAGCAACCGTCCAGGATCAGCGCTGCCATCACGCCCCTGCACGCAGTTGTCTCAATGGATAGAGGATCTATCTATCTTTTTTTTTTTTTTTTACACACACACACACACACACACACACACACACACACACACGCCCCTTCCTGTATATAGAGACCTTTCTCCATCATCACTGACTGCAGGTATACATCATCTGTCCTTCCATACTGTACAAGCTGCTGCATAGGATGGGCACAGTGAGGATGCATAAAATGGGCACAGTTTTATCTACCAGTAACGATACATAATCACCTGATAAATGGCTATTTACAGTCCTGCATTATTAACAGTTTCATTTTTGAGTTTGTTTGCACCCCAAAAATTTTGAGCACCAGCCACCGCTGTTGCTTATACATTTCATCTATCTGGTGAGTGCATTGGTAGTGAGGTGCACTGTTGGTGACAAAGTGGATTATTTCTGCACTTGGGAAAACTGCACACTCATTTATTAAGGAGGAAGATTAATATTCATCCTTGCACCTAATTTTGGGACTATGTTTGCACTATAGCACTTTTTGTTTTTTTTTTAGGCGGAAGATTTATATTCATCTGGGCACTTATTTTTGTAACTTCTTTTGCCTTATTAGCACTTTAAGGATGGTTGCCACCTAGTGGCGTTTACACCTCATTAGATGTATTGTTCATGTTCATTTTTTTTTTTTATTTAAAATTTGATGATTATGGATTGCAGCATTTCATTTATGCACACTATTATATGTACGCAGAATTTTCAAACACTGCACTGTCAATTTTCATTTCTGATTACCTTACTGTGTGCTAGCTGCTAGTTTTGCTTGTTTGAAGCGCTCACTCATTATTACACACTCACATAGATGAGTAGTATCATTTTGGGTGCCCATTGAAAGGTGCATTAAAGTGCCATTTAGAAAGAATTGTACCACATCACACCAACACAATTCACATGTGTTGCTACATATTATGGTGCAGAGATGAGAATGACACTTCAAAAAAAGAAGAAAAAAAAAAAAAAAGCAGAGAGGGGATTGGGCAACATGAAGTCGACTTGCAGATTAGTCCTGGGTTATAAAAAGGTCTTCATCGAATTCCCTTATCCATGCTAAGCAGCATAGATAGAGGAAATGTCAGCTTCTGCTATTGTATTCAGGCCGAACGGTGCTTTCATCTAAACTGATGCTGTTCGGCTAAGAATTTCCAGGCTAGCACCTTCAACAAAAGTCACGTGGAGAGGATGCCATCAGGGGCACCCACTGCTTGACTTACAGCCCAATTAGCAGAATAGGCTGAAATTTGAGGACTATATGCCCAACTTAGCCAAATCGACTTTATAGAGATGCCATGAACAAACATGTATAACATTGAAACAATTTCTTTATACCTGCAATGACCAAGGAGATGGTCTTCTTTCCTCTTTTGTCCATTTCACCTTGTGCACTGATTTGCTCTTAGCCGCCATTCACACCTGAGGGTTTTGTAGCTTGAAACTCCAAAATGCTCAACAAGCCAAAACAATTGCTTTTCAAATTGTTCCTCTTCACATTTGAGCATTCAGGTGCTTGTATAGCAGAACATCTGAAGCTTAAAAAGGTACATGAGCTACTATTGGTACAGTCGACTTTAATAGGAGAATCTGCAAAAAACGTGTTACACGTGGTTTTCAGATGCTCCAATAGAAGTTTATAGGGCCAAAAACGGAAAATTGTATACTCACCTTTCCGTAATTTTCCTTTCCTGTCGCATCTTCATGGCAGCATACACGTTGGGTTGTGACTCCGCCTCCACAACCTGACAGGACCACATAGCTATAAATTAGAGAGTAGACACCTGCCCCAGTATTCTCTGTAAATATATACACATGTCACCTTAGAGGGTGGGTGATTGTATGCTGCCATGAAGATGCGACAGGAAAGGAAAATTACGGAAAGGTGAGTATACAATTTTCCGTTTTCCTGTCGCATCATGGCAGCATACACGTTGGGGAGTAACTCGCCAAACTGGGTGGGAATGCAAAATCAAAATTTATTGACAAGAAACAGAAGAATTGGCCTGTATAACGGCCCTCCCAAATTCGACTGCTGCTAAGCGTGCAGCGTCTATTCTATAATGAGAAATGAAGGTGTTCCTTGAAGACCAAGTGGCCGCTCTACAAATGGTTTCCGCTGAAACTTTACAGTAAGCTGCCCATGAAGTAGCCATTGCCCTGGTGGAATGCGCTCTTAGATCTCCCGGAATCTGCAAGGTGCTTAAGGAGTAGGCCTTCTTGATAGCCTTCACGAGCCATGAGGCGATGGTACGGGCAGAGGCTGCCTGGCCCTTCCTGAACCCATGTGGGATGACTAAAAGGTTCTCGCATTTCCTGAATGGCTTGGTTACCGAAAGGTAATGGAGAATGTTACCCTTGACATCCAGGGGATGAGGGACGCCCTGATCCGTGATCAAAGCCGGGAGGTCAATCTCCTGGTTAAAGTGGAACGCAGAGGAGACTTTTGGAATAAACCTGTCTGAAGGCTTCAGGGTTAGTCTGTCTGGGTAAACCATCAGATACGGTTCTTTGATCAGCAAGGCTTGCATTTCTGAGACCCTCTTCGCTGATGTGATGGCAACTAGGAATGATACCTTTAGAGTCAGGTCCCAGAGGGAGGTATCCTCAAGTGGGAAAAATGGTTCTCTGGATAAAACCTCTAGGACAGTTGATAGGTCCCATGTTGGAAATGAAGGTTTCCTGGGCGGTCTTAGCTTCAGGCAGGCTTTTTGAAATTGCACCACCAGAGGGTTAAGTGCCCACCTGACCCCTGTCAAGGCAGAGATGGCAGAGACTTGGACTTTCAGGGTGTTAGACCTAAGGCCTTTGTCTAGACCTGACTGAAGGAACTCGAGCACTTGTACTGCTGATGGGGAAGACGGGTCCCAACCTTGTTCCTGAGCAAAGGAAGAGAATCTTTCCCAAATTCTCTCGTAGGTGCCATTCGTGAAGGATTTCCTGGCTTGAAGCAGGGTATCGACTACCTTCTGAGAACATCCTTGATCTAGGAACCTAGACCTTTCAGTCTCCAGGCCGCTAGGTGCAATCTCTCTGGATTCGGATGTAGTAGCTGGCCCTGGGTTAGTAGATCCGTTGTTACCGGGAGTGGAAGTGGATCCGCTGTGCTCAGTTGCAGGAGGGTGGTGAACCAAGGCCTCCGTGGCCAAAAGGGAATCACAGCCAGTACTAGAGCTGTTGAGTGTTTGAGCCTCAGAAGGAACTTTGCTATCAGTGGGGTTGGTGGAAAAATGTAGCCTAGGCGAAAGTTCCAGGCGTGCTGGAGACAATCCGTACCCTCCGCTGCGGGGGAGGGGTTCCTCGATAGAAACCTCTGACACTTCTTGTTCTCTGGTGTTGCTGCGAGGTCTATGTCTGGATGACCCCATGTCTGGCATATGAGGGCAAAGGCCTGTGGGCTTAGACACCACTCGTTGTTGGAAACGAATGTTCTGCTGAGAGAGTCCACCAGTAAGTTCTGAACCCCCGGAATATAGGTCGCCTTCAGGTCCCACAGGTTCAGTTGAGCCCATTGCATCACCGGACCGACTTCCCGCATCATGGAGATGCTCTTGGTACCCCCCTGCCTGTTGATGTAGGCTACCGCCACTCGGTTGTCCATTTGAATGAGGACTTGTTTCCCTCTCAGAAGTGAGCTGAATGCCAAGAGGGCTTGGAAGGCTGCCTTCATCTCTAGGACGTTCGATACTACATCCTTGGTTTTGAAGAGCCAGCGGCCCTGAGCTGCATAATGTAGGTAGTGTGCCCCCCATCCTTCCAGACTGGCGTCTGAAGTTACTACCTCCTGGTGGAGGATGACTATCTGCTTGTTCCTGCTGAGGTTGTCGGGGTGGGTCCACCACCGTAAAGATAGCCTGGCTTCCTCTGGGATGCGAATCAATTGGGACATGGACCATCCGTACCACTGGCGCAGGAAGGAGGCTTGTAGGGGTCTGGTATTCCATTGCGCCCATCTGACCATTGGAATGGTTGCTGATAGGGAACCTAGGAGGCTGAGGTATGCTCTGGCCGGTAGACATGACGCTGGGATAGCCTCTTTCACTTTCTGAATGAGTAGGGACAATTTCTCCCTTGGCAATTCCACTGTGTTTGCTCGGGTGTCCAGTTCGGCTCCCAGGAAGACCATCCTTTGGGTAGGTTGGGTGTTGCTTTTCTGCCAGTTGATTATCCATCCTAAACTCGTTAGGGTGGAAACCATGATCTCGCGATGTTGGACGAGTGATTCCCGGCTGCTTGAGAGGAGGAGGATGTCGTCCAGGTAATGGTGGACCCTTAGACCTTTCTCCCTCAAAAAAGCTATTGCTGGTAGTAACACCTTCGTAAATGTTCTGGGGGCTGTTGAGATGCCAAAGGGAAGGCTTCGAAACTGGAAGTGCCCTTGACCCACCGAGAATCGCAGGAATTTCTGGAATGCCCCGTGGATTGGAATATGCAGGTAGGCATCCTGGAGATCTATGGAGAGCATCCAGTCTCCCAGATTTATGGCCTGTAGGATAGACTGCAAGCTCTCCATCCTGAATGACTCCACTCTGATGAACCTGTTGAGGTTCTTTAGGTCTAGAACCGGACGAAAGTCCCCTGACTTCTTCTTGACGAGAAATAATGGAGAGTAGAATCCCCTGCCTCGTTGTGCCAGTGGAACCTCTACTATTGCTCGTTTTTGGAGAAGATCATGGATGTAGTTCAGTAACGACAACCTTTTTTCCCGAGATGGGGGAATACGGGTTGGATAGAACTGATCCCCTGGGGGCCGGTTTTTGAAGGACCACCTGTGGCCGAAGGTGACAGTGGCCAGGGTCCAGGTATCTCTTATGGTTTCCGCCCAGACCAGCTTGAAACTGGAGAGTCTTGCTCCCACTACCGCTGGTCGGACGGGCGCACCTTCAAAAGGGCTTCTGGTCACTGGAAGCAGGCGCCTTAGGCTTCTGAAACTTCATAAAGGAGGTTTGAGTATTCTTCCAGCTCCTTCGATACTCCTTGCCTGGTCTGTATGCTCTTGCATCCCTATACCTCTCTGGGAGGTTCCGCTTAAAAGGAGGAGGTCTCTGTTGCTTGGGCCTCCTGTCTGAGGGGATGAGCCCGGACTTTCCGCCGGTTACTTTGGAGATGGCTGTGTCCAATTTTGTTCCGAAGAGGTGCTCACCATCAAACGGAATACGACACCAGTTGGATTTGGAAGCTGGATCCGCCGTCCAGGGCTTCAGCCACAATGCTCTTCTGGCTGTTACTGAGGCCAGCATAGATTTAGACGCAGACCTGATGGTGTCGACTGAAGCTTCAGCCACAAAGTCGCCCGCCAGGCTTAACTCTTGCAACGCCTTTATTATCGTTTCTTGGTCAGCCCCCTCTGATACAAGCTTTTCCGCGCTTGTGGACCAGCTCGAGATGGCTCTTCCTACTGCAGCAAGTGCTATTGCAGGCCTGCAGGCGCCTCCAGCCGACAGGTAAGCCCGCTTGAGATCCGTGTCGATCTTTCTGTCGAGGACATCTCTAAACGTTACCGCGTCTTCTAACGGGAGGGTAACATGCCTGGCTAGGCGCATCAGGGATGCATCCACTACCGGAGGGGACACCAGAGGGTTCACCTTAGGCTCCTTGAGTGGGTATAGTTTCAGGAGTCTGTTATTCAGACTAGACTTCTTTTCCGGCCTCTGCCATTCTTCCTTGATCAGGTCCTCCAGTTCGTCAATGAACGGGAAGGATTCTGTATCCTTTCTGAGCTGAGGAAAATACCTCTTGTTTCGGTTGGGCTTCCTGGGGTTCCTCCCATCCTATCGCCTCCTTAACCGATTTAACAAACGGCTCTATCAGACTGAAGTCGAATCCGGCCGATACCTCCAGACCCTCATTATCAGACAGGGAGTCTTGCTCCTTTGATGTGCTAGCCCGGGCTGGAGAGGTAGTAGTGGAGAAATCCACATCTGATGTCGAGGCCTGGGGGGCTACGGCCCCAGCTGAATCTCCGACCTCCAAGACTCTCTCTTGTGGCCTCTTCCAGGCATTTTTGACAGACCAGTTTTCCCGGAAGAGCCGCTGCGCCGCAAACCCAGCATGCGTTCCCGGCAGGACGGGAGTGGCGTGCGGGGGAACGATGCCTGCGTGAGGGCGATCTTCTGCGGGATCGGCCGTGTCTAGAGCGCGACCGGGAACGGCTTCTTCTGCGGCTTCCTCTCGAGCGGCTTCTTCTGTGATAGGGACGGCTCCTTCTGTGTCTGGAGCGACTTCTCCTGCGTGAGGACTCTCTTTGTCTTGAAGCAGACGTTCTTGAAGACCTGGTAGGGCTGACCAATTTAGGCAGCGTTAGTAGTGCTCTCTTTTTCAATCTTCAATACTTACACTTGTCTTCCCCCCCTTACCTAATAGGCTGACGGTGATCTGCTGGGGCAGCGGTCTCCATGGAGAGAACGGACTGGAAACTGCAGGGAGAAAGAATAAACAGCGCTATGCAGAGGAGACTTCAGAGGGAGCAGGAATCCTAACTTAAAGGCAGTGTAAAGGAAGGCCACTTACCTTTGTAGAGCGCTTTGGAGTCCAAACAAACGATCTGTCATGCATAGACAACCAGCAGCAGCAAATACAGCTACTGCTGGGCTTTTAAATCCGCCGCCATCAGCGTCGGACGCTCGCGCATGCGCAGTAGCGCCGCGGGACACTCGGCGCCATCTTGGAAGCTGGAAAACGGCCCAGCGGTGCCCAAACGACGCACCGCGCATGCGCGAGGACGCCGAGAACGCTCGGCGCTCCGGACAGCAGATCTGGAGAACCACAGAGCCCAGCAGACGGGCAGAGGTACTGGTAGGAGAGGGGGAAAGAGGGGGGGAGACCGCTGCACACAACTAAGCCTGTTTAAGGCTTATTTCATGAGGCCACAATGAAGTTTTCCTGGCCATTCCTCCAGCAAGCCTGTTTAAGGCTTTTGTGGGCTGCTGCACTTGAAGCCTGTTTAAGGCTTATATTTGTGGTCAGACAGCTGAGTGAGATGAGAGTATGCCCCTGAGATCACCAGAGTGGGGCTCCTTCCATTTAGCTCGTTTAGAGGCTGTACAAGAAGGACTTCCATCCAGGAGAGGCTAGAACCTGGCTGGGGTGAAGCGGTAAGGGGGTGCTGATCCGTGCGTCCTGACAGGTGAGGAAAAATAAGAGAATACTGGGGCAGGTGTCTACTCTCTAATTTATAGCTATGTGGTCCTATCAGGTTGTGGAGGCGGAGTCACAACCCAACGTGTATGCTGCCATGATGCGACAGGAAACCGGGTATCCTGCCATAAAGAAGCACCTGTATTCAAATTTAAAAACGTGCAAAAGAAAAAAACAAAACACAAACTTTAAAATCACCTATATACAGTGCCTTAAAAAAAAAAGTATTTATACCCCTTGAAATTTTTTTTTTTTTAATATTTTATTAATAAACAAGTCTTAAAATCCAATTTAATCTGAATAACCAATTTACCCTTTATTACATTAATTCAATTGAAAGTTGCAGTTAGAAGAAAACTATTTTTTATCTATTAAAATGCAATTTAAAGAAAACTCGTTAAAAAGAAGAATCATTTTGAAAAAGATAAAATCAGTGGTTGTCGTTATGAAAATGCACTTTTCAGGTTATTAACAAGTTGGCAGTACTTGCTATGTCAGGCACAAGTTACCCATCAGCGGATACTTCACCAAACATTTCCTGGGAGGCATAGGTCATATACATAAAGCCATCTTCATCCATATTTTCCCTGTACAATTCTGTCATAGTACGGGACATGCTAGCAAGGGTCTTGTTATTGACTAGAATGTAGAAGGCTTGTGTGGGTGACAAATTCATTCTATTCCTATATAAAGTAAATTAAAAAAAAAAAAAAAAAAAAAAAAAAAAAAGAAGTGGTACATTTTAACTGAACTATATAGACTGGAATTTGTTATAGCACAACTTAAACATCTAAAAAGACTAAAATATTGAACTATAGAGGCCTCTTCCACATGGGTGACCAGGGGGCAGTAAAAACAGATGGTTAAACCATGGTTTTACTGTCCCCCAGTAACCCACCTAAAAAAAGGTGGAGAAACAAAACAAAAAAAAAAAAAAAAAACAGACATTCAGGAGGCAGCAGAATCATCTGACCGCGGCTGCTTAGGTTAACACTGAAAAGCTAACAACTGAAAACTGCTTTTCAGAGTATGGGGCTAGAGTGGAACTAGCCTGAAACATTTCAAAATTCATATAGTTTCGATTTTAAAGATAATTTGTACCATTAAGGTTCATTGTGGTGCATTAAGCACATACACATTAAATTACGCATTGACATTTGCTTTACACACCACAGACCAAAAGTCATGCATGCACAATTTTCTCCAGTGCAGCTCAAAGCATGTGGCATAAAGCCCCATACACACTATTAGATTTTCTGCAGATTTTTGTTTTCAGATTTACCAATACCATGTAGTGCAAGAGCCTGCCTGATTGCATACTAATTCAACTCTTAAGGTTTTCCTCATATTATATGGTTTTGGTAAATCTGAAGACAAAAATCTTCAGAAAATCTAATAGTGTGTATGGGGTCTTAGAAAGGCATCTGGGAGTGCTATTTAGAATGGATGGCATCGCACCAACGTGCATGACACACCCTATTTAATGAAAGTGAAAAGGTTAAAAAAGTAAAAGGTAATTAAGCCTCATGCACACTGGACGTTTTTTGCAGCTACTTTCAGGGGTGTCAGGCTTTTGTTTGCTGCCTCTAAACTCCCATGCATGTTAGCCTATGAGTCCACACACACATAGGCTTTTAGCAGCGTTCAGTGGCAGGAGAGTTTAAGGCTTAATGTACACGGGACGTTAAAGTCTGGATTTGCTGCACTTCTCTCTTCTACCGCTGAGTGGCCGGGTACCTGGTAACATCAGATAAGACAAGGGCGATGCAAGGACAGATTAGGAGTATATAGGGTGTCTCAGCCAATGGGCAGGGGTTTTCTTGGGCCCCTTAGCCTGCTGGGAGAACCTATATATTTGGGTGGAGTCAGGTGATTGGGGTTCTGTGCCACCTGGATGGCTTTCTGGGTGGACTTGTTGGCTGCCCGGGCTGCTAGGCCGGAGTTTGGACCTATCCCAGGCACATCTGGCTGCTAGGCTGTCTGAGGGCCTATCCAGAAGCAAGCATGCAGCATAGGGTTGGGACTGCGGCTTGCAGTCCAACCAGAAGTGACGGTTCTGCCAGCCTGAGAACCTGTAGTGGTCGGAGCTAGAGGGGAAGCTGTCGCCACTAAGGGACCAACCATCTTTTTACCAGGGACCACAGTGAGTAGCTGAAGCATGTACTGGAGCAGTTCTCACCAACCGGGTACAGTGAAAAATCAGGAAACTTCAGCAGGTGCCACGCCAGGGACCCAGCCAGTGGGGTGACGCTTGAGGAGTATCTGGAGTGCCAAGCCAGGGACCCAGCAGGGAAGCGGGGGTGACACTTGAGGAAGATACTGTGTAAGAAGATTGGAAGAGCTCAAGGGATTTAGTGGCAGTGAATCAGTAAAGTCTAGTGAGAGAGACTGGGAGCTCAGTGGGCTAGGAATCTATAAGAGGGGATTGCAGGAATAGTAAAGGCGTTTGTTACAACTCATGTTATTAACTGCTGTAAGACTGTTGCCATAGGAGACAGCGCTCCTACACATGCCGATGTGGTGTCTTGCTGGATGACTTTCCCTGTGTGGCTGTCTACCTGTAGAAGTCAGAGCCGATTAACATTGCAACTACCTAATGGTGTCCTGGCCCTAAACCCTCTCTCCCACAGTTCTGTTTAAGAGAAAATAAATCTCTTGGCATTTAAGTAGTGTCTGGCACCCATGAATCCATCTTGCACTACACCCACCATGCCTGGTAACCCACTTTATACAGAAGGATGTCAGCTGTCCCTGGCTCTGGAGGTTCTCATTAGACTAAAAGGAGGCCTGGGACCTCGCTACATAGTCAAAAATGTATCTCCATTAAAAATGCCTGTAAATGAAATGCAGCTAAACGCAAGTTACCGCGTTTACACATATTTACAGGCTGTTACAGGCATTTGATGTCTCAAATGCCTCTGAACATCTGTCCTGAATGCAATTTTTTTGCTTTCCAAAAAATGCTTCTAAACTCAACTGCCTAGAAACGACCCTGTGTAAATGTACTGATAAGATAATAGAGGAGAGTTCAGGGGCAGCCAAAAAAAACCACCCAACTGCTCCTAAACTAGGATGACCAGACATCCCTGTTCTCAGGGGACAGTCCCCGGATTGTAGACACTGTCCCTGGAGCACGTCTGACCCTGGATCTGTCTCACAGATTCAGGGGGGGGGTGCCCATACTTATTGCTGACAGCCTAGCCCTAGCAGGACATGCAGCAATGTCAATATCCATCCAGCACAGCCAGGGACTGGTGGGCAAGTCGGGAGCGTACTGCCACAGTGACAGTGAGTGGAGCTGTCAAAATCAAGCTCTGATGTCGGGGCTGATATGCGGAGCTCTGCCCTCTCTGTCAGGCAGCCTGTGCATAGACAAATTGCCAGGTGTTTATGCAGCATGTGCTTTCACCTCATCCTTCCAAGGTTTTTCTCCATCTTAAGATGTGGTAGTCATATCCCAATTAATTCTAAGTAGTATCTTATCTTTTTTTGTCTCATGGACAAAATGTGAGAAATAACGTGTATGTATATATTACACACACACACACACACACACACAGCCTTGCAAAAGTATTCACCCCCTTGGCATTTGTTGTGTTTTGTTGCCTCACAACCTGGAATTAACATGGATTGTTTGAGGATTTGTATTATTTAATTTACAGAACATGCCCACAACCAGGGCTGGTGCAAGGATTTTTGACACCATAGGTGAAACCTCATTTTGCTGCCCCCCCCCCGGGTGACTCCACCCCCTTTTCCCTGCCCATGTAAATCCCACCTTTTTAATAAAGCGCCCATCAAATGCAGCCTCACCAGCGCCCATCAAATGTAGCCTCACCAGCGCCCATCAATGAATGTTTGCTTGCTGCGGGATTCAGAACACAGACACAGTCCTCCACCACTGCTGCACCTCTGACACTATGTGTGAACGGAGCTGCGGCTGCCTGCTGATGCTGAGACTTAGTTGCTTGCTGCAGAGAGAAGAGAGTAGGAAAACCAGTGGCCGGGTGCCCCCTAGGCAGCAGGGCGCCCTAGGCAGCCGCCTAGTTTGCCTAGTGGTAGCACCGGCACTGCCCACAACTTTGAAGATTTTTTTTTTTGTGAAGCAAACATATAGGACAATATAACAGAAAAGACACAAAACAAAGGGGTTCCCCTGGGTGGACTTTCCTGGCACTTGCAAAAAATAAAAAATATATTGAAGTGTGTAGAGAATAAAGGGCATATATAAAAAGGGTATAAATTTTATTCGTATTCACAGGTACATATTGATAAAAACAAGCAGTAAATAATCTAGACTGACATAGTGCAAACTACATGATAGCCATGATAAGCAAACAAACAGAACAAATTGTGATGAAAAAGCTCTTCTCAAGCCCGACGCGTTTCGGGGTACTTAATATCTGTACAATCCTTCTTCAGGGGCATAATCTGAGAGAGAGGGGTTCATCTAGGCTGATTGAGAAAGAGATAACAGGGGAGAGAGAAGATAAGGTAATGGATAAAGCAATAGATAGTATACAAAGGGGGTTGGGGTGATGAATTCATCACCTACCTGAAAATGTGTGATTATTTGCTTGTGAAAGATTTTTTTAAAAGCAAGAGAAACCATGGAGGAAGGGCAGAGTATGGCAAGAAGTATATGTGTTATAGCTGGTATAAACGAAAATACTTAGATGGTGGGAGATGCAGGTTGGTGGGCTGCAGTCACCATGGGGGGGTGTGTGGCATTACTCCCGTCCCGCCCGACCCGGGCGCGTACAAACCAGAGCGGCGTGCTGAGGTCACAAAAAGGCGTCCCTAAAAAATAAAAGAATATAGAAAGGACCTTAAAGTAGGATCCATAGTAGATGGATGGAAAGTAGTAACTCAATGTGTGGATAGATGGTTAAGTCCAAATGAGGTTCATAATAGGAAAAATGTAAGGGATAATATATATATATTGGAGTGCATCAAAGGTAGGTCGCATCAAGGAGAGCAGCACCTCCTCGTTGCTGCTCTCTTTGATGCGACCTACCTTTGATGCACTCCAATATATATATATATATATATATATATATATATATATATATATATATATATATATATATATATATATATATATATATATATATATATTATCCCTTACATTTTTCCTATTATGAACCTCATTTGGACTTAACCATCTATCCACACATTGAGTTACTACTTTCCATCCATCTACTATGGATCCTACTTTAAGGTCCTTTCTATATTCTTTTATTTTTTAGGGACGCCTTTTTGTGACCTCAGCACGCCGCTCTGGTTTGTACGCGCCCGGGTCGGGCGGGACGGGAGTAATGCCACACACCCCCCCATGGTGACTGCAGCCCACCAACCTGCATCTCCCACCATCTAAGTATTTTCGTTTATACCAGCTATAACACATATACTTCTTGCCATACTCTGCCCTTCCTCCATGGTTTCTCTTGCTTTTAAAAAAATCTTTCACAAGCAAATAATCACACATTTTCAGGTAGGTGATGAATTCATCACCCCAACCCCCTTTGTATACTATCTATTGCTTTATCCATTACCTTATCTTCTCTCTCCCCTGTTATCTCTTTCTCAATCAGCCTAGATGAACCCCTCTCTCTCAGATTATGCCCCTGAAGAAGGATTGTACAGATATTAAGTACCCCGAAAACGCGTCGGGCTTGAGAAGAGCTTTTTCATCACAATTTGTTCTGTTTGTTTGCTTATCATGGCTATCATGTAGTTTGCACTATGTCAGTCTAGATTATTTACTGCTTGTTTTTATCAATATGTACCTGTGAATACGAATAAAATTTATACCCTTTTTATATATGCCCTTTATTCTCTACACACTTCAATATATTTTTTATTTTTTGCAAGTGCCAGGAAAGTCCACCCAGGGGAACCCCTTTGTTTTGTGTCTATAGATTATTGAACGTGGCACGGCTCCCTTTCCTAAACTGGTTGGTCACCCCTTTTTCTGTTGATATAACAGAAAAGGGTCAATGTGCATAACTATTCACCCCTCTAGTCAATACTTTGTGGAGCCACCTTTTGTGGCTATAACAGCTCCAAGTCGCTTTGGATAAGTCTATGAGCTTGCCACATCTTACCATTGAGATTTTTGCCCATTCCTCCTTGCAGAACTGCTCCAGCTCCTTCAAGTTGGATGGTTTGCGCTTGTGAACAGCAATCTAAGTCTGACCACAGATTTTCTATTGAATTGAGGTCTGGGCTTTGACTAGCCCATTCCAACACATTTACATGTTTCCCCTTAAACCACTCAAGTGTTGCTTTAGCAGTGTGTTTGGGGTCATTGTCCTGCTGGAAGGTGAACCACCATCCTAGCCTCAAATTACAGAGTGGTACAGGTTTTGCTCAAGAATATCCCTGTATTTAGCACCATTCATCTTTCCCTCAACCCTGACCAGTTTCCCAGTCCCAACTGCTGATGGGATGGTGTTCTTTAGGTGATGTGTTGGGTTTGCGCCAGACATAGTGTTTTCTTTGATGGCCAAAAAGTTCAATTTTAGTCACATCAGACCAGAGCACCTTCCCCCATACATTTTGGGAGTCTCCCACATGCTTTTTTGCAAACACAAAAACGTGTTATTTTGTTTTTTGCTGAAAGTAATGGCTTTCTTCTGGCCACTATGCCATAAAGCCCAACTATGGAGCGTAGGGCTTATTGTCATCCTAGGTACAGATACTCCAGTCTCTGCTGTGGAACTCTGCAGCTCCTCCTGAGTTACCTTTGCCTCTCTGATTAATGCCCTCCTTGCCCGGTCCGTGATTTTTGGTGTGCGACTGTCTCTTGGCAGGTTTGCTGTTGTGCCATGTTCATTCCATTTGGTTATGATAGATTTGATGGTGCTTCTAGAGATCAAAGATTTGGATATTTTTTTTTTATAACCTAACCCTGATTTGTACTTCTCAGCAAAAAATTGTCCCTTACTTGTTTGGAGAGTTCCTTGGTCCTCATGGCAGTGTCTGGGGCATTTCAAAAAAGGTGTGTATAGGGAATGACAGATCATGTGACACTTAGATTGCACACAGGTGGACATCATTTCACTAATTATGTGACTTCTGAAGGTAATTGGTTGCACCAGAGCTTTTTATGGGCTTCATGGAAGGTGAGTACATACGCAAATGCCAATTATCAGTTTTTTATTATGAAAAAATGTTTTATGTATATATTTTTCTAATTTTACTTCACCAACTTAGATTATTGTGTTCTGATCCATCACATATAATTCAGATAAAAAAAACATTGAACTAAAGGCTGTAATGTAACAAAATAGGTAAAATGCCAATGGGGGTGAATACTTTTGCAAGACAATGTATATAATACAATCATTCCATAAACATACACTGCATATATAATTTGAGGAAAATATTCTAATAAAATATATATATTTTTTTTAATTGGCAAATGGTAAACTATGTCCCCGAATTTCATTTTAAAAATCTGGTCACCTTATCTCAAACGTCCGTTTACCAGCAGCAGTGTACATGAAGCCTAAAGGCAGAAAAAAAACAACATTGCCAGTGCGTACAGGGGTAGCAGAGTTTCAGCAGAAAAAAATTAAAATAAATGCTCGACACTGCTAAACGCACGGATAGGGCTTGAGCGTTAATTCATTTCAATGGCCAGAATAAAATTAGTATTCTGGCCAATGAAATGAACGCCTAAGCTCTTGACAACTATCAACGCACCTAAAAGCGTTAGACACTTACAAGCGTCAGGTGTTTTTTCTGCCAAAACTTTGCTGCCAGGAGGAAAGGCTGCTGGGAGAGTGTGCAAAACGTTGTGTGCATGAGGTCTTCTCTTTGGTACTCAGTTCTATCCCTAATGCAAGAATTTTTATGTTACCCCAACAGAAAAAAAATAAATAAATGAAGTATGAAAATCACTGTGCACTCTTCATTAGAGGAATTTATAGTTACAACATTATATGTGTTTAAGCAGAGGTAATCCCCAAACTCCTAGCTGTTTGGTAAATGGCAGGGAGTGACAGGTAGTCCCAAAATCCCAATATCTGGCTACTCAGTGATTGGCCCAGTGTTGACACATGGTGGCAAGGAGTCAGTGTAGAAGAATTTCATATTAAACCAATATATTTTATATTATTCATATTAATTTGCATATGTATTATTATTATAATATAGTAGTGGTCTTATCAATATTATTCAATAGTAAAGCAATAGTAATTAGTCTTTATTAATGTATACTATGTTATCACATAAAATGTTGAACTTTAGATGACCTCTATGCTTCATACTGATATTTTTTATAAGACAATCACAAGTTTACTGGGTGAAAGGCTATTAGGATAGTTCATTTTAGGTTTTTAAGTCTACGGCCCCTTTCACACGATCGGACCGTTCAGGTCTGCCTGTCAGTTTTGACGGCAGACCTGAACGGGCGCTCCTTGCTAGTCTATGGAGCGACGGATGTCAGCGGTGACATGTCCGCTGACATCCGACCCGGTCCGATTCGCTAAAAGCAGACAGATGCCTCTACGAACAGATCCGTCGCTGGCGGATCGGATGAGATCTGATGAAAACGGACATGCTGTCCGTTTTCGTTGGATCTTTCCATAGAAACCAGCGGCACTCGACAAGCCCCTCCCCGCTCAGTGAGCAGAGAGGGACCTGTCATTCGCCGGCTCAGCGGAGATCAACGGAGAGATCTCCCACTGAGCCGGCGGTCCGCCTATCAGTGAAGGAGAAAAATTACTTATTCACAAAGTTTTGTAACAGAAACAAACAAAAAAAAAAAAAAAAATAACTTCAAGATTTTTGGTCTTTTTTTTTAATTTAAAAATGACATTAAAAATGTTAAAATACATTGGAGAACACGTATGTGTATGTATAGATAATTAGACAATATTGAATAAAGCTGAGCGCTCTCTTTCACAAAAATATATATATATATATATATATATATATATATATATATATATATATATATATATATATATATATATATATATATATATATATATATATATACATATATATATATATACATATATATATATATATATATATACATACATATATATATATATATATATATATATATATACACATATACATACATACATACATACATACACACACAAACATACATATATACACATACACACACACACACATACATACTTTATGTAAATACAGTACCTTTTTGTGAAGCCAAGAATACATACGCAAAGGATTGTTGTATAGTATAGTGAAAAAACAATAAGACATATAAGACTTAAACACATAAAAGGTGGGGTTGTTGCAAGTTAATTTTCTCAAGTCGTAAATCTGTTATCCTTGAGTTGGTGAAGTCTTATCAGGACAAGGAGGGTTTGATTTAACATAACTGGGTGCCATACTGTCTCTACACAAGTATTTTAACCACTTCAATACTGGGCACTTATACACCTTCCTGCCCAGACCAAGCGCTGTCGCACTTTGAATGACAATTGCACGGTGGTATTTGATCACCTCTGGGATTTTTATTTTCTGCTAAATAAAAAAAAAAAAAAAAAAGACTGAAAATTTATAAAAAAAATAAAAAAAAGTTGTTTTTTTGTTTCTGTTACAAAACTTTGTAAATAAGTAATTTTTCTCCTTCACCGATGGGCACTGATGAGGTGGCACTGATATGTGGCACTAAAAAGTGGCACGGATGGGCACTGATAAGCGGCATGGATAAGCGGCACTGTACACTAATAAATGTTACTGATGGATGTCAATCAGTGCCAAACAATAATGCCTGCCAATCAGTGATGCCCATTGTGGGCACTGATTGGCATCAATTGTGGGCACTAATTGGCATCCCTGGTGGTCTAGGGTGGCATACCTAGTGGTGGCATCCCTTGCCGCCGTTGTTTTGCTATATGGCGGGCGGCAAGTGGTTAATGGGTAAAACCAGTTATTAATCATTTTAATAAACATATAGGAATTCTGGGAATGAATAAGTTTGGTTGTATGACAGGTGTCAGATTTATGGTTAGTTACATTGACGTAGATCTTAGCAACCAATCATGTTGTACCTAATATGCTTGCATTGTAAGAAACTGTATAAATTAGACCTGCACCTTGTAATACTTTGAACATAACCTTGTATGTACTATGTTCCCAGCTGTTAATAAACCTGCATCACTGAGATCCTGCCTGGTTCAATTTGTCATTATTCTACTTCATCAGTTTTGTGTAAACTCCAACTGGTGGTCCAAATACATCTAGCCAAGATTTTTCACTTGAGCGTTCTCATGCGAGTTTAAAGCTTTTTCACATTTCCAGGTGTTCTCAAAGGGCCAAAGATGCAATCCTGCCCCGAAGAAGCTCCTGTACGTTTTCTGAGCTCAGATGTGAATGGGCACAACGGAATACCACGGAGTGTCCAGTGTTAAAGCACTTCTGGAAATGTGCACAAACTGCTCACCAGTTTGAGACCCCTGCTCTAGATTCATTGATAGCCTTCTAATATTTAACCCCTTGCCACCATAGACAAATCACGCCCTGGTCAGGAAGTGGAATACCATGGCTGCAGCAATATGCCATAACCCCAGTATTGCTTTTTTTTCAGCCAGTGATTCTCTACAAGATAAAAGTGGTCTGTGTGGCGAATTCACCACTGGATTATTTTTAGAAGCGGTGGGAGGGGGGCACCTTACCCCATGGGTCCCGGGCCACACAGACCAGTGAAGCCCGGGACCCATCTGGCAGTGCAGGAAGCTTGCAATAGAGATGAGTGAAGGCAAGATGGCCTCCACTCATCTCTATGGCGTTGGAGCACTGGAGTGATGTCATGACATCACTTTCAGCATGTACACAAGGCTTTTGCTTAAAACAAAAAAATATATAAAAATAAAAGTTTGATCTTTTGCTTATAAAAAGGTAGAGGAGAGATTTGGGGTTTTAAAACCCAGATCTCTCCATAAAGGGGACCTGTCATGCAGTATCGCAAGGGATCTTTACATTTCTCGCGATGGCAATAAAAGTGATCCAAAAAAATGAAAAAAAAAAAAAGTTTTTTTTCCCTTCCATATAAAAAGTAAAATGCCCACGTCTCCCTATGCTTGCACGCAGTGGTTAATGCATACCTAGGTCACGCCAACATGTAAACGGTGTTCAAACCACACGAGGCATCGCCTCGATCGTCAGAGCGACAGAGATAATTCTAGCACTAGATCTCTTCTGTAATTCTAAACTGGTAACTGGTAACTTGAAGACTTTTTTTAAAGCGTCCCCTATGGAGATTAAGTACCGTAGTTTGGCACCATTCCATGAGCGTGCGCAAATTTAAAGCATGGCATGTTAGGTTTTTTACTCGGTGTAACATCTTTTACACAAAATCTTGGGTCATATGGTGTTTTTTTTTTCTTTTTTTTTTTTTTTTAACAGTGTGTATTATCGACTTTAGTGTGTATAACGACTGCCATTTCATTCCCCAAGGCCTCTGCTAAAATTAATATATATATATATATATATATATATGTGTATGAAGTGTCAGAATTGGTACAGTAAGGAAAAAACATCACAATACAAAGACATTATTCACTACTGATGCAATGTGTGCCTTGTACTGTTGGCACCTATTTTAGTTCTTCCAGTGTGGCAGAAGTAAATAGAGCCAAGGGGCCCGTCCTGTGCACTCCTCAACCGTGCCATCTATGCATTCCTTTTCCACTCCCCTTCGCCTTCCAAAAACAAATCTTTGAATGGAGGAAGCAGTCCTTTCATTCATCTGCCTGTCCTCTAAGAGATCATATTCCATTCATAGACGCTATAGTACAGTTTATATAAACCTAGGAGAGGGGCAGAAAGGGCAGGCATGGTCCCTTGGCAGCAAGCAGCACAACTGGTAAAAGCACAAGGGCCAGTACTTATTTTTTTATTTTTAACTATAAAAAAAAAAAAAAAAAAAAAAAAAAAAAAAAAAAAAAAAAAAAAAAAAACTTAGGCTTTATTGCAGTTTTGTTTTTGTTTTTTTGATGCTGGTGACCTCACCTCTGGTTTTATCAGAATGCACTGGGTATAAGACCACTTGGTGAAGAAGATGGAGTCAACAGGTCTTTTTGCAAGAATTTTAAAGTGAAGGTAAAGTTTAGGTGCATTTAAACCATTCCTTGCTATATCAAAATGCAATGAAATATTTTGCAATAAATATATTTTAAATTGGCACAGAGCTATGGGGGGGAGGGAGAGTAGAAACCCATTAGACATAGAGCCTTATAAAATCTGGTGATTTCTCTGCCACCAACCAGTACCAGACCTACCCCAGGGCTGGAGTTACACTGATGTGCTTGCATCACATTTTTTATTTTTTTTTCCATGAGATACAATTCCTATCAAAAAAAAAAAAAAAAAAAAAAAGACAGCCCGATTTATAATTTATGCGTGCCAATTACATCACCAATTAGCCTAATAAATCTCCCTCCGGATTGTTTCAAACCCACCTGCATGCATAAAACAAAGGAATTCCGCCAGAGATTGGGGATTCTTAATGTACATTCATTGCACACTTTTCTATGATAAAAAACACGTACACAGAATTCAGACACATACCTGAGAATGTTTACAAAGTGAGACATGGGGACGTCCCTTGAAACCAGAAATTTAGTTTTGTCTAGGAAGGGCAGATATTTTTCTTTAGCGTACCTCTCCACAATGACCTGAAAAAGGTTATGATGATTTTAATACTGCATGGAAGGCTTTTTTAGCAACAAAAAAAAAAAAAAAAAAAAAAACCCACACACCCTTTCAAAAATAGACTGGTCAAGAAGAAATATTACCGACTATAGAACAGTTAAGAAAACAAAAGTAATTACACCATACATAAATATAGCATATACAAAACACACACAGCAAGGACACATGAAATTAAATACATTTTACCGGGATTTTAGTTGGAAACTTGGCCCTTATTCCAAGGACTTCTGATTTTCGGATTTCTGTTAAAAAAAAAAAAAAAAAAAGTTAGAAAAATCAAAAAAAGTATGTAAAAAACTATAATTTCTTTACTAAATAATTCACCATTTACCAAAGGACTTTCTCTGTTTAAATGGTTTTGGTGGACGAACATTTCGAGCACACTGCATTTTTTAGTCTGCTAGAAATCCTAGGTATAGTTTAACCTTCTTTTTTTTTTCTTTTTAATTGCTATATATATATTTTTTTTTTTTCAACTTGTCACATCCAAAGAGATCAGTTCTACTGCTCAGTGAATCCTCTTATACCTGAGGAACCACCTGATTCACAATTTATGGGGGAGGGGAAGAGCTTGATGTTGATAAAAAAAAAGATAAATCACTTGTAAATAAGTTACATACGGACAATAAACACGGTAAATAATATACATGTACTACACAGTGACCCCCTAAATCATGCAACTAATTTTATATAATTATTTCTACCCAAATCAATAAGGTGTGGATGTCTACAAAGCAAGACATCCTTGACAGGTTCTTTAACCCATTTATGTCTGGAGTCAGTGAAAACTTTTCCGTTCAGTTCAGTGTTTTAAAAATGTAAAGCTACATGTTTTATTTCAACATACTTTGAACTTTACATAGAAAAAAAAAAAAAAAATATATATATATATATATATATTTTTTACCAGTTTTACATTGCTTTGCTAGTTGTGCAGTTGAGTACATAAGCTGCAAAATATATTCAGTCATTAGCTCTGTGTAAGGATGAGCTCCGGCGTGTTCGCACAACCCACGTGCAGAGCCCACCAGGAAGTCGGCACTCCAGCATATTCACACAGCCCATGTGCAGAGCCCACCAGGAAGTCGGCACTCCGGCGTATTCACACAGCCCACGTGCAGAGCCCGCCAGGAAGTCGGCACTCCGGCGTATTCACACAGACCACGTGCAGAGCCCGCCAGGAAGTCGGCACTCCGGCGTATTCACACAGCCCATGTGCAGAGCCCGCCAGGAAGTCAGCACTCCGGCGTATTCACATAGCCCATGTGCAGAGCCCGCCAAGAAGTCGGCACTCCGGCGTATTCACACAGCCCACATGCAGAGCCCGCCAGGAAGTCGGCACTCCGGCGTGTTCGCACAACCCACGTGCAGAGCCCACCAGGAAGTCGGCACTCCGGCGTATTCACACAGCCCACATGCAGAGCCCGCCAGGAAGTCGGCACTCCGGCGTGTTTGCACAGCCCACGTGCAGAGCCTGCCAGGAAGTCAGCACTCCGGCGTATTCACACAGCCCATGTGCAGAGCCCGCCAAGAAGTCGGCACTCAGGCGTATTCACACAGCCCACATGCAGAGCCCGCCAGGAAGTCGGCACTCCGGCGTGTTCGCACAACCCACGTGCAGAGCCCACCAGGAAGTCGGCACTCCGGCGTATTCACACAGCCCACATGCAGAGCCCGCCAGGAAGTCGGCACTCCGGCGTGTTTGCACAGCCCACGTGCAGAGCCTGCCAGGAAGTCAGCAATGCGCTGCGCTAATCCCAGGACATTTCCTGATCTCTGGGACAATGTCTCACTGCCTGTGATTAGCGAAGCACAGTGCTGACTTCCTGGTGGGCTCTGCACGTGGGCTGTGCGTGCTCATCCTTAGCTCTGTGTAGAAAGACACCTTACTAGAGCTTACTCCTAGCTAGTTGTCTGTGGCCATTGATCCAATGAGGATTGATAATACCACTTTTTAGGTTATGGAACATAATTTCCACCCCCTACGATATATTAGGAAGTAATATAACAAGGGGGTTGGATGGATGCTACATACAAGTTTTGCATTTATCACATCAACGGACCTACAAGTGGTAAAGACAAACTGGATAATTTGGGCTGAGCTGCCATGAAAATGCTTATTTGCTAGCCTAACACCCCCCCCCAGATAAAAAAACGCTCATCTAGGCTTCATACACGCATGGCATACATGCCTGTACACCCATATGAGGGTCGTGTTTGCCCACATGGAGATGCATAGGTGTTCCCGTGCATCCCTGTGCAGGCATTCACATTCACTGTCAATTGGGACACAGCTGCTGCTCCCAATGCGACATTCATGCGGGTGTGGGTCCTGGATGCATTCAGGGCCGTGCTGCACCTGCATGGATGTCACATTGGGAGCTGTGTCCGTGCAGCCGCTGTGTCCATATTGACAGCAACGTGACTGCCTGCACAGGGATGCACAGAACACGGTCAAAACACTGGTCATGTACGCCCTGTGTGACAGAGGCCTTAGGCCTGAATCACACCTATGCAGTTTGTGGTTGATGCGTTTTCCAGTTGCCTTTTTTTACACACGTTTTTGACGCATTTTTAGGCCTGGTTCACGCTTATGCACTTTGCTTTTGATGTGTTTCTGCAGTGCTTTTAGTCTGGGTTCACACTTATGCGAATTGGATGCGGATTTCCCCACATCCAATTCGCATGACAGGAGAGTGTGACTGGCTCTCAATGGAGTCAGTTCACACATCTTCAGGGCGCACAGCAGAAGAGTCCTGCACGTCTTTGGCTCCGTTTGAGGTCCGAATTCAGCCAAAAATTCTGACCTAATTCGGACCTGAAACAATAAACCGGGACGCACTGGACCCCTGCTGCAAGCCGTGCCGCAAACAGTGTGAACCCAGCCTCAGTGGTGCGTTTTGTGTTTTTTCACACACATTTTTAAGACGGTTCACACCTATGTAGTTTGCTTTTGAACTGTTTCTACAGTGCTTTGTGCGGGGTGCTTTGCATTTTTGCACATGCTTTTTTTTATCTGCTTTAAGCTTTTTTTAATGAAATTTGCATTTTTTTATGCTTTTTTTTGGCCAATTTGTTGTTAGGTAGTTCAAAAAACGCAAAACGTGTCAAAAACGCAACAAAAATGTGTCAAAAATGCACTACATGCTTTTCTGCAACATCTCCAATGGAATCTACTGAACCAAAAATACACCGTGTTGCATTTAGAAAAGTCCCTGACCCTTTCCAAAAATGCAGTGGCTGAAAAAAGCATAGATTTGAAAATGTCCCATAGAAAACCATGTTAAATGGACTGTAGTGCGTTTCTGCAAAAAGCTCAATAAAACGCATAGGTGTGAAATAAGACTTAATGCGTTTTTTATACATTTTGTGTTTTTGGGAGGTGTCTATTGTCTTGCAGGAGAAACCAGCAAAAACGCATCTAAACAACAAGCACTGCGTTTTTTATGCGTTTCTGCTGCATTTCCATTGAAGTCTATGGAACCAGAAACTCTACCTGCTCTGGGAAAAAAAGTCCCCAACCCTTTCCAAAAAATGCACTGGCAGAAAACACTGTGAACGTGTAAGAAACCATGTTAGATGGACTGTAGTGCGTTTCTGCAAAACTGAAAACACCTTACTGTGAACCACACCTTACACCAGATGCAGTCAGGTGCATTTTTAAATGCAGTATCATGGCTGTACAAATGCATATGCAAGAAAAATCTATGTATTTCAATGAGCTTAATGTATACCATTGCAGTCCTTTCATGTGCATGTAAAAAAATGTTCAGCATGCTGCATTTTTTCTCACCAGAACGCATTGCAAATGCACCTGAACACACCTCAAAACATGTAATTGCATGGCAATTGTGAATGCAATTTGCTAAAAAAAATTTAAAAAGATGCCAAAAAAAGAAGCGCAAATGCATGTAAAAACACTAAAAATACATTGCAATGCATGTAAACACACTGAATGTAGGAATTGTGGTGTAAATGCCCTAAAACAACCCAAAAAATGCAGAAGTTCATATTTTCCTGGAATTTGAGAGCAACGCCACCCTTACCTACATCAGAAAAGTGATGTTTGAAGTATTTCATTTCCTGACAGACTCCATGGCAGCCTAAGTGTGGGTTAACCCCGCCTCCTTTCCAATGCTATAGGACCCCACTCCCATAAATTTGAGCTTACCGCTAGAAACTGTTTTCCTTTCTTGTCCTCCTCATTTGGACCTACAATCAGTGCACTTACGTTTATGGAAGTCCAATCGATCGAGTTTGATGCCCGGCATACTTTTAACAGTGTCAAGATAGCCCAGGGCCCAGCCGTGGGCAGGTGCGTGGCTTCAGGCCTCTGTGTCCGGTGGTGGAGTCAGCCTCTCTATGCCCAGTCACAGATCGGCTGGCAGATCTGAAGATTTCTTTCTCCATGGCAGCTAGTTTGTGTTTGTACATTTTTTCCTGTGTGCCTTCCCTCCCTTCCCCTCTCTATCCTCTTTGGTGCCTGGAACGAATGAGGCTCACTCCTCCAGGTCGCGGCTCCAGTGTGCTTCTGCGCATGCGCAATCCTTGGATGAAACCGAGGCTTGGTTTCGTGCATGCGCAGTGAGGCCGGGGTCTCGGCGATCACGCAGGTGCGCTAGACATTGCAGTGACATCATTACGGCAGGATATTTAAATCCCTGTGTGTTCCTGTCACACTGGGGATCACTGTGGGCACCTTGTGACAGCTCCTCTATGCACCAGGGTTCCCAGGTTAAGGTAAGCCGGCCTGGGGGTTTATGGTGCAAGGTGAGGGGGGGGGCAAAGATGGCTCTTAAATTGCAAGCTACATGCTATTTGCTCTCCCCCCAAGACGTTTGTGTGTTCCTACAAATTGCAGGAACATCACCTATCGTCCGCCAGGGTGCCATGGACAAGTCACCGCCTCCGTGCGGCCAGCCCTCACGCTCTAGGTACGCGGAGTGTGTGAGGGGAGGGGCCAGGTTCACGTTGGATAGTTGTATCCCTTAACATGATGTGTTTTCTGCCCTTCTCCTTTTTAGCCCTTCCAGGTCAGATCACCTTGTCAGGCTGCAACGTCAACCTTCCTCATCTAGGTCCAGATGTGACTCTCCATCTAGAACTCATCAGCAGAGGAGATGTTCCCATTCCTCCTCCAGACACCACACCCACCGCCATGACAGCCACTCTGATCGCAGAGCCTGCTGGGGATTGAAGAGAATCCAAACGGTATTTCCGTATACCTGACAAGACCAGCTAGATATAATCACAGCAATTACCACACTCACAAGACCCTCTCAGTACTGAGGAGATAGCTTCTTGGTGAACACAAAAAAAGATGATGCAGAGGTTTTGTTCAAAGCTATCTGATTTAATTCTGGGCGGGTATACAACTTATATATGTTATCATTAACCAATCATTATATGGGAGATTAATACAGTTAATACAGAGGTGTACATTTCACAGCATTACATATCATTACATATCATTAATCATGCCATTTGCTTTCATGACTCATAGTCATGGGTCCTGCTTCCCTGTTTCAGCTCCCATTACACAGGAAAGGGGTCCAGACATATTGAGCCACAATCCTTTATTTAGACGGTCCAGAATAAAACTGCTTACGCAAGCTATATTTTCTTATATGTATGCATAGAAAACCTGTTATAAAGCTGAAAAACAGAACTAGTTGACTTTAACTAGAGTCTGAATATACAAGTTAAGATATATGAATCCATATGACTCTATGGCCGCACAAAATAGAGTCACCTCAGTTCAGCCATATTACTACAGGGATGTGGGACACGAGTCCCGGAGGGCAAGTCACTCTGTGATCCGTGTTATGCCCGGGCGGTTGGGAGAGAAGAGATGGAGAACCAACAGATGGAGTCTCTTGTTAAGCATGTGGTGCAGCAATCTCTAAAGGAATGGAGTACAACCCGCACGCAGAGCCAGTCCACCACTCTATCTGGCTCCGTGGCTGACGAGGCCCAGGAGTATCTGGGCCCATTCTAACCTTATAATGCCTCCCCCGGCTCTTCAGACAGCGAACTGGAGGGAGATTAATTTGTCAGTGTCTTCGACTTCACCCTGGTTTCTCCACTAATTAAAGAGGCCCTCAACTGGGAAGATCCTTCCACTCTTCCGGCTATGCAGAGGAAGTTCTTTAATGATCTGGGAAAAGAACGTTCCAAGGATATTATTGTGAACAATATATGCAGCGCTGGCGACTATCCTAATGCCCCGTACACACGGTCGGATTCTCCGACGGAAAATGTGCGATCGGAGCGTGTTGTCAGGAAATCCGACCATGTGTGGGCTCCATCACACATTTTCCATCGGAATTTCCGACACACAAAGTTTGAGAGCCTGCTATAAAATTTTCCGACAACAAAATCCGTTGTCGGAAATTCCGATCGTGTGTACACAAATCCGACGCACAAAGTGCCACGCATGCTCAGAATAAATTAAGAGGTGAATATGAAATCCTGCACCTTGAAGCACTTATCCCATTGACTATGATCCAGAGTTATCTCCTTTGCCTTCATTGAACCACAGCATATCAGCATATCAGGTGACTGATTGTTATCATACGCTGAAGGGTTGATATTATCACTGACCAGTTGGACTGCTTTTGTGAATTTGCACAGTATTTTAGTTCATGTTACACATGTGTGTTTTTTACTTTCATTCATTTCGTATCATTTTTATGTCACTTATATATGCCTAGCACTTATACAATAGGTATTATCTATTTATGATCAAAGTGTCATTTCACAGTGTTTGTTTCACTCATTTATATCAACTCCGGTAGTGTTGGTCACATTGCCAGCGCTGTATTTATTTGTTTTATATATGAAGGATATTATTGATGAGGAGTGAAGCAAGGTAGATAAGAAGACTTCTATGTCAAGCAAAACTTCAAGATTATACCCCTTCAAGGCAGAGGAAGTGAAACATCTGGAAAATGCTCCCCTCGTAGACGCAGCACTGATGCGACTGGCTAAACACGTCACTCTTCCCTTAGAAGATGCTGTATCTTTCAAGGACGGGCTTGAGAGGAGAATAGACCAAGATCTCAAAAGAATTTATGGGTTAGCTGGACTGGCTTGCAAACCCGCCTTGGGCCTCACAGCCATGTCCAAGGCTATGGAAGCCTGGACAGGGAATGCGGACTTTGTACTCAGAGGTGTCTCAGAAGAACTGGCCAGGGGCTCAGCAGTTCAAGAATTAAAGCTGGCTACGGCCTTCCTAGGGGAAGCTTCAATCGACCTTATCCGCCTGTTGGCCCAGACTATGCAACTTCGGTCACGGCTAAGCGGGCCTTATGGTTGTGCCCTTGGCTTTCTGATCCAGCATCTAAGCAGGCCTGGTGTAAGAATCCCTTTAAAGGGCCCTCGTTGATTGGTAACAGGCTGGATAGCACTATAGCTGTGACACGGGTGGAAAGTTGGGCATCCAACCCCAGGATAGGCATCTGTTTGGTCAGAAGAAGCCCCAGCGCAGAAGACGCAGTACTGAGCTTTCAAGGGAAGCACGCTCCAAAGGCCTGGCCAGGATTTTAGAAGGAATTGGAGCAGAGGTCAGACTTCCTTCCAAAAATCTGCTAAGAGCCAGTGGACGAGAGCCAACTAAGTCATTTTGAGGTTGGGCCCGCCCAGGGTGGGGGTACGTCTGCTTCTCTTCCAGCACGTCTGGGTGGCCTCAATCTCAGATTATTGGACCATGAAGACGGTCTCCACAGGCCACACATGGTCCTTTGTCAGTACTCCTCCCCCCAGATTTGTTTCCACCCTGCTACCACGGTCAAAAGAAAATAAGCAGGTGTTACTGTCCTACATGGATTCACTGCTAGTACAGGGAGTCACAGTGCCTGTTTCAAAAGACGAAGAGTTTCAGGAGGTATACTCCCCTCTCTTTCTTGTGCAGAAGAAAATTGGTTCATGGCGCTAGGTAATAGACTTAACTTACCTAAACAAGTTTATAATATACGAAAGATTCAAAATGGAAACTTTGTCTACCATCCAACAAGCAGTGCAGCCAGGCGATTGGCTAATCTCAATCGATTTGAAAGATGTCTATTTTCATGTGCCTGTGGTGAAAGAATTCCACAAATATCTCCGATTCAGAGTCGGGCAAGAACATCTACAGTTCACCTGCCTCCCTTTCGGGCTGACAACCTCACCCGAGTCTTTTCAAAACTTCTTCTGGCCATGGTGGCCCTCATCAGAACAAAAGGGATACGCTTGTACCACTATCTCGACGATCTCCTGTTACTGTCCCAGGACAAGGAGCGTCTGTTGATACACAAGGAGCAAGTTATCTCCACTCTGTCCAAATTTGGGTGGCTCCTTAAAAAAGCCATCTGGAACCAGCTCAACTCCTGGTATACTTAGGGGCCCAGTTCAACACCGGTGGAAAACACCATCTCTCTCCCGCTGGACAAGATCCCAATCATCCGAGGGAGAATCTCACAGGCTCTGATCTCCTCACGCATAAAGGCCTCACAGTGCCTAGGAATCATCGGCACGATGGTCTCTACGACCCCCATGGTCAAATGGTCTCTGTGGAGGTTAAGCCCTTTTCAAACAGGGTTCCTTCAACAATGGAATTCAGGGGACGTCAATCAGTTCACATATCCTCGGTGATGAGGAACAGTCTCTTCTGCTCACCTGTCACTCCATTGCTCCTGTCCCATGGGTCACGCTCATGACTGATGCCAGCGGTGCCAGGTGGGGAGCCCTTTGCAGGTCAGAGCTTGCTCAAGGCAAGTGGGATGCCCGTCTTCACAACACTGGCTCAAACGTCCTGGAACTACAGGCAGCCTGGTGTGCCCTCCAAGCTTTTGCTCATCTCCTCAAAGGGGAGTCGGTTTTACTGAAAATGGACAACACCACAGCGGTCTCCTATGTGAAGAGGCAAGGAGGCACCCGGAGTGCCACCCTGCTCCAGGAAGTTGAGCCCATCATGTCCTGGGCGCCGAAAAACCTGGCCAACATTTCAGCAGTTTTCGTCCCCAGAGTTCAGAACGTCCAAGCGGACTTCCTGTCTCGCATACAGTTGGACAACAATGAGTGGTCTCTTCATGTGCAGACGTTCAAATGGATTCTGTCTTTGGGAATCAAACTATTTGCATCCCCCTGCAACTGCAAGATCAAGAAGTATTACACTGGGGACCGTTGCAGCCAGGTCTTCGGAGTGGATGCTCTGTCGGATCAGTGGAACTTCAACAGGGCATACGCCTTTCCCCACTCCCGATCATCTTCAAGTTTCTTTGGAGACTCCAAACGGAAACGGTCAAAGTGGTGGTGATGGCACCTTACTGGCCGAACAGGCCATGGTTTCCCCTCCTGATCCAGCTCAGCTCCCGTGAACCACTGCCTCTCCCTCTCAGGCCGGACCTTCTCTCTCAGGGGGCAGTCCTGCACCCTTGTCTGGCGATATTAAGACTGATGGTCTGGTTCTTGAGAGGGAGAGGCTGGAATCTCTCAGGTGCGCTTCAAGAGTGATCTCCACCCTCATGAGCTTGAGAAAGGCAAGCACCAATAAGGTTTATGGGAGAATATGGGCCAAGTTCGTAGGATTCTCATCCTCTCTGGGTAGATCATTCAGAGATCCAGGTGTTCAGGATATCCTGAGTTTCCTCCAATCTGACCTACACCCATCAGCTCCCTAAGGGTCCAAATCTCGGCCTTCTCTGGAACATCAACATTCTCTGGGCCATTCATCCTCTAATCCGGCAGTTCTTCTGTGGGGCAGCAAGACTTAGGTCCCAGAGAAGGCCGAGATTCCCCAAATGGGACCTTCCCCTTGTTCTTGACTCACTGTCTGACTCCAGTACCTTAGGATCCGCTCCGCTTTCTGTCAAGGACCTTTCTGCAAGAGTTGCCTTCCTAGTTGCCATCAACTAGTTTGGCCAAAAGGGTTTCTGAGATAGGGTCCTTGGGTCATGAAGAACCATTTCTGACTTTCTTCCCTATGCTTGGCTCAAACCCAAAAGTCACCTCAGTGTTCCCTCTCCCGTGTGACAACAGCCATTCAGACCAATTTGATGCAGTGTGCGGCGTATGGTCTGAGCACTGACAGGCTAAATCCACACCCCTTCAAACTCTGCAGCAATGCTGGCAGCACTCATACATCTATTTCCCAAACACAACCTCTGGAATGACGCTGAGCACGTGCACTCAACTTCTTTGGTCGACCATGGTGAGGCCTGTTCTGATTGAAACTTGTCCTGTTAAACCACTGTATGGTCTTGGCCAACGTGCTGCAGCTCAGTTTCAGGGTCTTGGCAATCTTCTTATAGCATAGGCCATCTTTATGTAGAGCAACAAACTCTTTTTTTAAGATCCTCAGAGAGTTCTTTGTCATGAGGTACCATGTTGAACTTCCAGTGACCAGTATGAGAGAGTGAGAGCGATAACACCAAATTTAACACACCTGCTCCCCATTCACACCTGAGACCTTGTAACACTAATGAGTCACATGACACCAGGGAGGGAAAATGGAAAATTGGGCCCAATTTGGACTTTTTCACTTAGGGGTGTACTCACTTTTGTTGCCAGCGGTTTAGACATTAATGGCTGTGTGTTGAGTTATTTTGAGGGGACAGCTAATTTACACTGTTATACAAGCTGTACACTCACTACTTTACATTGTAGCAAAGTGTCATTTCTTCAGTGTTGTCACAAGAAAAGATAGAATAAAATATTTACAAAAATGTGAGGGGTGTACTTTTGGGAGATACTGTATACCCAGTGAAGGGACTATCCTCAGGTGATATACAGAGATGAAACAAATCCTTCTGCATAAGTTGTACCTGTTTATCTGCAGTCTTGTCTTCTCTACATCCGTTCAAATCGCTTAATTTTTAACCACTTAAGGACCAGGCCTATTTTTTTACACTTGGTGTTTACAAGTTAAAATCATTTTAACATTATATATTTTGCTAGAACCCCCAAACATTATATATATATATATATATATATATATATATATATATATATATATATATAATTTTTTTTTTTTTTTTCAGACGCCCTAGAGCAGGGATATGCAATTAGCGGACCTCCAGCTGTTGCAGAACTACAAGTCCCATGAGGCATAGCAAGACTCTGACAGCCACAAGCATGACACCCAGAGGCAGAGGCATGATGGGATATGTAGTTTTGCAACAGCTGGAGGTCCGCTAATTGCTTATCCCTGCCCTAGAGAATAAAATGGCAGTCAGTGCAATACTTTATGTCACACCATATTTGCGCAGCGGTCTTATCTTTTTTTTTTTTAATTAAAAGATAACAAAGAATGCAGCCGGTGATTCGGCCAGCTGACCATAGAGCTGATCACAGACCAGAATGGCTCCAATCATCTCTATGGCCTAAGAAACCAGAAGCTACGAGCATTTCATTACTTAGATTTCGCCGGATGTAAACAGCGCCATTGGCAGTGGCGTCTCCAGCTTTCATATTAAGGGGGGGCACATGGGGGGACAGGGACAAAAATAGGGGGGCAATATAAAATGCAAAAAAAAATATATATATATAGATAGATATATCTATCCTGGGGCCCTTTACCCCTTTACTACGACCCCACAACGGCTCTTTCACATGTTCTGCAGAGAGGTCCCTTCCTACTGTATTGGGGCCCCCCAGTGTGGCAGAAAACAAGAGATATATGTCACCAGCATACCAAGAAAATATAAGGATCCAAAGCAGTGGGAGAACTATCAGGGTTGCAAAGGTTGTCTTGCCTCCGGGCCCTGGTGTTCTGCCACTGTGGGGTTCCCCAGCCTCCTCTTGCTGTCCTGCCCCTGCTGTTGACTGTGCTGGTCTGGCATCTCTTGGAATTTACAGGATGGTTCTCCTGTCCTAAGGATGGGAGAAATCAGTCTGTTTTTTCAGTAACTGAGAGTCCTGGTGGAGTCCTTCCTGCAACTCGCTCTTCTCCCTGCCAATGAGGATGCAGGGGAAGGAGCAGATCGGGCGGCCGTGGTTGTGTGAGCGCTCGCATTATGCAGTGTCAGCGAGCAGAGGGAGGGGGGAGGAATCACCTGCAGGAGCTGACTGGGGACGTTCTCCCTCTCAATAGAGTGTTACCCCAGCGGTGGCCCGAGTAAGATGCGGCACATCCGATATGAATACAAACAAAAATAAATTGCCTTTTTGTAAAAAAAAAAAAAAAAAATTAAAAAAAAAAAAAAAAAAATTTTTTTTTGGGGGGGCACATGGTGGGGCCCAGCATAATGTTGGGGGGGTCAGGGCCCCCTCTGGCCCCCCCCTAGGGTCGCCATTGGCCATTGGGAAATTGGGAAAACTTTTTATCACACTGATCTTGGTGTGGTCAGATGCTTTGAGGGCAGAGGAGAGATCTAGGGTCTAATAGACCCCAATTTTTTTAAAAAGAGTACCTGTCACTACCTATTGCTATCGTAGGGGATAGTTACATTCCCTGACATAACAATAAAAATTATTAAAAAAAAATGAAAGGAACATTTTAAAAATAAGATAAAAAATATAAAAAATAATAATGAAAAAAAAAAAAGCACCCCTGTCCCTCCCTGCTCTCGCGCAAAGGCGAACGCAAGCGTTGGTCTGGCGTCAAATGTAAACAGCAATTGCACCATGCATGTGAGGTATCACTGCAAAGGTCAGATCGAGGGAAGTCATTTTAGCAGTAGACCTCCTCTGTAAATCAAAAGTGGTAACCTGTAAAGGCTTTTAAAGGCTTTTAAAAATGTATGTAGTTTGTCGCCACTGCACGTTTGTGCGCAATTTTAAAGCATGTCGTGTTTGGTATCCATGTACTCGGCCTAAGATCATCTTTTTTATTTCAGCAAACATTGGGGCAATAAAGTGTGTTTTAGTGCATTAAAATTTGTGTTTTTTCCCCAAAAAATGCATTTGAAAAATCGCTGCGCAAATACTGTGTGAAGAAAAAACTGAAACACCCACCATTTTAATCTGTAGGGCATTTGCTTTAAAAAAAATATATAATGTTTGGGGGTTCAAAGTAATTTTCTTGCAAAAAAAAAATATTTTTTCATGTAAACAAATAGTGCCAGAAAGGGCTTTGTCTTCAAGTGGTTAGAAGAGTGGGTGATGTGTGACTTAAGCTTCTAAATGTTGTGCATAAAATGCCAGGACCCCCCCCCCCCAAATGACCCCATTTTGGAAAGTAGATACCCCAAGCTATTTGCTGAGAGGCCTGTCGAGTCCATGGAATATGTTATATTGTGACACAAGTTGCGGGAAAAAGACAATTTTTTTTTTTTTTGCACAAAGTTGTCGCTAAATGATATATTGCTGAAATATGCCATGGGCATATGTGGAATTACACCCCAAAATAAATTCTGTTACTTCTGCTGAGTATGGGGATACCACACGTGTGAGACTTTTTGGGAGCCTAGCCGCGTACGGGACGCCGAAAACCAAGCACCGCCTTCAGGTTTTCTAAGGGTGTAAATTTTTGATTTAACTCCTCACTGCCATGGAATGCCCAGATGGCACAAACCCCCCCACAAATGACCCCAATTTGGAAAGTAGACACCCCAAGCTATTTGCTGAGAGGTATGGTGAGTATTTTGCAGACCTCGCTTTTTGTCACAAAGTTTTGAAAATTGAAAAAAGTAAAAAAAAATGTTTTCTTTTCTTTCTTCATTTTCAAAAACAAATGAGAGCTGCAAAATACTCACCATGCCTCTCAGCAAATAGCTTGGGGTGTCTACTTTCCAAAATGGGGTCATTTGTGGGGGTTTGTGCATTTTATGGCCTTCGAAACTGTGAAAGGCAGTGAGGAGTGAAATAAAAAATTTACGCCCTTAGAAATCCTGAAGGCGGTGATTGGTTATCGGGGCCCCGTACACGGCTAGGCTCCCAAAAAGTCCCACACTTGTGGTATCCCCATACTCAGGAGAATCAGCAGAACGTATTTTGGGGTGCAATTCCACATATGCCCATGGCCTGTGTGAGCAATATATCATTTAGTGACAACTTTTTGTAATTTTTTTTTTGTCATTATTCAATCACTTGGGACAAAAAAAATAAATATTCAATGGGCTCAACATGCCTCTCAGCAATTTCCTTGGGGTGTCTACTTTCCAAAATGGGGTCATTTGGGGGGGGTTTGTACTGCCCTGCCATTTTAGCACCTCAAGAAATGAGATAGGCAGTCATAAACTAAAAGCTGTGTAAATTACAGAAAATGTACCCTAGTTTGTAGACGCTATAACTTTTGCGCAAACCAGTAAATATATGCTTATTGACATTTTTTTTACCAAAGACATGTATACATTTTGCACTAAATGTATGACTAAAATTGAGTTTATTGGATTTTTTTATAACAAAAAGTAGAAAATATAATTTTTTTTCAAAATTTTCGGTCTTTTTCCGTTTATAGCGCAAAAAATAAAAACCACAGAGGTGAACAAATACCATCAAAAGAAAGCTCTATTTGTGGGGACAAAGGGACGTAAATTTTGTTTGGGTACAGTATTGCATGACCATGCAATTAGCAGTTAAAGCGCGCAGTGCCAAATCGCAAAAAGTGCTCTGGTCAGGAAGGGGGTAAAACCTTCCGGGGCTGAAGTGGTTAATGTAAGATGTGGGGTCAAAAAGACCTCAGATCTCACATTTACACTTAAATGCAAACACAAATGACTTTATTTTTTATAGACCCTTTTAAATTGTCCCTTTAAGGCCGTGGGGTGGACGTTTGACGCCGCTTCCGTCATACAACAGCACTGAGTCAAGTGGGGGCCATCATTCCCTCACTCGACTTCCTGCCTAACAAGGGAAAGAATCAAATCGTCTCCGCTGCTACCGATGGATCCGGAGGGGGGGAACCTCTCCCGCCGCTGATAAAAATGATCTTGCGGCGAATGCGCCGCGGAATACACTTTTATCTTAAAGCGGACCACCCATTGTTGAAGAAAATACCAGGGTTATGGCAGCCATAACCCTAGTATCTAACATCAAAGCACCGACGTATAACGATGGCGGGCGGTCCAGAAGAGGTTAAGCTTATCTCAAAGTTCAGAAAAAAGGGGGTAGAGAGCTGAAAGGAGACTCTGGAGAGCTCAGTGAGGAGAGCTCTGAGAGCTGATTGAAGGAAAGGGACACCCACCTTTACACAGCACACAGGAACAGAGCTGAGGCTGTCACTCAGCTGAAGCTCCCTCCCCTGTCACCTTTTTTTCTCTTGGTGTCAGGAAAAATTGTCAGATTCCTGCTGATAACAGAGGAACTAAGCAGCAGACAGAAATTACACTTATGCCGCGTACACACGATCGGACTTCTCGTTGGAAAAAGATATGACGGCTTTTCCAACGGGATTCCGCTCAAGTTTGCCTTGCATACACACGGTCACGCAAAAGTTTGCTGAACTTACTACTGTCAAGAACGCGGTGACGTACAATACTACGACGAGCCGAGAAAATGAAGTTCAATGCTTCCGAGCAGGCGTTGAATTGTTTCCGAGCATGCGTAGGAATTTTGGGCGTCGGAATTGCCACAGACGATCGCATTTTCATATAGGAACTTTTCCCGACCGAAAAATTGAGAACATGCTCTCAATCTTTTGCTGGCTGTAATTCGGCCAGCAAAATTCCAATGGAGCATACACACGGTCGCATTTTCCGACGAAAAACTCTCATCGGTCTTTTGCGGGCCGAAATTCCAATCGCGTGTACGCAGCATTAGTGCTTTTATTTGAGACAAGTGCACTCTATAGAAAGATATGCTTTGTTCATATTTTATGTCTGAGGTTAACAAACAATTACATTTTTTGACTGAAACAGTGAAAGTGTCTGTTTTTGACCTGGTATTAGCCTCTTGCAGTCCCTGTACATCAGGGCTGGAGTGTGAGAGTAAGAAACAGTACAAGGAGTCAATCAATTCACGTGCTGACAAGAATTGAGTTGATAGAAGGAAAAAGCAGAGTTACATAGTTACATAGTAAGAAAGAAGAGGAGAATGTGGGACTTTATATGAATCATGCAGCCAAGGAGATAACATGGCAGGGTGTGTCTGGTGGATAATACATAATCGATAACAACCGCACGTTACCTAATAGCATGCTGCAAAAGTAAATATATAGAGTAAATAAAGTTTATTGCATACAAATAGATAACATGGTAATAACATAGCATGGTAACATGTAAGTTCATATAGTAAGCAAAGATAAAAACCAAACTCATTGACATGTATCTCCATGGTAAAAATGATTAAAATATTATAAATGGTACAATCCAATAAGCCCAGCATAAGTGGTAATGATGAATCGGTGCACTCCAATAAGCCTTGCATATGTAATATTGGTAAGATGGTACTCTTGGATTGTATTAAGAAAGGCATCTAATAGCTCGACGCATTTTGTGGCTGAATGCCCCTCATCAGGAGCAGGAGAAGGCAGGAGTCTATAACAATGATATTTAGAATTAAAATTTACAGTAATATAGGGGTAGTTATGGTAAATCCATCTAAACAAGGAAGATGGAAAAGATCCAATCATACCTAGAGACCAGCAGTGGATCTGGGTGCAAGCATGGGAGGCCGGAAGCCAGCCGTAAGGATCACCAGCTTCATTTGTTCTAGTTGTTCAAAGCCTCATATGAAGTTCCAATTGTTTCCTTTTCATTAATAGTTACATAGTAGGTGAGGTTGAAAAAAGACACAAGTCTATCAAGTCCAACCTATGTGTGTGATTATAAGTCACTCTTACATTAAAGAACCCTCTACGTAGTTTATGGTTAAACCTCTTTTCTTCTAATTTTAATGAGTGGCCACGTGTCTTGTTAAACTCCCTTCCGTGAAAAAGTTTTATCCCTATTATGGGGTCACCAGTACGGTATTTGTAAATTGAAATCATATCCCCTCTCAAGCGTCTCTTCTCCAGAGAGAACAAGTTCAGTGCTTGCAAATTTTCTTCATAACTAATATCCTCCAGACCCTTTATTAGCTTTGTTGCCCTTCTTTGTACTCGCTCCATTTCCAGTACATCCTTCCTGAGGACTGGTGCCCAGAACTGGACAGCATACTCTAGGTGCGGCCAGACCAGAGTCTTGTAGAGTGGGAGAATTATCATTTTATCTCTGGAGTTAATCCCTTTTTTAATGCACGCCAGTATTCTATTTTCTTTGCTAGCAGCAGCTTGGCATTGCATGCCATTACTGAGGGCCCCCAGGTTCTTTTCCATCCTAGATTCCCCGAGAGGTTCTCCCCCCAGTGTATAGATTGTCTTCATATTTTTGCCACCCAAATGCATTATTTTACATTTTTGTACATTAAGCCTTGTTTGCCATGTAGTTGCCCTAGCCATTAATTTGTTCAGATCTTCTTGCAAGGTTTCCACATCTTGTGCAGAAGTTATTGCCCTGCTTAGCTTAGTATTGTCCGCAAATACAGAGATTGAAATGTTTACCCCATCCTCCAGGTCGTTTATGAATAAATTAAATAGGATTGGTCCCAGCACAGAGCCCGCTACCCACCCCTGACCATTCCGAGTATTCCCCATTTATCACCACCCTCTGAACTCGCCCTTGTAGCCAGTTTTCAATCCATGTACTCACCCTATGGTCCTTGCCAACATTGTACAGTAAATGTTTATGGGGAACTGTGTCAAATGCTTTTACAAAGTCCAGATACACCACGTCTACGGGCCTTCCTTTATCTAGATGCCAACTCACTTCCTCATTGAAGGTTAATAGATTGGTTTGGCAAGAACGATTCTTCATGAATCCATGCTGATTACTGCTAATGATATCGTTTTCATTACTAAAATCTTGTATATAGTTCCTTATCATCCCCTCCAAGAGCTTGCATACTATTGAGGTTAGGTTAACTGGTCTGTAATTCCCAGGGATGTATTTTGGGCCCTTTTTAAATATTGGTGCTTCATCGGCTTTTCTCCAATCCGCTGGTACCATTCCACTCAGTAGACTGGCAGTAAAAATTAGGAACAACGGTCTGGCAATTACTTGAGTTCCCTAAGTACCCTCAGGTGCAAGCCATCCGCTCCCGGTGATTTATTACTGTTAAGTTTCCCAAGTCTAATTCTAGTTCTGTCCTCTGTTAACCATGAGGGTGCTTCCTGTGAAGTGTCAAGAGGATAAGCACTGCAGTTTTGGTTACTAAAGCCCCACGATTCCCTCACGAAGACTGAGGAGAAGAGCAAATTCAATATCTTTGCCATCTCCCTATCCTTTGTAACTAGATGTCCTTCCTCATTCTTTAATTGGCCAATATGGTCTGTCCTCCCTTTTTTACTGTTTACATACTTAATGAATTTCTTGAGATTTTTTTTTTTTGCTGTCCTCCGCTATGTGTCTTTCGTGTTCTATCTTAGCCACCCTAATTGCACCCTTACATTTTTTGTTGCATTCTTTATAAAGTCTAAAAGCTGATGATGATCCCTCAACCTTGTATTTTTTGAAGGCCTTCTCCTTTGCTTCTATATGCATTTTTACATTGAAGTTAAGCCATCCAGGACTTTTGTTTGCTCTTTTAAATTTATTACCCAATGGGATGCACTGGCTAATGCCCTTATTTAACCACTTGCTGACCAGCCACCGTCATTATACTGCGGCAGGTCGGCACGATCCCATGAACCGTCATAGCTGTACGTCAGTCCCTTAAAGCGCAATAGCAGGCGCGCGCGCCCGCTGCACAGCGGGGGTGCCGATGTTCGTGACCGGCGGTCGCGATGACCGCCGGCCACAAGCAATCGCGTGCACGAGAGGCAGAACAGGGACGTGTGTGTGTAAACACACAAATCCCTGTTCTGTGAGCTGAGGAGAGAGAGATCGTGAGTTCCTACGAGCTGGGAACCATGATCTCTCATCTCCTGTAGTCAGTCCCATCCCCCACAGTTAGAACACACGCATAGGGAACACAGTTAACCCCTTGATTGCCCCCTAGTGTTAACCCCTTCCCTGCCAGTGACATTTATACAGTAATCAGTGCATTTTTATAGCACTGATCGCTGTATAATTGTCAATCGACCCAAAAATGTGTCAAAAGTGTCCGATGTATCCGCCATAATGTCGCAGTCCCGATAAAAATTGCAAATCGCCGCCATTACTAGTAAAAAAAAATAAATAAAAATGCCATAAATCTATCTATAATTTATATCTTTGAGCAAGGTTCGTAGTTTAAGAAAGTTGGCTCTTTTGAAACTCAGTGTCTTTGTATTCCCCTTATGTTTCCTATTTGTGTGATTTATACTGAAGCCAATTGACCTATGAATGCTGTTTCCTAAATTACCCCGTATTTCCACATCCGTGATCAGGTCTGTATTGTTGGTAATCAGTAGATCTAGTAACGCTTTATTTCTAGTCGGTGCGTCTACCCATGAAATTGTCCTGCAAGACATTTAGGAACTGGCGAGCCTTAGACAAATGCGCGTTTCCCCTCCGCCCAGTCTATGTCTGGATAATTAAAATCCCCCATTATGATGACACTTCCCATCCTTGCTGCTAATCCAAATTGTGATAGGAGGTCCACCTCCGCCTCCTCCCTCAGGTTAAGGGGCCTATAGCATACTCCCAGTATTATTTTTCCCTTAGCTTCATCCCTTTGGAGCTCTACCCATAAGGATTCCACCTCCTCCCTAGCTCCCTTAGTGATGTCATCTCTCACATTCACTTGTACATTATTCTTGATATATAGACATACCCCTCCCCCTTTCTTACCCTCTCTATCCCTGCGATAAAGGGAATACTCTTGAATGGTTGCCAGCCAATCATGAGAGCTGTTGAACCAGGTCTCTGAAATTCCCACAAAATCTAAATCCTCTTCGTACAACAGTATCTCCAGTTCACTCATTTTGTCCGCCAGGCTCCTGGCATTGGTGAACATGCCACATAGTTTAGACCGGTCGCATACTATCCTCTTATTGGGTGTTCCAAGACTGCAACTAGGACTTGTTACTATACTTACCTTGGGTTTATGTGCGCCCCCAATACTACCCTCTGGAATATGTTCCGCGCTGACTATCTCTACCTTTGGGCCCCCCTACCCCGTCGCCTAGTTTAAAATCCCCTCTAACTTTTTGGCCATCTTTACTCCCAGCAGATCTGCACCCTCCTCATTTAGGTGCAGTCCGTCCCTTCTATAGTACTGGTGACCGACTGGGAAGTCGGCCCAGTCCTTCAGGAACCCAAACCCCTCCTTACTACACCAGTTCCTCAGCCACTTGTTTACTTCCCTAATCTTCCTCTGCCCTTCTGGTGTGGCTCAAGGTACCGGTAGTATTCCTGAGAATACTGCTTTGGAGGTCCTTTTCCTCAATTTAGCTCCCAAGTCCCTAAAATCGTTCTTTAGGACACTCCATCTGTCTCTGACTTTGTCATTGGTGCCAACGTGCACCATGACAGCCAGGTCTTCCCAAGCCCCTCCTAGTAATCTGTCCACCAGATCCGTGATGTGCTGAACCCGAGCGCCCAGTAGACAGCATACAGTTCAGCGCGTCAGGTCTTTGTCACAGATTGCCCTCTCTGTCCTTCTAAGATCTGAGTCCCCTACCACCAGAATCTGTCTATCCTTTCCCATCGCTTCCCCCCACTCTCACTGGAGGAGTTCTTCACCTGGCAGCTAGGAGAATCCCTCAGCTCTAGCAGTGCTGGTCCCTGACTGGTTTCACCAATATCACTCAATGGAGCGTACTTATTGGGATGCTCCAGCCCTGGATCGGCCTCCCTGGCACTTCCCCCTCTATCCTTCCTGACTGTCACCCATCTACTCTTTTCTGGTACCTGCACCTCTTTCTCTCCACCCGCCTCTGTGCTGGCCTCTGCCGACACCTGCCGGGTACTTTCCTTTAGTATGGAGGGTCTTCTCAGTGCTGACAGTTGCTTCCCTAGATTCAGAACCTGGACTTCCAGGGAAACAATGTGCCTACACTTTGCACAGCAGTATTCGCTCTCGATCAGATAATAAAGAAACGCATACATGCTGAAAGATGTACACCAAGTCGCATCTTCACACCTGCCGGGCATCGTACCTACCAATTTAATGAAGATTGGGGATTATACCCTGTCCAAATTACCTAACAACTAGCCTCCTGACACTGATACTCAACAATACATTACACGGGTACTCAACAAGACAATACACAGGTACTTGCAGACACACGTGCACCCGCTGACCCACGTGCACTCGCGGATACACGTACACTCACCGACCCACGTGCACTCGCAGACTCATGTGCACTTGCAGGCCATGTGCACTCACAGACCCACGTGCACTCCCAATACTCGGGCACCCACAATACTCAGGTACCCACACTACTCAGCTACTCCCAATACTCAGCTACTCCTAATACTCAGCTACTCCCAATACTCAGGTACTCCCAATACTCAGGTACACCCAATACTCAGGTACACACAATACTCAGGTACTCACATACACTGTCAGTCAGGTTTTGTAGTTTGTGTCTCTGTGTCACTCTGCACAGCCTCCCCTTGTAATCTGACACTAGCAGTCAGTCACCTTCAGTGCCACCGCTCACTGATTGGTCTCTCACACTGTCCCTCCTCCAGTCTGCAGTTCACTTACCCGCTGCCTCTCCCTGTCAGCCTTCCACCTCCCGGTCCTGCTGAATGTCCTCCCGACTCCTCTGTCTGTGTCTCTGGGGTGATACTGTCCTCAGTACACCCGCTCCCGCACCATGATGTCCTGCTCTGCCGCCGCTGTGGGTCCCCGGGTCACCCGCTGCCTCTCACAGTCGTGGGGGGCTCCGGTCTGGTCAAGGGGGGGTCCGGTCCAGTAATGGGGGGTCCGGTCTGGTTGGGGGGCGGGGGTCAGGAGTGACAAGGATGAGCTGATCATTGTTCTGCTTCTCATTTACATTGTCTAGTCACACTCCAGGGTGGGTCTAGGATGACCTGGGCTCAGACTAAGCAGGTTGAATGATGTTCTTCACAAGAGTGAGGTTATCTAGTGGCAGAAAACTAGTATTGCAGGGTAAATCTCTGGATTAAAAGGTAAACATTTTAGCAAATCTGGTTTTGTTCATTTACCTTTTAATTAACTATTCATTTTTATCAATGTCATTTTTGTCGGGAGTTCTGCTTTACGCAAGTCAGAACTTCTAGCAAATCCAGTCTGCTTCCCAACTAAGTTTTACTGATGATCTGAGGTTCTGTAATTCACACTAATTTTAACTCTTGAATGCGTTTTTTGTCATGTTGGTGAATGTCTACATGACTCTGCCCCATTCCATCTGACACAGGAAAGTGTGTCCTCCACCTCCTACAGCAGCCAGTCAGCAGGGGTGAAGTGCATGGCGCTGCCCCATACAAAAACCCAAGCCTGTAATGTGTTGTGTTTGAAGGAAGAGGGTGGAAGAATGTGCATGCAGGTGATAGCAAGTCAAAAACATATACACACATCGACTACCTTTGTTTAGGTCCCAGGGGCCTGACAATCAAATTTCAAATTATGTGTAACACCTTCCAGTGTGTGCTAGGAGTGAGTGTAGGCAAACCATACTCTGACTCACAGTTAAGCTGGTGCATCTTAATTGGGTCAGAGTTTATTAGCCTTCAGGGCTGGGTGACTCATCTTAAGCGACCTTGGCCAAACCTCAGCAGTGGGCTGGCAGGGGGCTGAGACCACTCCATAAGTAGACATAGGCCATGCCAGCAAGGGGCAATCGGGTAAAAGATAGAGATGCAGTGTTGAGGAGGCTGTCAGTGGCCCTCAGGGGTACCCTCTATTCTGGGGGGGTCTTTCCTCTTGCCTTGGGCCAGGGTTCAAATCCTGGAAGGTTCCTGCCAAAACACAGGAGGGAGCCCTTCCTGGAAGCAGGGGAGCAAGAGAGGACAGAGTGAGTAGTGCAATACTGTGGTGACTAACAAAGGGGGGAGACTGCCACATGTAGCCAGTCTCCATTGAACACAGCGGTGTGCTTAAAGGAGTTGTAAAGGCAGAAGGTTTTTTATCTTAATGCATTCTATGCACTAAGATAAAAAAGCCTTCTGTATGCAGCAGCCACCCCAGCACCCCCTAATACTTACCCAAGCCCCATCCCTATCCAGCGATGTCCATGAGTCCTTCAGTCGTCTGGGACTCCCCTCCTGATTGGCGGAGACACAGCAGTGGCGCCATTGGCTCCCACTGCTGTCAATCAAAGTCAGTTAGCCAATCAGGAGAGAGAGGGGATGGGACCAAACAGCAACTGTGTCTGAATGGACACAAGAAGCTGCAGCTCGGCTTGGGTGCCCCCATAGCAAGCTGCTTGCTGTGGGGGCACTCGACAGGAGGGAGAGGCCGGGAACAGGGAAGAGGGACCCGAGAAGAGGAGACTCTGGGCTTCTCTGTGCAAAATCAACTGCATAGAGCAGGTAGGTATAACATGTTTGTTATTTTTTTTTTAAAAAACTTTTTTAAAAGTCTTCTGGCCTTTCTCTGGGAGATCTCCTCAGAGTCAGCCAGGTGGGCTGGTGAAGAGTCAGTCGGGTGGACTGGTGTAGAGACAGCCAGGAGGGCTGGTGAAAAGGGGCAGCTGCAGTCAGGTGGGTTGGCAGTGCCTGAAGAGGTGGTGCTGGGATCAGTGGCCACAGAGAAGAAGTTACATGCTATTTCACTGTATCTGAGCTACACTTAACGTAGCTGTGAATTCCTTCCTGTAATGAGCCATTGCTAAATCTGACTGGAAGCCTGTCGGATCATTTCAACGGTTATTCAGCTAGAGCCAGCAAGTGTTTGTGCAGGAGGAAAGAGAAGAAGAGACTTTATATAGGTGAATATGGGAAGTTGTAAAACAGAGAGGAGATAAGGGCGCTCTGGTGGAGGTAGATAGCTGGTCAGAGGGATTATAGTGATGAGGTGGCACTTCTGGCAGCACTTTGGTTAGAGGAGAAGCAACTCTGAAGATATAAAAAAGGAAAAGAAAGGCGCCTCTAAGTGCAGTATGCAAAATTTAATAAAGTGCACAAAGGGTTAAAAGCACTTACAAGATTGTTGAGTGTACTCAACAATCTTGTAAGTGCTTTTAACCCTTTGTGCACTTTATTAAATTTTGCATACTGCACTCAGGCTGGGTTCACACTGCTGCGGTGGCAGATATCGCATGTGATTCGCAGCGCACTGCTGTTCACATCACATGCGATGTCTGTGCTGTGCGATATCAGCCATACAGATAGTATGGCTGATATCACACCGCATTCGGTCCAAACTCGCACAGGACCCTTTTTTTTGTTCGGACCAAAATTGGATCGCATGGGTGTTCATACCTATGCGATCCGAAAATGTCCGAATTGTCAGTTCGCATTGCGATATGCGGGCTGAACTGGGGGTGTCATTAACATTGTATGACACTCCCCAGCAGTTCGCATATGGCAATGTGAATTGCTGTGCGAGTTGGTGCGATGCGGGAACCCGCAGTAAATTCGCTGCGTTCCCGCACCGCAGCAGTGTGAACCCAGCCTCAGAGGCGCTTTTCTTTTCCTTTTTTATATAGGAAGTTGTGCCTGAAGTTGTTGAAGTCAAATATAACCATAACCTCCCATCCCTATCCAAGTTACTCTCTAATAAATAAATAAAAAAAGCGCCACGGACTGTTCTCTGGCTCTGGGTGCTTGTGAAAGTTCTGTGTGCCTGGCTGTACAGGAGTGGGGGATCCTTTTCATCTGCAACTCCTACGGGGATAGTGCTACATATGCATATGAAAATCTGCAACACTTGAAGAAAAACACATTGCTTTTTTTATACCCAGGAGCTGACTATCTGTGTTCATGTTCGTGGATCCAGAGGAAAGAACTGGTGGCACATATTAAAACCTAACATAGGTAAAACTTTAATATTCCAGACAAATCAACATGAAACCCCACCTGAGTCCTTCATTTCTTTACTTCAGTTTAACTTAAAACTGGCCTGCAGAGAGAAAAATCTCAGTCACTGCAAACCATACAAGCCCAGCGTGTAATAAAATATATAATATTGAATTTACAGGGTTAACTAAAGTAGCATGAGTGTATATAAACTCTATTACAATAAACAGGTTCACCTACTAATACTGTATACTGGATGGTGACCATTACATGCATACAGTAGCACAGACCTAGCTGTCTGGCACTGAGACAGAGATGCTAAGTCCGTCATAATGATTTAGATACACAAAGCTATGGGTAGCTGCAGTTAAACTATTAGAACATAGGAATACTTGTCTAATTGTTTCTGCTTCTAGTCTGAGTGACATACAAATGCAACAGATGGCTCATGTGTGTGTAAGATCATGAGGCTCAGTTCTGTGTGTATATTTCTTGGAAACTCTCCTTTATATACAGTATTTGAGTACACACCTCACATTTTTGTAAATATTTTATTATATCTTCATGTGACAACACTGAAGAAATGACACTTTGCTACAATATAAAGTAGTGAGTGTACAGCTTGTACAACAGTGTAAATTTGCTGTCCCCTCAAAATAACTCAACACACAGCCATTCATGTCTAAACCGCTGGCAACAAACGTGAGTACACCCCTAAGTGAAAATGTCCAAATTGGGCCCAAAGTGTCAATATTTTGTGTGGCCACCATTATTGTCCAGCACTTCAGCACTTCCTTAACCCTCTTGTGCATGTAGTTCACCAGAGCTTCCCAGGATGCCACTGGAGTTCTCTTCCACTCCACCATGATGACATCATGGAGCTGTGGATGTTAGAGAACTTGTGCTCCTCCACCTTTTGTTTGAGGATACCCCACAGATGCTCAATAGGGTTTAGGTCTGGATACATGCTTGGCCAGTCCATCACCTTTACCCTCAGCTTCTTTAGCAAGGCATTGATCGTCTTGAGGTGTGTTTGGGGTCGTTATCATGTTGGAATACCCTGCGGCCCAGTCTCTAAAGGGGGGGACATGCTCTGCTTCAGTATGTCACAGTACATGTTGGCATTCATGGTTCCCTCAGTGAACTGTAGCTCCCCAGTGCCGGCAGCACTCATAACCCCAGACCATGACGCTCCCACCACCATGCTTGACTGTAGGCAAGACACACTTGTCTTTGTACTCTTCACCTGGTTGCCGCAACACACGCTTGACACCATCTGAACCAAATAAGTTTATCTTGGTCTCATCAGACCACAGGACATGTAATCCATGTCCTTAGTCTGCTTGTCTTCAGCAAACTGTTTGCGGGCTTTCTTGTGCATCATCTTTAGAAGAGGCTTCCTTCTGGGACAACAGCCATGCAGACCAATGTGATGCAGTGTGCAGCGTATGGTTTGAGAACTGACAGCCTGACCCCCCACCCCTTCAACCTCTGCAGCAATGCTGCCAGTACTCATACATCTATTTCCCAAAGAAACCCATTGGATATGACGCTGAGCTTGTGCACTCAACATCTCTGGTCAACCATGGCGAGGCCTGTTCTGAGTGGAACCTGTCCTGTTTAACCACTGTATAGTCTTGGCCACCATGCTGCAACTCAGTTTCAGGGTCCTGGCAATCTTCTTATAGCCTAGGCCATCTTTATGTAGAGCAACAATTCTTTTTTTCAGATCCTCAGAGAGTTCTTTGCCATGAGGTGCCATGTTGATCTTCCAGTGATCAGTATGAGAGAGTGAGAGCGATAACACCAAATTTAACACACCTGCTCCCCATTCATATCTGAGACCTTCTAACAATAATGAGTCACATGACACCAGGGAGGGGAAAATGGCTAATTGGGCCCAATTTGGACATTTTCACTTTGGGGTGTACTCACTTTTGTTGCCAGCGGTTTAGACATTATTGGCTGTGTGTTGAGTTATTTTGAGGGGACAGCAAATTTACACTGTTATACAAGCTGTACACTCACTACTTTACATTGTAGCAAAGTGTCATTTCTTCAGTGTTGTCACATGAAAAGAGATATATATATATATATATATATATATATATATATATATATATATTTACAAAAATGTGAGGGGTGTACTCACTTTCGTGAGATACTGTAACTGCACAAGCCTTCAATCAGGCTGTCTGACCCAATTAGCCATGACAGGAAGTACCTGTCTGTAACCAACTAACTCTGTGGTAATTAATAAGCAAAGGCTATTTACAAATACAGACGGTAGAGGTCAGAAGGCCCTACATTTGTAGATTGTCATTACTAAGTATTTCTATTTCTAAAGGTGGCTTTCCTGTAATTTTTATGATAAGGGTGAAATTCCTCTTTATTAAAACGTTTCTGAAACAACTTGAGTCATTACCCATGGTAACCATTCAGCTTATATCTTTCACTTTTTCCACACTTAGAAAATTAAAATTTAAAAACTGATTGACTGTGCTCCAATTGTGACAACATTTGTCTCAGACACTTTTTATTAATCCCCTCTCTGTGTTTCCACCTTCACAGCAAAGTATGGGAGGGAGTTCAACATCATTCCAGTTCCTTCCATCTGTTAATTTTATTTTGAGGACCATTTAATATACAAATTCTTCTTGGATTTAAAGAATGGGCACTTTGGCACCAAAATTAGCTTAGAATTGTTGTATATGTATATTGAAGCCACTTTAGTATATACTAAAATGACTTTTTGTTAGGTTAGCCATCACTTGTGAGCAACACTATTGCCTGTGTTCTGTTTCACACCAAATTCAACTTAGCTTTGCTGTCATCTTGTGGCACAAATGTATAAGTGCATATAGATTTCTCCATTTGATCTCAAAGCAGACCTTCACCATTCCTGTTCACTTTCAGTCATTTCACCTCTAACCATCTCCTCTCTCACAATTAGGCCTTTATTTATTTATTTTTACATACAGTATCTGACAAAAGTGAGTACACCCCTCACATTTTGGTAAATATTTTGTTATATCTTTTCATGTGACAACACTGAAGAAATTACACTTTGCTACAATGTAAAGTAGTGAGTGTACAGCTTGTATAACAGTGTAAATTTGCTGTCCCCTCAAAATAACTCAACACACAGCCAGTCAGCCATTAATGTCTAAACTGCTGGCAGCAAAAGTGAGTGCACCCCTAAGTGAAAATGTTCAAATTGGGCCCAATTCGCAAATTTTCCTCCCCGGTGTAATGTGACTTATTAGTGTTACAAGGTCTCAGGTGTGAATGGGGAGCAGGTGTGTTAAATTTGGTGTTATCGCTCTCGCTTTCTCATACTGGTCACTGGAAGTTCAACATGGCATCTCATTGCAAAAAACTCTCTGGGGATCTGAAAAAAAGAATTGTTGCTCTACATAAAGATGGCCTAGGCTATAAGAAGATTGCCAAGACCCTGAAACTGAGCTGCAGCATGGTGGCCAAGACGATACAGTGGTTTACCAGGTCAGGTTCCACTCAGAACAGACCTCGCCATGTTCGACCAAAAAAGTTGAGTGCATGTGCTCAGCGTCATATCCAAAGGTTGTCTTTGGGAAATAGACGTATAAGTGCTGCGCATTGCTGCAGAGGTTGCAGGGGTGGGGGGGTCAGCCTGTTAGTTCTCAGACCATACGCCGCACACTTCATCAAATTGGTCTGCATGGCTGTCATCCCAGAGGGAAGCCTCTTCTAAAGATGATGCACAAGAAAGCCCGCAAACAGTTTGCTAAAGACAAGCAGACTAAGGACATGGATTTCTGGAACCATGTCCTGTGGTCTGATGAGACCAAGATAGACTTATTTGGTTCAGATGGTGTCAGGTGTGTGGCAGCAACCAGGTGAGGAGTACAAAGACAAGTGTGTATTGCCTACAGTCAAGCATGGTGGTGGGAGTGTCATGGTCTGGGGCTGCATGAATGCTGCTGGCACTGCAGAGCTACAGTTCATTGAGGGAACCATGAATGCCAACATGTACTGTGTCATACTGAAGCAGAGCATGATCCCCTCCCTTCAGAGACTGGACCGCAGGGCAGTATTCCAACATGAGAACGACCCCAAACACACCTCCAAGATGACCACTGCCTTGCTAAAGAAACTGAGGGTAAAGGTGATGGGCTGGCGAAGCATGTCTCCAGACCTAAACCCTATTGAGCATCTGTGGGGCATCCTCAAAACGGAAGGTGGAGGAGCGCAAGCTCTCTAACATCCACCAGCTCCGTGATGTCGTCATGGAGGAGTGGGAGAGGACTCCAGTGGCAACCTGTAAAGCTCTGGGGAACTCCATGCCCAAGAGGGTTAAGGCAGTGCTGGAAAATAATGGTGGCCACACAAAATAGACATTAATGGCTGTGTGTTGAGTTATTTTGAGGGAACAGCAAATTTACATTGTTATACAAGCTGTATACTTCCCACATTTCCTAGATTCTTGCCTAGGTGTGAATGACTTACTCAGCTGCCTCCTGGGATACTTACATCCTCAAGGTACTCTATGGCATGTGCGCCACAGCACATTACACATCTGAACACCGGTAAGCCAGGACCTGATGTCGAGTGGGTCAAACCGATATCTCTTGATGGCTGATGCGTTGAAGGGAAGGGACACACCCCCTTCACATAGCACACAGGAACAGAGCTGAGGCTGTCAATCAGCTGGAGATCCCTCCCCTGTCACCTTTTTTCTCTTGGTGTCAGGAAAACATTTCAATAGTGATCCATGCTGATAGCATAGGAACGAGGCATCATACAGAAATGACACTTAGCGCTCTTAATTGAGACAAGTATGCACTATAGAGGGATATGTTTGCTCATTTTTCATGTCTGAGGTTTACTACCACTTTAAGTAAAAGAGTAACTTGCTGGGAACATTTAAATAAGGCCAGACAGGTGGCACCATAGTGTGTGATATGGTACCTGTATTTACAAGTCCCCTTTCTCACTGATGTCACTAGAGGCCATTGGGCTGCCTAAGCCTCCTCTTTAGCGGGAATAAGATATATGCCAGCTATAATCTGCCTAATTAGTTTTAAAAATTAAAATATGTTGTTAAAGTGTAACTATTCCCCAAATATGTTTACATAAAACATTCATGTTAATCTTGTTACTAACTCTTTAGGCGTTATGTGAGTGGCTCGGTAGTTAGCACTTCTGCCTTGAAGCACTGGGCTCTCTGGTTTAAATCCCAACCAAGACATTATCAGCATGGAGTTTACCTCCAAAAGTCCCCAAGCCATGTTAAGTTAAGCCTTTACATGTGTTTGAATCAGTATTGGACTGTTCAACTTAATGTATACTTTAACCTTCAATAAAGACTATTGAACAACGAGAAACCTTGTCGCCATTTACAATTCTGACAGTCACGTGACCTGTCAAGTCACTTGAGATTGCAGTTGCACAGGAACACTAGAAGGTTTTCCATTTCTAGGAGAAGACTGCCAGCATCAAATACGGCACCAGCTCCTGAAGAAGAGGAAGACCCCAGACAGAGGAAAATTAAGCTTATATGTCAGCATTTTGCTTGTTGGAAGTTTGATGGAACTTTATTATTAATATGGAAATGCTTCTAAAGCTATATTTGATGGCAAGCCAGTCAAGTTCCTCCACCTCATCCATGTCTTTATGGACCTTGCTTTGTGCACTGGTGCTCAGCCATGTTGAAACAGGAAGGGGCCATCCCAAAACTGTTCCCACAAAGTTGGGAGCATGAAATTGTTCAAAATGTCTTGGTATGCTGAAGCCTTAAGAGTTCTCTTCACTGGAACTAAGGGGCCAAGCCCAACCCCTGAAAAACAACCCCACACCATAATCCCCTCTCTACCAAATGATTTGGACCAATGCACAAAGCAAGGTCCATAAAGACTTGGATGAGCGAGTTCCCCTGACCTCAAACCGATAAAACACCTTTGGGATGAATTAGAGTGGAGACTACGAGCCAGGCCTTCTCATCCAACATCAATGCCTGATCTCACAAATGCGCTTCTGGAAGAATGGTCAAACATTCCCATAGACACACTCCTAAACTGTGTGGACAGTCTTTCCAGAAGAGTTGAATCTGTTATATCTGTAAAGGGTGGGCCAACTCAATATTAAATCCTATGGACTAAGACTGGGATGCCATAAAAGTTAGTGTGTGTGTAAAGGCATGCGTTGGTTAAACACAGATGTGTTTGATCACCTGCATGGCTGCATGTAACAGGACAGCTCTGAAAGCAGAAGTTACTAAATCCTCATTGCTTCTGGCTTCATTTGTCACAGAGGAGATTGGGAAATAGACGTTCCTCCATCTCCTCTGTGATTCCACCGCTTACTGCAGTCCCGAGCTTCTCGTGTTTTTTTTTTTTTTCCTTTGTTTTCTGTTCTGCATGTCTCTGGAGCTCTCCAGTGGAAATGGAGAGCCCTAGAGTGGTGGCAGAAGGAAAGGGGGGGGGGGGGGCCTCCACTCCACAGTGCTGTAAAAGTGATCAGTCGCCCAGATCACTTTTACAGGAAAGCACTAAAAAATGTTACCAGGATCCTGGTATAACTGCTTGCTGCCCAGGATGTTTTATATGTATGCTGGGCAGCAAGCAGTTAAAAGATGAACCCTGGGCACAGAAACATCCAATTAAATATATTCCTCAATAGACACAAAGGGTATAAATCCACATTCTGTGCACCTACTGTAAAAACCAATTTCAGAATTAACTGTCAGATGTGGCAGCTGCAGGGCACTAATGAGGAAATCTGCTGGGCCTGCATCCCTTTAGATGGGTTCCTATTGAAAGCATCTCTCCAAAAATGAAATTTTTGTTACAGGGGATGCCTGACATCTGCCTTGTATCTTAATGCAGATTTCTGGGAAAATTGGTGAGCCAATCACAAGCAGTAAATTATGTTTCTGGGGAGTGGTCAGTACACACTATGTGTACAGAACAACTCCATGTAGCCATATTGCAATGCATTCTCAGAAAATTACAGAGCTGCAGATTGAAAGGGAAAGGTCATTTTTAATAGCATTCAATTACAATAAGAATAGTGCAGCAATTATATGCGCTATATTATTATTTTCTTTATTTGCTATTTTTTTCCCCACAAAAGTGGAGTTACCCTTTAAGCTACTTTGAACGTATAAAGCTCTGGCAAAAAGAATACAATGCTTTGCTTTAAATCAGCTTCTCTTACTTCAGAAAACACCACCAGCTTGCCCTTATTGATCACTGAAGAATTTCTATTATGCACATCATGGCGGTCTGGGGTATTTAGCTCAGAGGTTACGATCCTAATAGGAGTTTTCGGACTAAAGCTGGCTATACACAAATTGATTTTTTTTTTTTTTTTAACCAACGAGCTGAACAAAAGAATTTCTTCAGCCACACAAATGGCATGGGGGGGGGGGTTGTGCCAACCGGCTGTCGGTGACCCAAATAGTGCTATTGGGTAGAAGACAATTTCCAAAGAGACTCTGTTTACAAAAGAATTGTCAAACTGGCTCGGTCACCTGAATTTCTCTGAATTTCCATCGGTTTATGGCAAGCTTTAGATAGAGACACAATAGTAGTCCAATTGTGGTATTTGCTCTTGGGTGGGACTTTTCCTTTTTTTATTTTAAAGTGGATGACAGGTTTGCAAAAGAGTGAGAGTCAGGGCAATTTTTTACTTATGCAGCATGACTTACCCTGAATCAATATGCCTTTTATACAGTTGCCATTCAGCCAGCAATCCTGATATATTAAAGCTGTATTCTAGGAATTCAGCAACTTTGTAAAAAGTGTAAGCACAACGTGAGATAAGTCCAGTTAGGTGCATGTCCCATCTAGGGCTCATCTCTATTACTTACATGAGACAGGTTTATTGCACACTCGGTGGAAGCACTCAGGCTGTGAGAAGAGAAGCACACAGAGCAGCTATGCCCACCCCTCCCCTCTAATGCCCATTCACAGAAGCCTTTGTATTTTTTAAATGAGTTCACATAACAAAGGCTTCTGTGAATGGGCAGATGTAGGGGAGGGACAGGCATAGAAGTTCCAGCGACTCTGCTCTTGAAGGAACTGAGACCACTGTAAGCAGTGCTGGAGTTTCAGCATTTATCTTCCTGGAGCACAATAAAGCTGTCAGATGTGAATAGAGATAAGTCTAGGAGGGGACAGGCACTTCGTTAGACTTAACTCATGGTATGCCTGCAATTTTTACAAAGCAGCTTAATGCCTAGAATACAGCATTGATCTCTAATATATGTAAGATTTCCTAAGGGCTGTCACTGCAAAAAAATGGTGGTGATTTTACAAATCTGTATGCCCTCATGGCTAATAATGTCCCAAATTGTACACCGGAGGCAGAACACTGTACCGTAATTATTATTCAGAATATATTATATATCACACACTGTTTGAGCAGAGCTTTACAAAATAAAGGGGAACAGTACAGTTACAATACAATTCAAGACAAGAGTTAGGGGGCCCTGCTTGTGAGTGCTACAATGTAAAAAGAAGGAGACATCGGGGCCTCTCCACCATTCCTTGTGCATATAATGGCTACTTTCACACTGAGGTGGTTTTCAGGCGCTTTAGCGCTAGAAAGCCTCTGAAAACAGCCTCCCATTCGTTGCAGTGTGTCTCTTCACACTGGGGCACTGCGCTTGTGGGATGTTACGAAAAGTCCTGTAAGCAGCATCTTTGGGGCGGTTTGGGAGCGCTGTAAATAGCGCTCCCAAAACACCCTGCTCATTGCAATGAATTGGCAGCACTTCCAAAGTGCCTGAAAATGCTACAAAACTGTACTTTTTACAATTTTTTGGGGTAAAAAGAGCCCCCCTAGTGGCCGAAAAGTGCAGCTAAAATAGCGATAAAGCATCGCAAAAATGAGCGGCACTTTAGTGCTGATGGCCGGGCGCTGCCAGTGTGAAAGAGGTCTAAGTGTCCAAATCTCTCATACTGTAATCATGTTATAAGATATATTATATATTAACAACTTTTATGGTAATTTTAAAAAGAAGACAATCTTAATAATAAAATAAACTCAGATTGAATAAAAAGACAATCTTATGGTACTTTCACAATATATTATTTATAAGTGAGTTTTTAATGCATGTAATTTTAATTTGAACTATGACTTTATTCCAGTGCCTTGATTTCAGCTTTAAAGTGTTACAAGCATGCTTGTTCTACTCACTGTGGAACCTAAGGGGTTAAACCTGCGCATTGTGTAAAAAGGCTCTTTGACCCTGTCTTCTCTGATCCCCCCACCTCTTTTACTGTCCCCAATCCATCTCCTGATCGAACAGTGCCTTGAGGGCTCTCTGCACATGCTTAGTTTGGTGTGTACTGCTAGAGAGTTTTTTGTTTTTTTTTTTTTTCTTTGGAGGGTTCATAGGATCTACACAGGGCCAATCAAACAGAGGGTCAGGGGCCCTGCATCCTCATAGGGGAGTCAATCGAGAATGAAAACTTCTACTACAAGCTCTAACCAGACAGACAATGATAGAAGTCACAAGACTGCTATATATTGCTGATGAGAAAAGGTATTTAGCAGTTTATATTTACTAAAATAATTGCATTTCCATGTTCTGTGTACTGGGTTTAGTAACACAAAAAACAAAACAAAACAAGCCACAGCAGATATTAACAACACTCTTCCTCTTAAGAAGTTTATAGAGGTTTCCCTACAGCCATAATTTAACAACAACATTTGGGACTATTGGTTGCAAATTGCAGACACGTGTTCTTAAAGAGGAACTGCAATCTGCTCACATAATTTGTAATAAAAACATCTTTGCCATTCTGAAGCTTCCCTCCAACCACTTTGCATATTATTTTATATACACTGTGATTCTGTACTTGCCAAACACGCTGCAGAAATCTCCCTCCACTGAGTCTGGCTGCATCCATTATAACTGTGGACAGCTAAAGTTGCTGCCTGTTCCTTGATTTACACAGACATGCAGAGGCACACATCCAGCACTGCAGCTCTCTTGGCCCTCTTATGACTCACCCCCCCTCCCTGCCTGGCAAACTCTCACAAGAGTGAGAGAGAGAGCTGTGCATGATGTCATATGCCTAGGCTTTTTACCAGACAAGAAACAGGAAGTGGGCTGTATAAGGTATTTACTGGCAGAAAAAAAAATGTTCTACTATCCAAAGTTAAAACAACAAGGGCAAAAGATTTAATAGATGGAAAGTTGAAAAAAATGACTGAAGGTCTGCTTTAAGGACCTGAGGATTTAGCCTTGCCTTCTATACAGTATTTGACTTCTATTGAAGCAAATACTGATACATGTCTACACTTGCATGGTCTACTTTTTATGGGGCCAGGAAGGGGTGTCTTTATTATTTGGGGAGGGGTTGTTTCTTTAGGGCTGCTGGCTAAAGAGTCACCTATGTATGTCTGTGCATTTCTATTATGCTTTATTTCATGTCACCAGGGGGATGTTTTCTTTTATTTTGTTTGGTTGTATGTAACCATCTGCACCATTTTGAAATTCACGGTATGTTGTATTGTACTCTTGCTACTTTTCACTGCGTCGGCAGTGCTTTAACGTTGTTTTTGTAGCGCTCTTCGGCCGCTAGTGGGGCGCTTTTAACCCCCGCTAGTGGCCGAAAAAGGGTTTGGCGGCGCTGCCCATTGATTTCAATGGGCAGGGGTGCTTTAGGAGCGGTGATTTCAACGCTCCTACAGCGCTGCAAAGAAGCTGCTTGCAGGACTTTTTTTTTTTTCACACTGGGATTGCAGCTGAGGCTTTTTTCAGGTGCTATTTTTAGCGCTAAAGCACCTGAAAAACGCCTCCAGTGTGAAAGGGGTCTTAAAATAAACACAGGAAGGTGCAGCGCTCTAAACAGGGGAATACCAACAGGCAGGGCGGAGTCCACAGGTGGGTGCTCAGGCTGCGGTGTCCTCCAGACAACACCCAATTATTTATTGGCAGTGACCAAGGCTCTCCAGCCGAAACACGTCTGCTTTTTTGTTTTCCTACATGTGCCAATAAATTATTTTCTTAGGGATTGGAGTTGCCGGATATTTTTCTATTTTGTCATTAAAATAAACACACCTATAGGCCTCAGTAAAAAAACAAGATCGTAAAGGTCTTATATTACATTTATTGAACATTTAAAAGAAACAAACAGGTATAATAAATATTAAGGTGTAAAAGCAAACCTATACCACCCAAGGCAAAGTAAGTTTAATTTTACAGGAGCACTTAATTCTGTAAGTAGGAAAGAGAAGTATACTATATTGCCCCATACCCAGAAGAACTATCAGTTATTACTGGGGCCGCCCACCACCGATACAGGCAGCAGGGGTGCGCTGTAAAGGCACATAATGACTGCTTATGATTCTACCTGGAAAGCAAACCTCTTATTTTGTGTAGTAGGAGTCCAAAGTATGTCTGCTTTAAAGCTAAACTCATCATCTGTGAAAATTTACAAGTAAGCAGGAAACCACCCCCGCACACATCGCAAGGGTAATGGTTTTTGTCTAGGTAGGGAATAAGCAGCAATAGTTACCTTATTCCTTATTTCCCAAGCACACTACAGTATGTGGGCAGTCCCTTGAGGGCCTCATGTGCAACACAGGACCAACACATAAGGATGTCAGACGGATCACGGATGGTTAAGTGGCAAAGAGTAACAGCTTCATGGGACCAGTGTTGCAGCATAGGAGAAACCTGAAGGAGCAAGGAATAAAGTACATATTTGACCTTTTTCTTGACCCGCTGGACAAAACAAACCATTAACCGCTGCATTGCCAACAGTGAGGAGGGCACTGCCTTGCTAATTTTTACAGCTGGCTGGAGTTTGGCTTTAAGTCTGTAGCTTAAAACAAATTAATTCCAAGTAAAACAGATACATTTGATAAAATACCTATTAACCTAAACATTCCAGGACATGAGTAAACCCACACAGGGGTTGGGGCTTTACCGAAATGGCAAACTGCTGTCCTCGGTGTTGAGCAAGCCTTGAAGAATCCAAGAGCCAGGCTTTGTAGTCTGCTGTTTATTTTTAAATATCAGATGTATGCATGGTGAGCGAATCAAACACCTGCTATGAGGCATGGGAGTGATAACAGATGTCCATGTCAGTCAAGAAATCCACGACCCATGCATGGACAGATCATGCTGCATGTGCTTAAATGCAAACATCAGACATATTCTCTTCACAGGGATTACTTAATTGGCCCTGAATCTGTCAAGTCCTGATTTAACTATTAAAAGAAACAATATAGAACTTTCCCATTCTTGTTCCACTTATGTTAAATGTGATGCTAGTAAGGCACTATGCGTGAGAAAGTTTTCATCAGCACATTGATCTGTATGTTTGTGACATGTTTCGTTTCTACAAAATTAGGCCCTTGGCACATCGACAGGAAAGAAGAGCCTTTACAGATGCATCTTCCTGTCCTGTGTTATTGAAAGTTAAAGTGGAATCTACTTCTATCTCCATTAAAAGACTATTCTGTCTACCCTGTAAAAGAAAAGATGTCTACACTTCCCTATACTGAAGCCACTCTGGTCACATGACCAGCTTCAGTAAGCCTATGGGCTCTGAAGCCATTGTTGCTGCCTCTCCTCTACACTGAAGCTGGAAGCTGGTCATGTGACCAGACTGGAGCAGCTTCAGATTAGACATCTTTCCTTTTACAGGGTAGAAAGAATAGTCTTAGAATAGGGGTGGAAGTAGATTTAGGCTTAGTTAGGGTTTTAGTGGAATGCCACTTTAACGTGAGTTTCCCTGTCCTTACAGCTTGCATATGTATATATTCTTGACAGTAAGATATATTACATATGTACCATAGGTCAAAAGAACCCATTGCATTCAGATCTGTATGTACTTGTGTTCTAGTGCTTGATGTGTTATCTGCTGAACTTTGGTGTATTTTTATTACAGCTGAGGTTAATCAGAACGCACTTTAAGACTGTAGACATGCTATCTGGTACCAAAAAATACCTACAAAATTTGCTTTTGTTCCTCATGTGCAAAGAATAAAAACCAAAAGAACAAGGTGAAAAACGTCATAAAAAAAAGGAACAAGATAATAGTCACAGCCCCTGCCGGTTTTCACATAGTACTGTCATTTTAGGTACATGAAGTGAACGAATCCAGATGCCCTTGATTAAAACGCAATTGCACAAAAATATAAAAGCTTTGTCAAGTTTAACAGAGGATTGTATCTTTTTTCAACACAATGTAGAAACTTATCCTGATGATAAACAGTCGTAAAACAGCACATAAGGATTGAAGTAAAAGCAATGCAAAATACTAGAATATATTTTTATGATAGACAAGTGTCTAAGTGATCATTTATACTCCCTTCAGGAACCTCAGCATTACATACAGGACAGTTAACTTTCTTATTCTGGCTACTGGAGATGGTCTGGTTAGTAGGTCTCTGTTGGTCATAAGGGATATTTATTGTTGGTTTATTGCTAGTAGTGCTTACTCCTGATAGGTTTGGAAAAAAGTGCTTAATCCCCTGACTGCTGTCCATTCTGGGCCTTTTAGGAGCTTGCCCAAAACTTCCTTCTCTCCTGCTTTCCTGTGAGGTAGATGGTATACTCTGCGATGAAGTTAGCATTTCAGACGATATCCTCTTTTGTGTCATAGTAGAAGGTTTTTCACTTTTAGTCACTGATGATGCTACATTCCTGCTATTAAAAGGCAGTTTTACTGGAGATCCACCAACGCTGATAAACATTTTGGTGTTGGCAACTGATATTTTAGGCAACCTGGAACTGGGAACTTTGTTCTCTGTCTTATTTGATGATGATGTAGTAAAGTTGAGGATTCCATTAATGGAAGTTTTTGGCACAGGCTTGGTTAGTGCAGGTGAAGAAGGAAGGACGTTCTGGACTTTCTCACTTCGAATAGATTTACTGGATTCACCAAGTGTATAACCTTTACCGGTAAAAGGCATAAATGTACGAATGTCAATCGCCTCACTTTTTTCTGCAACACATAAAATACGAAGATTAAAATTCAATATGGTTTATCATTGGTCAACATGCTATGTATTTTCTACTGTATTGCACATTAAAGTGGTTTCCTTCACACACCTAGGGGCAATATTTACAAAGTTGTGAATGTGACTTTCACCAAACATTCACTGGTGGTGAATCATTTATTTAAAAACACCTGCAGTGAATGTTAAATTGTCCTGTACTCCATATAAAAACTGATATCACAATACCTTGAAGGGTCTTCACTAAAATAAAATATATTTTTTTTTTTATCTGCACCCCAGTGTCAGGGTTCGGAATCAGTCTGCAGATTTTCCCTGAAGTGCTGCCTCATGCATCTGCACATATACTACACACTTCAATCCATGCTCATCATTTACATTATGAAGCTGTCTTTTGCAAGGAGCTTCTGCAAATTTCCAACCTGTTACTAGTGGATTTACATACCATGTACCTGTGCAATATCTTAAAATACACAGTACACAATGGCATTGTAATCCTAGCTCTAAAAAAAAAAAAAAAAAAAAATGGTTAGGTGTCAACTTTTTATTTTTCTGGTTTTTAATTCTAGAAATGGTTATATAAAATGTTTATATTAAAAATGTATATTAAATACATATGTATACAGCATATACCCATGATGCAATTCATTCACAGAGCATAGATGTTTTTAAACTAAAAGGACACACTCATGTAAACAGAGATCACACCACATATGTGCGGCATCGCCATGAACATTAGAGAAAAAGCAATAATTTTAGTGCAAGACCTTTTGTGTAGCTCTAAACTGGTAACTTGTAAAGAATTTTAAAGTGTTGCCTATGGAGATTTTTAGGTATCGTAATTTGGCATCATTCCACAGGCGTAATTTTAAAGCATGGCCTGTTTAGTATACATTTGCTTGGCCTAGCATCATCTTTTAAATTTTACCAAACAATTGGGTATTATATTGTGTTTTTGTACAAAAAAAATGAAAGTATATATTTTTTCCGATCCGAGTATAAGTCGAGGCCCTAATTTACCACAAAAAAAAAAATGGGAAAAACTTATTGACCCGAGTATAAGACGAGGGTGAGAAATGCAGCAGCTACTGTAAGTGGAAAAAGAGGGTCAACAATGCCCATCTGCAGCTGTATACCTCCCTGTGTCCTGTGCATGTGTCATGTACCTGTGTCCTGTGTATATGTGCATGTGTATATGTACCTGTGTCCTGTGTATATGTGCATGTGTATATGTACCTGTGCCCTGTGTATATGTGCATGTGTATATGTATATGTACCTGTGCCCTGTGTATATGTGTATATGTATATGTACCTGTGCCCTGTGTATATGTGCATGTGTATATGTACCTGTGTCCTGTGTATATGTGCATGTGTATATGTACCTGTGTATATGTGCATGTGTATATGTACCTGTGTATATGTGCATGTGTATATGTACTTGTGTCTTGTACCTGTGTATATGTACTTGTGTCTTGTACCTGTGTATATGTGCATGTGTCATCTACCTGTGTATATGTACCTGAGTCCTGTGCATGTGTGTGTGTCATGTGTGCCCTGTGTCCATGTGTGTCATGTGTGCCCTGTGTCCATGTGTGTCATGTGTGCCCTGTGTCCATGTGTGCCATGTGTGCCCTGTGTCCATGTGTGCCATGTGTGCCCTGTGTCCATGTGTGCCATGTGTGCCCTGTGTCCATGTGTGCCATGTGTGCCCTGTGTCCATGTGTGCCATGTGTGCCCTGTGTCCATGTGTGCCATGTGTGCCCTGTGTCCATGTGTGCCATGTGTGCCCTGTGTCCATGTGTGCATGTGCCCTGTGTCCATGTGTGCATGTGCCCTGTGTCCATGTGTGCATGTGCCCTGTGTCCATGTGTGCATGTGCCCTGTGTCCATGTGTGCATGTGCCCTGTGTCCATGTGTGCATGTGCCCTGTGTCCATGTGTGCATGTGCCCTGTGTCCATGTGTGCATGTGCCCTGTGTCCATGTGTGCATGTGCCCTGTGTCCATGTGTGCATGTGCCCTGTGTCCATGTGTGCATGTGCCCTGTGTCCATGTGTGCATGTGCCCTGTGTCCATGTGTGCATGTGCCCTGTGTCCATGTGCCCTGTGTCCATGTGTGCATGTGCCCTGTGTCCATGTGTGCATGTGTGCATGTGCCCTGTGTCCATGTGTGCATGTGCCCTGTGTCCATGTGTGCATGTGCCCTGTGTCCATGTGCCCTGTGTCCATGTGTGCATGTGCCCTGTGTCCATGTGTGCATGTGTGCATGTGCCCTGTGTCCATGTGTGCATGTGCCCTGTGTCCATGTGTGCATGTGCCCTGTGTCCATGTGCCCTGTGTCCATGTGTGCATGTGCCCTGTGTCCATGTGTGCCCTGTGTCCATGTGTCCATGTGTGCATGTGTCCATGCGTGTCATGCGTGCATGTGCCCATGCGTGTCATGCGTGCATGTGCCCATGCGTGTCATGCGTGCATGTGCCCATGCGTGTCATGCGTGCATGTGCCCATGCGTGTCATGCGTGCATGTGCCCATGCGTGTCATGCGTGCATGTGTCCATGCGTGTCATGCGTGCATGTGCCCATGCGTGTCATGCGTGCATGTGCCCATGCGTGTCATGCGTGCATGTGTCCATGCGTGTCATGCGTGCATGTGTCCATGCGTGTCATGCGTCCATGCGTGTCATGCGTCCATGTGTCCATGTGTGTCATGCGTCCATGTGTCCATGCGTGTCATGCGTCCATGTGTCCATGCGTGTCATGCGTCCATGCGTGTCATGCATCCATGCGTGTCATGCATCCATGTGTCCATGCGTGTCATGCGTGCATGTGTCCATGAGTGTCATGCGTCCATGCGTGTCATGTGTCCATGCGTGTCATGCGTCCACGTGTCATGCGTGCATGTGTCCATGAGTGTCATGCGTCCATGTGTCCATGCGTGTCATGTGTCCATGCGTGTCATGTGTCCATGTGTCCATGCGTGTCATGTGTCCATGCGTGTCATGTGTCCATGCGTGTCATGTGTGCATGTGTCTGTGTGCATGTGTCTGTGTGCATGTGTCTGTGTGCATGTGTCTGTGTGCATGTGTCTGTGTGCATGTGTCTGTGTGCATGTGTCTGTGTCCTGTGCATCCTCCGTGTGCCGCTCTGCACCGATCAGCGTGTGTGGTGGCCATTCACTGTTCAAAAGCCGCGCCTCCTCCTCCTCCATGATAGGCAGAAAACTCCATTTCCCAGCAGTCAGCCTATCACGGACATTCTCTCATCCTCATACCACGGACGAGGATGGGAGAATGTCCGTGATAGGCTGTACACTGACTACCTATCACAGACGAGGAGGCGCGGCTTTTGAACAGTGAGAGGCTGCCGAGTGCTATTTAGCAATGTAGCACACGCTGGCCGCCGTCTGCCTGCATGACACGCTGATCATGTAGGAAGACGGCGGTGACTCGAGTATAAGTCCAGTCCCCAAAAAGTGGCTGAAAATTTTGACTTATACGGTATATATACACACACACAGTATCTCACAAAAGTGAGTACACCCCTCACTTTTGTAAATATTTTATTATGTATGTATGTATGTGTATATATATATATATATATATATATATATATATATATATATATATATATATATATACATACACACACACACACACACACATACACACACACACACAGCTTGTATAGCAGTGTAAATTTGCTGTCCCCTCAAAATAGCTCAACACAGCCATTAATGTCTAAACCGCTGGCAACAAAAGTGAGTACACCCCTAAGTGAAAATGTCCACATAGGGCCTAATTAGCCATTTTCCCTCCCCGGTGTCATGTGACTTGTTAGTGTTACAAGGTCTCAGGTGAGAATGGGGAGAAGGTGTGTTAAATTTGGTGTTATCGCTCTCACTCTCTCATACTAGTCACTGGAAGTTCAACATGGCGCCTCATGGCAAAGCACTCTCTGAAGATCTGAAAAAAAGAATTGTTGCTCTACATAAAGATGGCCTAGGCTATAAGAAGATTGCCAAGACCCTGAAACTGAGCTGCAGCACAGCGGATTAACAAGACAGGTTCCACTCAAAACAGGCCTTGCCATGGTCGACCAAAGAAGTTGAGTGCACATGTTCAGCATCATATCCAGAGGTTGTCTTTGGGAAATAAACATATGAGTGCTGCCAGCATTGCTTCAGAGGTTGAAGGGGTGAGGGCAGCCTGTCAGTGCTCAGACCATACGCCGCACACTGCATTAAATTGCTCTGCATGGCTGTCTTCCCAGAAGGAAGCTTCTTCTAAAGATGATGCACAAGAAAGCCCGCAAACAGTTTGCTGAAGACAAGCAGACTAAGGACATGGATTACTGGAACCATGTCCTGTGGTCTGATGAGACCAAGATAAACTTATTTGGTTCAGATGGTTTCAAGCGTGTGTGGTGTACAAAGACAAGTGTTTCTTGCCTACAGTCAAGCATGATGGGAGTGTCATGATCTGGGGCTGCATGAGTGCTGCCGGCACTGGGGGGCTACAGTTCATTGAGGGAACCATGAATGCCAACATGTACTGTGACACACTGAAGCAGAGCATGATCCCCTCCCTTCGGAGACTGGGCCGCAGGGCAGTATTCCAACATGATAAAGACCCCAAACAATCCTCCAAGATGACCACTGCCTTGCTAAAGAAACTGAGGGTAAAGGTGATCGACTGGCCAAGCATGTCTCCAGACCTAAACCCTATTGAGCATCTGTGGGGCATTCTCAAAAATGGAGGGTGGATGAGCGCAAGGTCTCAAACATCCACCAGCTCTGTGATGTCATCATGGAGGAGTGGAAGAGGACTCCAGTGGCAACCTGTGAAGCTCTGGTGAACTCCATGCCCAAGAGGGTTAAGGCAGTGCTGGAAAATAATGGTGGCCACACAAAATATTGACACTTTGGGCCCAATTTGAACATTTTTACTTAGGGGTGTACTCACTTTTGTTGATAGCGGTTTAGACATTAATGGCTGTGTGTAGAGCTATTTTGAGGGGACAGCAAATTTACACTGTTATACAAGCTGTACACTCACTACTTTACATTGTAGAAAAGTGTAATTTCTTCAGTGTTGTCACATAAAAAGATATGATAAAATATTTACAAAAATGTGAGGGGTGTACTCACTTTTGTGAGATACTGTATATACACTATATTGTCAAAAGTATTGCGACGCCTGTCTTTACACGCACATAAACTTTAAAAGGGGTTGTCCTATGTATTAAGGTGAAAAAACTTCTGACACTGACCAGCCCCCACCCCCTGTTTTACTCACCTGAGCCCTTCGCTCCCTCAGCGGAGACGCGCTCTTTCTCTCTGCCTGGGGTTCTCGGCTCTTGATTGGATAGATTTATAGCAGCGCAGCCATTGGCTCCCGCTGCTGTCAATCGGCAGAGTCCGACATTCTGTGTCTATAGACACAAATGCTGGACACAGGAGCGCGCTCGCAAGGTAACCACCCAGGAGAGCGCTTCTCCCAGGGGGTTTACTGATGAGAAGAGGAGCCGCCGGGGGACCCCAGAAGATGAGGTTCGGGGCCACACTGTGCAAAAAGAACTGCACAGTGGAGGCAAGTATGATATGTTTGTTAATTAAAAAACAAAACAAAAAAAATGAAGGTTTAGTGTCACTTTATCTCAGTCTTATGCCCCGTACACACGGTCGGATTTTCCGACGGAAAATGTGTGATAGGACCTTGTTGTCGGAAATTCCGACCGTGTGTAGGCTCCATCACAAATTTTCCATCGGATTTTCCGAGACACAAAGTTTGAGAGCAGGCTATAAAATTTTCTGACAACAAAATCCGTTGTCGGAATTTCCGATCGTGTGTACACAAATCCGACGCACAAAGTGCCACGCATGCTCAGAATAAATAAAGAGATGAAAGCTATTGGCTACTGCCCCGTTTCCCGACGTACGTGTTTTACGTCACCACGTTCAGAATGATCAGATTTTCCGACAACTTTGTGTGACCGTGTGTATGCAAGACAAGTTTGAGCCAACATCCATCGGAAAAAATCCTAGGATTTTGTTGTCGGAATGTCCGATCAATGTCCGACCGAGTGTACAGGGCATTAGTCTGTAGTCTATTAATTATATAATATGTTTGGGGGTTCCAAGTAGTTTTCTTGCACAAAAAAAAAAATGTTTTTTTTACATGTAGGAGAGGAATGTCAGAATATGCCCATATTGGAAGTGGTTAATGGAGTTGCTCCATAGGTAGTCACACCAGTGAGATATTGCTCCCTTGCTGGCGGGTGAGATTTGGCAGCACTTTGGGCCAGGGAGGGAGTGATTCCATAGGAGGCAAGTAAAAACCTCTCCCAGGTGATTTTGCTGGTGGCGATGTGTGACCAGAGGCCAAATCACCTGTGTGACATCTAAAGTGAGGTCAAGCCCTTAGTATGTGAAACACCTAGACAAACAAATTACAGAAGGTGTGGAATTCATAAAATGTTTTTGTCATAAAATCTTTATTACCTTTTGTCATGTTCTTGGCCTGGCTTTCAGAAACCTTCTCCTTTTTCTTGTCTTTATGAGAAGTGGACTCTGGTTCTTTCACCTTAGTGTAAGTTCCCCCACAAGTTCTCTGATGGTCAGCCCACCAAGGATCATTTGCAGATGGTGCTCGGTTCATTGCGCGTTTCACATATCCAAAATATGGTCTTCTGGACTGACAGGGGCCATTACACCTCCACCAGTGTTTTCTGTATTCATCTACTTCATCATGAAAACTGTGATAAACCTAATCAGGTATTAAAGATAAAGTAATACAGTAAAATTACAATGGTAGTCAAAGCAGAACAAAAAGAAATACAAATACGCTTATTGTCCATTTTTTTTACTTTATGAAGAGCTTGTAAGAATACATTTATGATACCACTGTCTTCATGTTAAAAATAGCCTTCTAGAAAGATTTTGTGGTTCAAGGCTTAAATATTGAGAGTCTGTAGAAAACTTAGTTTACATCATACCCTTTTGCTGTTTAACATAAGTTATTAAGGACACCAGTATTCGGAATACCTTAGATCCCTTTATCAGCCTTTACACAATTCAAAATGCATCAAGCAATACAAAGTGATCTAAAGAATCCTAAAATCTTGCATATTTGATTGAATAAATTAGCCAATAAAAACAAATTTCAAACTCCAAACGTTCTGCCTTAATTGATGGCTAACAGGGTACAATACTCTAGTACTGCTACTGAAATTTTATAACCAAAAAAGGAGTCTACAGAAAGTTGAGATCTTTTTCCTGATTTGGGCATTTCACTGTTTTTAGGTTATGTCTACAGAACCTGCCAACTGTTTTCACAGATATAGTTAACTGCCAGATTGGATTTGTTCCCAGCTAAAGAGTGTTGTTTGAGTGGACACAGCTGTCAAAGTCAGGGGTCAGGTTCAGAGACCAGTAGAGGGACTCCCACGGACCAGCAGGATTGGTATACAAGCAGGTCACCCTGGAAATAAACGCAGGCTCACCTGAGGTGCAGTGTCTAAGTACTAACTGGTGTTCACCAGAGCTACTGATGGTGGAAATGGGTTTAGCTGCAAGTTAGTACCAGGTCGCAGTCCTCAGGATCGCCCCACCAGGAGGTGAGCAAGTTGGGGTCCAGTAGTGGATATAACAGATAAGGACCAAACAGAAGCGTAGCCTGTAAACAAGCCAAAGGTCGGTAACAAGCAGTTGCAAGTTGGGATCAAGCTGAAGCATAGTCGAGAAACAAACAAAGGGTCAGTAACCAGTGGTAGTAAAGATATGGACAGCAGCAGGAAAGACAAAAGCGAGACACTGGCTGGAGAGAGCACAAAAATCTGGCAAACAAGGAGTGCTGAGACATATCAGGAAGTTCATGGGAGGAGCAAAGAGTTCAAGGTTCAGGACAAACATGGTTCAAAGAAGGATTATTCAAGGAGTTGTCCAGGGAAATGTACAGCATTTCAGGTGGCTCAGCAAGAAGCAACATTACCTGACACAGCAGAGGTTCCAGGTTCAAATTTAGTCCCCAACACCAGCACTAGAGATGTCTCCAAATATCACCCAAACCATCCTCTCCGCTCCTAGTCAGACCTCCTGTTCTCTAGCTCTCGTCTCCTCCTCCCATGCTCATCTCCATGACTTCTCCAGAGCCTCTCTCAGACTCTGAAACTCACTACCTCAGCCTGTAAGGCTATCTCCTACTCTAGCTGCCCTTAAGTGATCCCTGAAAACTCATCTCTTCAGGGAAGCCTATCACACCTGCAACTAACTGAACTTTTAACTCTTCCATATGCTCAACCCCCACAGTTATAAACTTTTGTACCACTTGCCCGCCCTATTAGATTGTAAGCTCTCATGAGCAAGGCCCTCTTAACCTTCTTGTATTTTATTGTATTGTAACTGTATGGTCTCCTTTTAGATTGTAAAGTGCTGCACAAACTGTTGGCGCTATAAAAATCCTGTATAATAATAATCACATGATCAATCCCTGTGTTTTAGTAAACAGTGCGCTTTGACGTTTTTTTTAAAAAGCGCAGAGATGCCTTTAATTTGACCATAAGCTCTGCAGGAGAATAAATGTCCCAATTACAGATGCACGGAGTGAGGATTTTGGGTAATATTTACAAAAAAATATTTCTAAGATATAAAAAAGGTAGCGTTGATACCATTACAATTTTTAAAAGCTTTGAGTAAAAATTATGAGCACCCTTTTTAAAAAGAATTTCATAAAAGAACACATTTTTATTTTAATGTAAAGAATTTTCAGATACAAACTTAGAGCTTCTATTTAAATATCTGGGCCTGCACCCCTTCTGTTCAACTAATGAAACCTACACGACAAACAAAGACATACTTACAGATATCTTGGCACCAGTAAGACCATTTATTCGATTCATATGTTTGAGGAACTCTGGGCCATGAGAATCCCGATCTTTGTTGTTGTGTGTGACAAACAGAAGGGCATGGATCATTTCATGGAGTAATGTCTGTAAAGCACAAAATCAATCAACTTCTTTACACCAAGATTTACAGACAATACTACCACCAGTCTTCATCTGTCAACTGCAAATACTTAACTTTCAAAGTAAAGAAAGAAAAGTAGAAACTCTGCATGACTGTTGGCTTTCAATCCCAGTTGTCACTGACTTGGTCTCCGACTAACATTTGGTCACCTTCAAAGGAAAGCAGTGTACCAAATAAAAGTCTTACAAGTCCCTAAAATAATTTAATAAAAATTATTTAGGCAGGTAAATAAGTGGTAATGTTATTGTCAAGTTAAATAATGCTGATAAATTTGGCCTGGGCATTCAGACCTCAATGACCTCAAGTCATGAAAGGGTAAAAGGTTTGCTTCATAATGATCCATACAATTTTGTATAATTTGTGCTAAAGTTAGCTACTCATAACTAATGCCCTGTACACACGGGTGGACTTTTTGGCAACAAAGGTCCGACAGTCTTTCCGACGGACTTACGAACGAACGGACTTGCCTACACACGATCACACCAAAGTCTGACGGATTCGTACGTGATGACGTACGACCGGACTAAAATAAGGAAGTTCATAGCCAGTAGCCAATAGTTGCCCTAGCGTGTGTTTTCGCCTGTCGGACTAGCATACAGAGGAGCGGATTTTTCGATAGGAACTGGGTCTGGCGGAGTTCCGACGTAAAGATTTGAAACACGTTCCAAATCTAAAGTCGACAGAAACAGTCTGCTGAAGGTCCGGTGAAGCCCACACACGGTCGGATTGTCCGCCGGATTCGGTCCATCGGACCAGTCCGGTCGTGTGTACGCGGCATAAAGTGGTTCCAAAGGCAGAACACCTTTAGGCCCTTTTCAGACTGGTGCTCTGATCAATTTTCAGGTGGACCTAATTGGAAGGTCTACTCTTCCCTATAGACAGGCAGGTGTAAATGAACTTGTGTCCGCTTACACCCGCCTACCTCTGGGTCCGATCAAGTCCACTAAAAAAAGGAAGAGGACTCCCTCCTCTTCCGTTTAGACGAAGCAGATAGGAGGTAGCTGTGTGTAAATGGACAACGGAGTCAATTTACTCCCAGCTGCCCATAGAGAAGAGTGGGCTCTGCCCGTGCCTGCTCTGCAGATACTGAGCGGACACGGATGCGTTATCCGCCTGCTCTGCTCCAATCCGCAGGGGATCAGCTCACAAATCCCCTGCTGATCACAACAGAATCCACCCTGTGTAAAAAACACCTAATGCATCTCTTGCACCAAGATAAAAAAAATGTATTGTCCCCTCACCCCCCTTATACTTACCTGAGCCCGATCCAGTAAGGTGCCTGTCTGCAGCGGCACTGGTCTGTCTGTCTCTCTCTCTCTCCTCACAGGACAGATAGGCAGCAGCAAGGCCATTGGCATCTGCTACTGTCAATCAAATTCTGTAAGGAGGGAGCAGGGGACAGGGCTGAGCAGTGCTGTGTGTGTCAATAGGCACACACAGCCTGGCTTGGGAGCGAGCCCGCAGGTGTGCCACCATAGGACGTGACTTTCAATGATGGTACACCTTGAAGAGGAGGAGCCTTGAGTGCCAGCGGGGGACTCCACTGCATAGAGCATGTAAATATAGCATGATTAATAAAAGACAGAAACATAAGATTCCAGCTTACTTAATATCAGTGGATGCTAAGAAAGTATTTGGGCTCAGGTTCACGAGGGATTTCTTACAGAAACACTGACAATTAGGACTAGGCCCCAATATGTTACATAAAATTTTAGCCCTTTACCATAACCCAGCAGCTTCAGTAGGCTCTAATGGAATTCTTTGGGACACCATTTAAATCCATATTGGAACCTGCCATGGGTGATGACTGCTTTCACCATTGTTATATATTTTAACAATGGAACATCTGGCTATAGCCTTTCAAAACAACCAAGATATCAAAAGGGATCTGTGTCAAGGTAAAACAATACAAATTATCTCTTTTATACTGAAGATCTTTTGTTATATATTACATCCCCACACGTATCTCTTTCCTCCATTATTTGTGAATTTGAAAAATTAGGGCATTTGAGCAATTTTAAAGTGAACTTTGACAAAATAGGGGCCTTATATCACTATCCCCTCAGAAATCATCTCGTATCCAGAAGAATCTCTCTTTTAAGTGGCAGTATACAGCTAATAAATATTTGGGGATTCTTATACCATCTACCCTTTCCAGTCTTGCTGATCCAAATTATACTCCCCTTCTATATAAAATCCAACAATGCCTGCAATCTTTTAAAAGACTATACTTCTCTTGGCTTGGATGGATGAAAATTATTAAAATGGACATTTTACCTAAATTGCTTTGTATATTCAAGACAACACCTGTTCCTCCACCCCTGGTCTGATAGCCCAATTCAATAATGCCATACAAATTTATTTGAAACAATAAAAAATACAGAATTAAGAGTACAGTAGTTATCATTACTCGAAAATAAAGGTGGGGGAATAGCTCCCGCATTTGTCCCCGTACCTCCATGCATCTTTATTTAATATTAGTTTGATGGCATCGGAGACCAAACAAACTGTGGCCTACTTCAGAGGAAGATCTTGTTATCTAGACATTACCTCCTTACTTTGGACACCACCCACGTGTAGACCCCCCAAACATTCCTTGCCCCTGTTAGTCACGGCCACGCTACAGACATGGGACTCTTATGTAAAAAGAGAGCTGTATTCTACCAAATGAGATCCCTGACCCCATTGTATGGGAACTATGCACTCCCTCTGTCCTTAAGGTCGGCCATAGATGGAGCAAATTTCTTTCCTGCAACCACAGGCAGACAGTGTTATCGGGAAATCCCTCCAGCCGAGCCATTGTGTTCCCCTGCTAGCGAGGCGCTGGGAGAACACAGCGCTTTATCACTAGCTGCTGGTATAGCCACTAGCATTATCGTATGTAAAATCCAGCAGGCTGGTTGTACCCAAGTTGATCGATTAACTTGGGTACATTTAGCCTACCCATACATGGTTCGAATCTCGGCCGGTTCAGATGGAACTAGCCAAGATTTGAACTATATATGTGCAGGCTGAATGTACCCAAGTTTTTCGATCAATCAACTTGGGTACAACCAGTCTGCCGGATTTTACATGCGGTTATTGCTACCAGCTGGTATATGGCCGGCCTAACCCAATCTTACTTCTTATCATAGACTAGAATAAACAGGACTCTCCTAAAAACACATGCTAACACAGGACAAATTACCTTCTCTTATTATACCTTTCTGCCATGTCCAAATGCTCAAATAACTTGGACTATATGGTCTCATTTCAGATTATCTACAGAATTTACATATAAACTTTAACACATGACCTATAGATACCAAAACCTAGCCATCTTCTGTCAGCTGGGACAAATAATCTAAGGACAGTGTTTGGCTCAAATATTTTTATTATTCCCTTTTTCATTTCTCTACCTCCCTTATATCCCTTTTCCCCTCTCAATTTTCCTCCTTTTACCTAAATAAATCTTTGCTGACGTAATTTTATTGCATGTTCATACATAATTTCATGTATGTACAGATGCATGTGAAAGGAGTAATAAAAAGACATATCAATGCACATTATTGTGAGAAGAAAAAAAAGGAAGAGTTTTTCACGTAAGAAGGGATGCAAGCAGCCTCAAAGAGAATTCTGGGAAACGTTGCCCACAGCATTGCTACAATAGTGCAAAAAAATTGAAATTGTAATATCTTGACAGATTTGTATCATCACAATGAATGCAGACTAAAAAGAAAAGTAATTTTAGTAACACATTAGAAAATGGTTCGTGGAGCAGCTTTTAGTGTGTATTATTTTTAACCAGAAATCTGCATTTTTTTCGGGCCTTTTGTTACCCATATGTTCTTCTTACCTGTACAAGATCTTTTCTTGGCCTTAATGACAACAGAGGTTTACTAAGACGTATAGAACACAAGCCTCCCCTTCCTTCATAGGCACAAACTCCTGCACATCTAAAGAAAACAGAATACAAAAAAAATAAATAAATAAATAAATACATAAAAATATGCCATACATACCTTTGCCATATACACTGATTTATCCTTTAATAAAAGTCAAGCAGAAAACTCCGCGCTTAGGGCCAACAAAAGGTATGCAGCCTCCTCTAATAGACCCCCTGAGCGGCTAGTGCATAATTCAGATCAATAAGATAGGGTAAGTGGCGCTCCCTAGTTGGGAGGTGAGAAAATCTCTAATTAGACACCATCAGTACTCGTATAGTGAAAACAATAAGATGATAAAAAAAATGTTTAACTATAATAAAAAACACAAAAAATGGTGAAAAATCGTAAACTTAGGTAAATAAATAACAATATATCAAAAGTGATAATCTACTAATATTAGCCCCAATAGCCCGCCACTTACCCTATCTTATTGATTTGAATTATGCACCGATTTATCCTTTGCTCTCTGTGACTGCAACCTTAAGACCCTTTTCACATACCTGCACCATTATGAAAAATGCAGAAAATACATATAAACAGCTGATAATTTTACATTTGATTGCACATCCGTCTTCCATTCAGTATCATTCCATTTCCATCTGTTTTGACCATGCCCACATGTTTAAATAGCCATGATTCTACAATAAATATGTATAGGTTACTTGGATCCTGTCTAAATTGGCCCTAGTGCATGAATGCGAGTTACTGAATGGACAACATACTGATGACACCTGTTTACATGAGTAAGGTCTGGTTCACAGAGCTTGTATCAATGTGTATGCCCATGCAAGTTTGTTTTTACCCGCACAGGTGTTCCATGCATTCTCATGGGATTTATTACTTTCAGTTTTCCATCCACAAAAAGGAGAGCTGAAAAATGGACAAATGGAAAGGGGCCTAACTTACTATAGCCAGGGGCACTGTGCTCTCTAAAGGTGATGTCAATTTTGTTTATCCAGATTTTATACCAAGCAAATAAAAAAAAATTAAGTCCTGCTAGATCACTTCAGCCCCCCCCCCCCTTTGCAGGTATAGCTATATAAAACATTAAAAATAAGTGCCTATACTTTTTAAAATCCAGTAATACACTTTCTCTCTCTCTGCACATGCTTTTAAAAAATAATAAATAACATGATGTTTAAAAAATAATTGTATCTCTGAAAATTACACAAAACCCCTAAACATTATATATATTTTCTGAAAGCAAACACCCTAGAGAATAAAATAGTGGTAGTTTCAATTTTTTATGTCACACAATATTACTGCAAAATGTTAGTAAAAGACACACTAAAGTGAATTTCAGGGCAAACAAATGCAATAAACCAGGGTTCCACAAACCCTGGGCGCCAGGTCACATTTGCGACTAGAATTAGCGGCCTGGCGCCTGGGGAGGCACAGCTGGGGGTATCCTGTCTCCGTGTGGACTCCGACCCCCCCCCCCCCTGCGATCGCGTCGGGCTGTGCTGGCCTGTAATTGAGGCCGCGGCTTTGCGGCCTTCTTCGGTCCTTCTGGAATCTGGCGCTATCTTGTGGTGGCCGTTGGTATTACAACCAGCAATGCTAATGCAATGCTAATGGAGGCAGCGCAATAGCTTTTGTTTTTATTTTTATTTTTTTTAAGTGAAAACTGTTTATTTTTTTTTTTTCTTAAAATTAAAATGAATGTATTATTTGTCATCTCCCTGCTTGGCCCCTTTCACACAGGCTGTCTGATCAGGTTCGCCTGTCAGTTTTTCAGGCGGACCTGATTGGACCTTTAGGCCCCATTCACACTAGCGCGTTTTTTGATGCATTTTGCATTTTGCAGAAATGCACGGGAATTTTTTAACATGGGTTCCTATGGAACATGTTCACATCAATGCTTTTTTGTATCTCTGCGTTTTTGGAAAGGGTCGGGGACTTTTTTTCATGCAAAAAGCAGCGTTTTGCATGTAATGGTTTTCAATGGACAAGCATCAAAAACGCAAGTGCACCGTTTTTGCAGCGTTTTTGGTGCGTTTTTGGTGCGTTTTTGCCGTTTTTTTTTTTTTTTTTGTAATTTTTTTTAAGACTGTAAAAAAAATGAAAAAAAAAAAAAAAAAAAAAACGCAAAACGCAAATCGCGGCAAAAACGCGGCAAAAACGCTGCTCAAAAACGTGGCAAGCATGAAAAAAAAACCTCCAAAAACGCTCAAAAGCAACATGCATAGGTGTGAATCGAGCCTTAGACCCCCTTTCACACTGAGGGCGTTTTGCAGGCGCTATAGCGTTAAAAATAGCGCCTGCAATCCGCCCTCAAACAGCTGCAGCATTGTCTCCAGTGTGAAAGCCCGAGGGCTTTCACACTGGAGCGCTGCGCTGGCAGGACATCAGGAAAAGTCCTGTCAGCAGCTTCTTTGGAGCGGTGAAGGAGCGGTGTGTTTACCGCTCCTCCAACGCTACTCCCCATTGAAATAAACGGGGCAGCGTTGGGATACCGCCGGCAGAACGTTGCTATTGCGGCGCATTGCGGGCGGTTTTAACCCTTTCTCGGGCGCAAGCGGGGGGGGGGTTAAAAGCACCCCACTAGCGGCCGAAATGCGCCGCAAATCCGACGGTAAAACGCCGCTATAAATAGCAGCGTTTTACCGCCGACGCTATAGGCGGCACGGTGTGAAAGGGGTCTTAGAACACGCGGGGGTGTCAGCGGTAAAGCGGTGCTATTTTTAGCACCGCTTTACCTTCGTTTTAGCGGTGCTATTCGCTATTTTAACCACTTGCCGACCGCCTAACGTAGATATACGTCGGCAGAATGGCACGGGCAGGCAGAATCACGTACCTGTACGTGATCTGCCTCCCGCGGGCGGGGGGTCCGATCGGACCCCCCCCCGGTGCCACCGGCGGTCGGCATCTGACTGGGAGCGTCGGGAGGCGAGGGGGAGACCATCCGATCGTGGCCCCCCCCTCGCGATCGCTCCCAGCCAATAGGAATCCTCCCCTGCCTGTGTGTAGTTTCACACAGGCAGAGGATGTGATGTCATCTCTCCTCGGTCTGGCAGTTTCCGTCCCAGCGCCGAGGAGAGAAGACATGTGAGTGCACAACACACACACACACACAGTAGAACATGCCAGGCATACCTTACACCCCCGATCCCCCCCCGATCGCCCCCCGATCACCCCCCCCCCGTCACAAACTGACATTAGCAGTATTTTTTTTTTTTTTTTTTTCTGATTACTGCATAGTGTCAGTTTGTGACAGTTACAGTGTTAGGGCAGTGAGTATTACCCCCCTTTAGGTCTAGGATACCCCCCTAACCCCCCCTAATAAAGTTTTAACCCCTTGATCACCCCCTGTCACCAGTGTCACAAAGCGATCATTTTTCTGATCGCTGTATTAGTGTCACTGGTGACGCTAGTTAGGAACGTAAATATTTAGGTTCGCCGTCAGCGTTTTATAGCGTCAGGGACCCCCATATACTATCTAATAAAGGTTTTAAACCCCTTGATTGCACCCTAGTTAACCCTTTCACCACTGATCACCGTATAACTGTTACGAGTGACGCTGGTTAGTTTGTTTATTTTTTATAGTGTCAGGGCACCCGCCGTTTATTACCGAATAAAGGTTTAGCCCCCCCAGTCGCCCGGCGGTGATATGCGTCGCCCCAGGCAGCGTCAGATTAGCGCCAGTACCGCTAACACCCACGCACGCAGCATACGCCTCCCTTAGTGGTATAGTATCTGTACGGATCAATATCTGATCCAATCAGATCTATACTAGCGTCCCCAGCAGTTTAGGGTTCCCAAAAACGCAGTGTTAGCGGGATCAGCCCAGATACCTGCTAGCACCTGCGTTTTGCCCCTCCGCCCGGCCCACCCAAGTGCAGTATCGATCGATCACTGTCACTTACAAAACACTAAACGCATAACTGCAGCGTTCGCAGAGTCAGGCCTGATCCCTGCGATCGCTAACAGTTTTTTTGGTAGCGTTTTGGTGAACTGGCAAGCACCAGCCCCAGGCAGCGTCAGGTTAGCACCAGTACCGCTAACACCCACGCACGCAGCATACGCCTCCCTTAGTGGTATAGTATCTGATCGGATCAATATCTGATCCGATCAGATCTATACTAGCGTCCCCAGCAGTTTAGGGTTCCCACAAACGCAGTGTTAGCGGGATCAGCCCAGATACCTGATAGCACCTGCGTTTTGCCCCTCCGCCCGGCCCAGCCCAGCCCACCCAAGTGCAGTATCGATCGATCACTGACACTTACAAAACACTAAACGCATAACTGCAGCGTTCGCAGAGTCAGGCCTGATCTCTGCGATCGCTAACAGTTTTTTTGGTAGCGTTTTGGTGAACTGGCAAGCACCAGCGGCCTAGTACACCCCGGTCGTAGTCAAACCAGCACTGCAGTAACACTTGGTGACGTGGCGAGTCCCATAAGTGCAGTTCAAGCTGGTGAGGTGACAAGCACAAGTAGTGTCCCGCTGCCACCAAGAAGACAAACACAGGCCCGTCGTGCCCATAGTGCCCTTCCTGCTGCATTCGCCAATCCTAATTGGGAACCCACCACTTCTGCAGCGCCCGTACTTCCCCCATTCACATCCCCAACCAAATGCAGTCGGCTGCATGAGAGGCATTTTCTTTATGTCCTCCCGAGTACCCCTACCCAACGAACCCCCAAAAAAGATGTCGTGTCTGCAGCAAGCGCGGATATAGGCGTGACACCCGCTATTATTGTCCCTCCTGTCCTGACAATCCTGGTCTTTGCATTGGTGAATATTTTGAACGCTACCATACACTAGTTGAGTATTAGCGTAGGGTACAGCATTGCACAGACTAGACACACTTTCACAGGGTCTCCCAAGATGCCATCGCATTTTGAGAGACCCGAACCTGGAACCGGTTACAGTTATAAAAGTTAGTTACAAAAAAAAGTGTAAAAAAAAAAAAAAAAAAAAAAAAAAACACATACAAAAATATAAAATAAAAAAAAAATAGTTGTCGTTTTATTGTTCTTTCTCTCTCTATTCTCTCTCTCTATTGTTCTGTTCTTTTTTACTGTATTCTATTCTGCAATGTTTTATTGTTATTATGTTTTATCATGTTTGCTTTTCAGGTATGCAATTTTTTATACCTTACCGTTTACTGTGCTTTATTGTTAACCATTTTTTTCTCTTCAGGTACGCCATTCACGACTTTGAGTGGTTATACCAGAATGATGCCTGCAGGTTTAGGTATCATCTTGGTATCATTCTTTTCAGCCAGCGGTCGGCTTTCATGTAAAAGCAATCCTAGCGGCTAATTAGCCTCTAGACTGCTTTTACAAGCAGTGGGAGGGAATGCCCCCCCCCCCCCCCACGTCTTCCGTGTTTTTCTCTGGCTCTCCTGTCTCAACAGGGAACCTGAAAATGCAGCCGGTGATTCAGCCAGCTGACCATAGAGCTGATCAGAGACCAGAGTGGCTCCAAACATCTCTATGGCCTAAGAAACCGGAAGCTACGAGCATTTTATGACTTAGATTTCGCCGGATGTAAACAGCGCCATTGGGAAATTGGGAAAGCATTTTATCACACCGATCTTGGTGTGGTCAGATGCTTTGAGGGCAGAGGAGAAATTTAGGGTCTAATAGACCCCAATTTTTGCAAAAAAGAGTACCTGTCACTACCTATTGCTATGATAGGGGATATTTACAGTCCCTGAGATAACAATAAAAATGATTAAAAAAAAAAAAAAAAATGAAAGGAACAGTTTAAAAATAAGATAAAAAAATAATAATAATAAAGAAAAAAAAAAAAAAAAAAAAAAAAAAAAAAAGCACCCCTGTCCTCCCTGCTCTCGCGCTTAGGCGAACGCAAGCGTCGGTCTGGCGTCAAATGTAAACAGCAATTGCACCATGCATGTGAGGTATCGCCGCGAAGGTCAGATCGAGGGCAGTAAGTTTAGCAGTAGACCTCCTCTGTAAATCTAAAGTGGTAACCTGTAAAGGCTTTTAAAGGCTTTTAAAAATGTATTTAGTTTGTCGCCACTGCACGTTTGTGCGCAATTTTAAAGCATGTCATGTTTGGTATCCATGTACTCGGCCTAAGATCATCTTTTTTATTTCATCAAACATTTGGGCAATATAGTGTGTTTTAGTGCATTAAAATGTAAAAAAGTGTGTTTTTTCCCCAAAAAATGCGTTTGAAAAATCGCTGCGCAAATACTGTGTGAAAAAAAAAAATGAAACACCCACCATTTTAATCTGTAGGGCATTTGCTTTAAAAAAAATATATAATGTTTGGGGGTTCAAAGTAATTTTCTTGCAAAAAAAAATTATTTTTTTATGTAAACAATAAGTGTCAGAAAGGGCTTTGTCTTCAAGTGGTTAGAAGAGTGGGTGATGTGTGACATAAGCTTCTAGATGTTGTGCATAAAATGCCAGGACAGTTCAAAACCCCCCCAAATGACCCCATTTTGGAAAGTAGACACCCCAAGCTATTTGCTGAGAGTCATGTTGAGTCCATGGAATAATTTATATTGTGACACAAGTTGCGGGAAAGAGACAATTTTTTATTTTTTTTATTTTTTTTTGCGCAAAGTTGTCACTAAATGATATATTGCTCAAACATGCCATGGGAATATGTGAAATTACACCCCAAAATACATTCTGCTGCTTCTCCTGAGTACGGGGATACCACATGTGTGAGACTTTTTGGGAGCCTAGCCGCGTACGGGACCCTGAAAACCAAGCACCGCCTTCAGGCTTTCTAAGGCCGTAAATTTTTGATTTCACTCTTCACTGCCTATCACAGTTTCGGAGGCCATGGAATGCCCAGGTCGCAAAAAACCCCCCCAAATGACCCCATTTTGGAAAGTAGACACCCCAAGCTATTTGATGAGAGGTATAGTGAGTATTTTGCAGACCTCACTTTTTGTCACAAAGTTTTGAAAATTGAAAAAAGAAAATTTTTTTCTCGTCTTTCTTTATTTTCAAAAACAAATGAGAGCTGCAAAATACTCACCATGCCTCTCAGCAAATAGCTTGGGGTGTCTACTTTCCAAAATGGGGTCATTTGGGGGGGGTTTGTGCCACCTGGGCATTCCATGGCCTCCGAAACTGTGATAGGCAGTGAGGAGTAAAATCAAAAATGTACGCCCTTAGAAATCCTGAAGGCAGTGATTGGTTTTCGGGGTCCCGTACGCGGCTAGGCTCCCAAAAAGTCCCACACATGTGGTATCCCCATACTCAGGAGAAGCAGCTAAATGTATTTTGGGGTGCAATTCCACATATGCCCATGGCCTGTGTGAGCAATATATCATTTAGTGACAACTTTGTGCAAAAAAAAAAAAAAAAAATTGTCACTTTCCCGCAACTTGTGTCAAAATATAAAACATTCCATGGACTCAACATGCCTCAAAGCAAATAGCTTGGGGTGTCTACTTTCCAAAATGGGGTCATTTGGGGGGGTTTTATGTCATCTGGGCATTTTATGGCCTTCAAAACTGTGATAGGTAGTGAGGAGTAAAATCAAAAATGTACGCCCTTAGAAATCCTGAAGGCAGTGATTGGTTTTCGGGGCCCCGTACGCGGCTAGGCTCCCAAAAAGTCCCACACATGTGGTATCCCCATACTCAGGAGAAGCAGCTAAATGTATTTTGGGGTGCAATTCCACATATGCCCATGGCCTGTGTGAGCAATATATCATTTAGTGACAACTTTTTGTAATTTTTTTTTTTTTTTTTTGTCATTATTCAATCACTTGGGACAAAAAAAATGAATATTCAATGGGCTCAACATGCCTCTCAGCAAATTCCTTGGGGTGTCTACTTTCCAAAATGGGGTCATTTGTGGGGGTTTTGTACTGCCCTGCCATTTTAGCACCTCAAGAAACGACATAGGCAGTCATAAATTAAAGGCTGTGTAAATTCCAGAAAATGTACCCTAGTTTGTAGACGCTATAACTTTTGCGCAAACCAATAAATATACACTTATTGACATTTTTTTTACCAAAGACATGTGGCCGAATACATTTTGGCCTAAATGTATGACTAAAATTGAGTTTATTGGATTTTTTTTAGAACAAAAAGTAGAAAATATCATTTTTTTTCAAAATTTTCGGTCTTTTTCCGTGTATAGCGCAAAAAATAAAAACAGCAGAGGTGATCAAATACCATCAAAAGAAAGCTCTATTTGTGGGAAGAAAAGGACGCAAATTTCGTTTGGGTACAGCATTGCATGACCGCGCAATTAGCAGTTAAAGCGACGCAGTGCCGAATTGTAAAAAGTGCTCTGGTCAGGAAGGGGGTAAAACCTTCCGGGGCTGAAGTGGTTAAGAGTGGTTAACTTTTATATTGAAAATAAAGCTTTGTTGGTCGTTAAAAAAACCTGGCTCCTAACTTTTTTACCTGGCTCCTAGATTCCAAACAAATTTGTCAAGCCCTGCAATAAACTACCCACATTTTTGGTAAAATTTAAAAGATAAGGTTTGCACCGAGTAAATAGATTCCCAACATATCAAACCTTAACCACTTGTTTACTGGGCACTTAAACCCCCTTTCCTGCCCAGACCAAATTTTCAGCTTTCAGCGCTGTCCCACTTTGAATCACAATTGCGCGGTCATACAACACTGTACCCAAATGAAATTTTTATCATTTTTTTCCCACAAATAGAGCTTTCTTTTGGAGGTATTAAATCACTGCTGGGTTTGTTATTTTTTGTTAAATAAAACGAAAAAAGACCGAAAATTTTGAAAAAACAAAAAACAAAAAAAAACCCTGCTTTTTATTTCGTTATAAAATTTTGCAAACAGGTAATTTTTCTCCTTCATTGATGTGCGCTGATAAAGCTGCACTGATGGGAACTGATAGGCAGCACTGGTGGACACTGATAGGTGGCAGCGATGGGCGCTGGTAGGTGACACTGATAGGCAGCACTGCTAGGTGGCACTGATTGGCACCACTGGGGGGCATTGATAGGTGGCACTGATATACACTGGTGGGCACAGATGTGGCTGTGCCTCTTCCTCTTCGGGACCAATGTCCCTTTCACAGAAGTTGGAGATCGGCTTTTTTTTCTCCTCACGCTGACAGCGTGAGAAAAAAAAAAAATAGATTAACGATCTTCTGTTTACATCACGTGATCAGCTGTCATTGGCTGACAGCTGATCATGTGGAAAGATGCCGCAGTCGGCCCCTCACTCCGATCCGTGATCAGCCGAGTCTCATTGACTCGGTGAACATAGAGTGCGCCGCGCACGACCGCAAGTGACGCGCGGGGAGCGCGCAAAGGGGCAGACGTCATAACGGCATCCCGGCAAAGTAGGTCCGCGCTGTAGCTGTCATTTGGCTATAGCGGGGACGTGAAGGCGTTAAAGGGGTTGTAAACCCTCATGGTTTTTCACCTTAATGCATTCTATGCATTAAAGTGAAAAACCTTCTATAGTGCAACACCCCCCCCCCCAGTGTCCGGTTATTCCAGCACCGAGAACGAGCACACCAGCCCATGCTGGTGTCTCGGATCCTGATTGGATAGATTGATAGCAGCGCAGCCATTGGCTCCTGCTGTGGTCAATCACATCCAATTGACTTGGGTGCCGGGCCGAGTCCTGCTGTCTGTGTCAATAGATACAGCAGCAGGACACGGGAGCACACCCGCACGAGTGCCACGAGGGAGAGCTCTTCTCCAACGGGGCACTTGGGAAGAGGAGGAGCGCCGCTGAGGGACCCCAGGAGGAGGATCGGGGCCACTCTGTGCAAAACCAACTGCACAGAGGAGGTAATTATGACATGTTTGTTTTTTTTAAATGAAGGTTTAGTTATCCTTTAACCACTTCCCTACCTGCCTATAGACATATGACGTCCACAGATGGGATCTCCCATCCTGGGTGGACGTCATATGACGGCCTCGGGTTCCCGGCCGCCTAGGGGGCGCGCGCGCCTGCCGCGTTGCTCGGGACGCGGTGCGTGTGCCCGGCGGCCGCGATGTCCGCCGGGCACCCGCGATTGCCCGTTAACTGGGCCGGACCATGGATCTGTGTGTGTAAACACACAGATCCATGTCCTGTCAGTTCAGAGGATCGGTCTCCTCCCCTTGTGCGTCCCCTCCCCCTACAGTTAGAAGCATTCCCTAGGAAACACATTTAACCCCTCCCCGCCCCCTAGTGGTTAACCCCTTCACTGCCTGTCACATTTACACAGTAATCAATGCAATTTTATAGTATTGATCGCTGTATAAATGTGAATGGTCCCAAAAATGGGTCAAAAGTGTCCGATGTGTCCACCATAATGTCGCAGTCACGAAAAAAAATCGCGATCGCAGCTATTACTAGTAAAAAAAAAAATAAATAAATAATTTTTTTTTAAAAAATGCCATAAATCTTTCCCGTATTTTATAGACGCTATAACTTTTGCGCAAACCAATATACGCTTATTGCGATTTTTTTTACGAAAAATATGTAGGAGAATACGTATCGGCCGAAACTGAGGAAAAATGTGTTTTTTTTTTTTTTTTTAAATTGGTATATTTATTATAGCAAAAAGTAAAAAATATTGTGTTTTTTTCAAAATTGTCGCTCTTCTTTTGTTTATAGCGCAAAAAATAAAAACCGCAGAGTTGATCAAATACCACCAAAAGAAAGCTCTATTTGTGGGGAAAAAAGGACGTCAATTTTGTTTGGGTACAACATCGCATGACCGCGCAATTGTCGTTTAAAATGCGACAGCGCTGAAAACTAAAAATTGGTCTGGGAAGGAAGGGGGTGAAAATGCCCGGTATTGAACCGGTTAAAGTGGATGTAAACCCACCACTCACCCAGTATAAACTAATGGCACAGTATTAAGGGGGTTATCGGGGGTGTGTGTAAGTGATCGAGCAGCAGCCAATGCTTTCACCTGACAGGCAGGTGTCTCCCTGCCAGTTTTACACACAATCCCAGTGGCTGAAGCCACCAGAATGTGTGTGCGAAACCCTCCGTGATCAAGTCCGTATGACGTTCGAACTTTGTAGAGAAAGGTTTAAAGCAGATTTAAAGTGATTGTAAAAGCTCATCTTGTAAAAAAAAAAAAAAAAAAAAACAGTTTAAAATAGGAATAAAAAGGTAAAACATTTGTGTATAGATATAAAAAAACATTATAAATACCCTTTTCTATAAGTGATCACATTCCCTCTGTTCTCAGCTGCGTAAGAGCTGGAGGGAGGAGAAGCAACAGCACACTGAGCTTCCCAGTGAATGGCTGTGCAGGGAGGAGGAGGGGGGTGTCAGGACAAGTCTGATCTTTGGAGAAGTGAAGGCGGAGTTCCCAGCACAACTAGAGGACTGATCACTTTGTGTCCTGTCTAATGTAGTCAGTTATTAATAGGGAAGCTGAGGGACTGGCAGGATCACCAGGGATTTCATACAAAGGAAGCAATACAAAGTGAAAAGGAGACTTTTTCATACAAGTACTTGGTACAGCAGCCACATATCAGGAATATAAAATGCTGGGGTAACAAACACTTTAAACCCTTCTATCCTTCACAGACAAGGAAGTTGCTTCTGCTTGATCTGCAACTGCCATGATGCTGCATGTGTGATCAGTTATGACACCAGCCATTTGATGGTTTAACAGTTTGGTTGAGGACACAAGAAAATGTGACAGTTAGCAATCCTGGCATTTCAGGAATGTAACTGTTTTTTGAAACCGTTAAATTGATGGGTTTAGTTCCGCTTTATGATTTACTGCTGTTCAGGGGCTCAGGGCTTCAGCAAAATGGCCGCCTCCAACAAGAAGAAACAGGAACACTGCTGGAAGCAATTTACAGCACACACTAATTTGGATGCATAATTATTCATGTATAATCTTTGCTAAAGAACATAATTTTATCAAGTTGTTATGGGTAAAGTTCTGCTTTAATGTGTTTCTACTAGGGTTGCCAACTCATCCCTTTAAAACCGAACAAATATAAATGACACAGGTTCTGTGGCTGATAAAGGTGGTAATTAAACTCACTTTGTGCCTTATCTGCATTAAATTAGCCTCAAAACCTGTGTAATTCATATATGTTCGGGTTTAAAGGGATGAGGTGGCAACCGTAGTTTCTACTGATCTCGGCAGAAGACGCCGCAAGCAAAAACACACACAAGATGTGATGAAAGGAAAGGAAGACGCTGTGATACAGGGGATGGAAGCTGCAATGATATGAAATGACACCTTCTCTTTGTAGGAAGCAGTGGCGGTCGGTGCTTAATATATTGGGGGGGTGGCAAACTAAAACCAAACCCTGCCGTGGGAGACAGACCTAAAGTGGAGTTCCACTCACTTTTACAACTCTTCAGCATCCCTCACTAAACTGTGCACTGTAAACAAATTGGGTATTTTTTTTTCTCAGCACCTACTGTATATCTGCTGTATTCATTTTTCACTTCCTCCTCCATGGCCGCGGCCCATCGCATCATTTCCTGTTTGCAATGCCTTCTGGGAAGGGGCGGCAACTTCCTCTGAAACTGCCATTGCTATAGAAACCTGACCTGAAACCTATTACACTGCTTGTGCTGCACTGAGCATGTGTGAGATCTGCAAGGATGAGATCCAGGAAGAAATACAGTCTGGCTTCAAATGCCCACACTTAAGATGGCCACGGCCTGCTGTAAGTTTATAAAATAACAAACTACTGCTATAAACTAACAAAACAGACCTTAGTTTACAGACTAACTTTACTAGAATACATTAAGCTTGTGTATTATAGGGGTATTTTTATTTAAAAAGTATCATTTCGGCCGGAACACCACTTTAAGAGCTGGGCCTCCTGGGCGAACAGGAAGTGTGTCCTGAGACTCCCTGGCCAATCGGGTCACAGGAACTGCTTACTGATTAGTCGGGAGGAAAATCAGGAAGACAATAGCGAATATTCATTCACTATTGTCACACAACTGGGAGGGCTCTGGGCCCTGAGCCCACCCCTTTTTGAAGCCAATTCTAATCCGTGCTAGTAGATTAGGGGTCGGGCGCATGGATTAGGTGGTGGTGGTGGTGGGGGTAGGAGCCGCCTCCATGGATGGGCCGCCACTGGTAGGAAGTGTGGAGGTAATCAGTGATGACAATGATGATGGAATAGAAGGTATAGAACATTCCAGGTGATCAGATCCTGGCTGTACACACACATTTACCTATTGATGACCCCCCCCCCCCATTGCCCCCACTCACAGAGTCATCTTGGGACTCCACCTGACCTCCACCCCGACCAGCTTCCCCCAGAAGAATATCTGATTGAACTGGAGGAACAAGGCATGGATGTCCGGGTTGGGGTCCAGCAGCTCCCAGGACGGGTCCACTATGGAGAGATCTTTGGGCCGATCTACAGCACCGACAGTCTCTTGAGAGGGGCGCCATGTCTGTCCCTCCGCCTCCCGATCGTACTGCTCCTGTAAGCGGACAGCCAGCAGCAGGTCATCATCCATAGCTCAGCGACTAATACCCCCCCATTCACTAACGGCTACCGGAAGTGAGATCGGCAAAGGACCAGGAAGTGGGCGGAGCACACAGGAAGTAAACAGAAGCATCAGCTGTCTCCCTTACGCGTCCCCGCCGCTTAGTGTGCATACTGCGCATGTGCAGTGCGCAATCCCGATTATCAGGCTGGTCAGCTGACACGCTGTAAAGTTACCACAGAATAGCAGATCTGTTCCAGCTCAACAGCAATCATTGCATATATGAAATAAAATTAAAATACCTTAACCATTTGTCCCCCAGAAGATTTACCCCCCCCCCCATTTATGACCAGGCCAATTTTTTGGGATACAGTACCGCGTTACTTTAACCACTTCAGTCCCAGAAGGATTTACCCCCTTCCTGACCAGAGCACTTTTTTGTGATTCGGCACTGTGTCGCTTTAACTGACAATTGCGCGGTCGTGCAACTTTACACCCAAACAAAACTGACGTCCCTTTTTCCCCACAAATAGAGCTTTCTTTTGGTGGTATTTGATCATCTCTGCGTTTTTTATTTTTTGCTCTATAAATAAAAGAGCGACAATTTTGAAAAAAAGGCAATATTTTTTACTTTTTGCTATAATAAATATCCCCCCAAAATATATATAAAAAAAATGTTTTCCTCAGTTTAGGCCGATATGTATTCTTCTACATATTTGTAGTAAAAAAAAAATCACAATAAGCGTATATTGATTGGTTTACGCAAAAGTTAGAGCGTCCACAAAATAGTGGATAGTTTTATGGCATTTTTATTATCATTTTTTTTTTTAGTAATGGCGGCGATCTGCGATTTTTATTTGGACTGCGCCATTATGGCGGACACATCGGACACTTTTGTCACAATTTTGGGACCATTGTCATTTATACAGCGATCAGAGCTATAAAAATGCATTGATTACTGTATAAATGACACTGGCAGGGAAGGGGTTAACCACTAGGGGCGATCAAGGGGTTAAGTGTGTCCTAGGGAGTGATTCTAACTGTGGGGGGGGGGGATACTATACACATGACAGCAATCATTGCTCCCGATGACAGGGAGCGGTGAACTCTGTCATATCACTAGGCAGAACGGGGGAAATGGCTTGTTTACAAAGGCATCTCCCCGTTCTTCCGCTCCGTGACACGATCGCAGGCACCAAGCGGACATCGAGTCCGTGGGACTATTTTTTTTTTAAATCAAGTATTCTTTATTGAAAACATATTTTTTTCCATTTACACATAAAAACAATCAAATAACCATTTCCCCACCTGCTGCCACATAAAATATTCCTGTTGTTTATTTTCCATAAGCAGTACATCATTTCACTCATATTCCCCTCAGACAACCTTTACCCCAACTCCAAGTCACATATTTTCTCAGTGTACAATTTTCACAGATAGTACATCATTTTCCCATTTACATAGTTGCCAACATTGAAAAAAATTTTTTAGGGACACTTTTTTGGCTGTAGGCGGAGTCTTATTAAAATAATGGGGCGGGCATGCGTTTGTAGGCGTGACACAGGGTGAAAATGGGCATGGTTTATGCAAACTAGTGGGCGTGTCTTAAGTGGGCGTGGCTCAAAGGGGGTGTGGTTAGAGTCTGAGATGAATGAGGGATGGAGAGGGAAAGGGGGGGGGGGGGGAGGGATGGAGGGACAGCAGGCCCAGATCCTACACAACAATGGAAATGTATTCTAGAAAGTTTAACAACCAGCAGATAAAGATACTCCAAACACCTGGTGTTAGCACTTCAATCATCCGGCACCATGGTTGTTATGGTGTCAGGATGATTGAAGTTCATTATTTCTATTATTACATTGTAATATAAAATGAAATCATTCAACTCACCAAAATGCCGAATCAGTGGGATCCCTGAGCGTCTCACCCGCCACGTCGACTGCCACCAGCAGAGTCCTTCCTTGCATCAGGTGCCCCCAGCAGAGTCTGTTCTTGCATCAGGTGTCCCAGCAGAGTCCGTCCTTGCATCAGTTGTCCCCAGCGGAGCCCCCCCCTTACATCAGATGTCCCCAGCGGAGCCCCCCTTTACATCAGATGTCCCCAGTGGAGTCCCCCCTTACATCAGGTGTCCCCAGCGGAGCCCCCCCTTACATCAGGTATCACCAGCGGAGCCCCCCTTACATCAGATGTCCCCAGCGGAGCCCCCCTTACATCAAGTGTCCCCAGCGGAGCCCTCCCTTACATAGGATGTCCCCAGCGGAGCCCTCCTTACATCAGGTGTCCCCAGCGGAGCCACCCCTTACATCAGGTGTCCCCAGCGGAGCCCCCCCCTTACATCAGGTGTCACCAGCGGAGCCCCCCTTACATCAGGTGTCCCCAGCGGAGCCCCCCCTTACATCAGGTGTCCCCAGCGGATCCCCCCTTACATCAGATGTCCCCAGTGGAGCCCCCCTTACATCAAGCGTCAACAGCGGAGCCCCCCCTTACATCAGGTGTCCCCAGCGGAGCCCCCCCTTACATCAGGTGTCACCAGTGGAGCCCCCCCTTACATCAGGTGTCACCAGCGGAGCCCCCCCTTACATCAGATGTCCCCAGCAGAGCCCCCCTTACATCAGATGTCCCCAGTGGAGCGGGGCCCAGGGTGGGCGGCGATGCTGGATCTTCGTCTAGCCACCCAGCCGTTCCTGGTCTCCTTAACCACCTCAATACAGGGCATTTTCACCCCCCTTCCTGCCCAAGCCATTTTTCAACTTTCAGTGCTGTCGCACTTTGAATGACAATTGCGCAGTCATACAACACTGTACCCAGATGAAATTGTTATCATTTTTTTCCCCACAAATAGAGCATTCTTTTGGTGGTATTCGATCACCTCTGCGTTTTTGTTTTTTTTGCGCTATAAACAAAAGAAGAGGGACAAGTTTGAAAAAAACCACAATATTTTTTACTTTTTGCGATAATAAATATCCAATTTTTTTTTCTTTAAAACAAATTTTTTCCTCAGTTTAGGCCGATACGTATTCTTCTACATATTTTTGGTTAAAAAAATCGCAATAAGCGTATATTGATTGGTTTGCGCAAAAGTTATAGCGTCTACAAAATAGGGGATAGATTTATAACATTTTTATTTATTTTTTTTTTACTAGTAATGGCGGCGATCTGCGATTTTTATTGTGACTGCGATATTGCGGCGGACACATCGGACACTTTTGACACATTTTTGGGACCATTCACATTTATACAGCGATCCGTGCTATAAAAATGCACTGATTACTGTATAAATGTGACTGGCAGGGTTAACACTAGGTGGTGATCGAGGGGTTAACTGTGTTGCTAGGGAGTGTTTCTAACTGTAGGGGGAGGGGACTCACTAGGGGAGGAGACCGATCGGTGTTCCTCTGTACTGGGAACATACCATCGGTCTCCTCTCCTCTGACAGGACCGTGGATCTGTGTGTTGCTGTGTTACCGGCAATCGCGGGTGCCCGGCGGACATCGCGGCCGCCAAACACGCGCACCGGGTGCCCAGTGACACAGCGCGCGTGCACGATCGCCGTCGGCAGCGCGCGCGTGCCCCTTGGTGGGCCGGCAAAGCGAGGCCATCATATGACGCCCACCCGCAACGAGAGCTGCGCCACCTGGCCGTCAATTGACAGCCGGTGGTCAGCAAGAAGTTAAAAATGGCGACCGGTGGAGACAATGTCTCCGCCGGCCGCGGACCTCTAGCAGCGGCGCCGAAAATTCGTAAAAAAACGGATTTCTCGTGACATTTCCCAGGAAACAATAAACTCGGGAAAAGAGTCCAAATCCCGGGAATGTCCCGGGAAATCCGGGACAGTTGGTAAGTATGGACATGCACATTCTAACACTAACCTATCTAGCCCTGTAAAGAAAAAAATCAGTATACATCCCTTTTCTGAAGCTGATCCGACCCGATCTCCAGAGGCGGAAGCTCTGCAGAGGATACGGCCGACAGCAGCTGTGAAATGAATGGGGAGTGGCGTCACCCATAGAGTTACTATGGGGCTTCCATTGTCGGATGTTTCCTCTGCACCCACCTCCACAGCGAAGCCGCGGCTCAGTGTGCGATCAGGTCGCATCGCCTGCAGAAAAGGTGTGTATATACTGACTTTTTCTTCACAGGGTTACATCGTCGATCTCTGTAGATGCAGGGATTTTAGTTTTAGGGTGGACTTCTACTTTAACCACTTCAGCGCCGAAAGATTCACCCCCCTTTATGACCAGGCCATCTTTTGTGATACGGCAAGGCGGTTTTTAACAATTACGGGGTTGTGTGACGCTGTTGCCAAATAAAATTTATGTTAGAGCTTTCTTTTGGTGGTATTTGATCACCTTTGCAGTTTTTATTTTTTGCGCTATTAACAATTTTGAAATAAAAAACAATTTTTACTTTCTGCTATCAAACACTTCCAATAAAAAAATTGAAAAAAATGAAATTTCTTCATTAATTTAGGCCAATATGTATTTTGCTACATATTTTCGGTAAAAAAAAATCCCAATAAGCTTATACTGATTAGTTTGCGCAAAAGTTATAACTTCTACAAACTATGGGATATTTTTTTTTGGGTACTAGTAATGGTGGCGATCAGCGACTTATAGCGAGACAGGGACATTTTGGCAGACAAAATCGGACACTAACTTACACTTTTGAGACTTTTTGGGGACCAGTGACACTAATATAGTGATCAGTGCTAAAAATATGCACTATCACTGTACTGACACTGGCTAGGAAGGGGTTAACATGAGGGGCAATCAAAAGGATTAAATGTGTTCCTTAGCCAGTGCTTGTGTACTATGGGGGAGGTGCTTTTACTAAGGGAAGGCATAGATCCGTGTCCTTGCTTTGCAGGAACACAAGATCAATGCCTCCCCTACTGACAGAGCGATGGTGTGCCTTGTTTACATAGACAGACTGTTGTTCTGCCTGATCGACGGGTGTTGGCAGACATCGCGCCCGTTGTACCTGCCACTGAGCTGTGATTACAGCGGGAGCGGGAGGCCCACAAGTACCCCAGACCCAGAAGTGTCAGATCACATACTAGGAACGTTATCTGGTGCACAGCGGCGGCCCTGCCGCAGTAGAGCTATGATGGTGAAGTGCGTAAAGCACCATGACACTTAGAACTGTTCCCTGGACCATTGCTGTAATTACCAAGTAGACTATTAATAAAAGTGTCCTGTGAAGAGTGTTTGAACTATCTTGTGAAAGTAAAAGATTGAATGACTGGTAATCAGTGTCACGAGAATTCGTTATTGAGCAAGGACACAAATCTGGAACTATCACCATACTAGACCAAGTGATTGCTATAGGGCCCACTGACATGGTGTTGGATCTGATTTGTCCAATCCTGTTTGGTCATCTCCTAATTGGTTGCTGCATGATTGTGCTCTTTGAAGTATTGTATTTCTTTAAGGGGTTTCTACTTTATCTATAGATTTATCCCCACATATCGGACTCCTTAATAGCTAACCCGCAAGGGATTCAAATTTTATAAAAGTCTTCCCTTCAGTCTTGCACAGTTGTACAGGCTCCTCTCCTGTACTGAAACCCTTATGCCCTGTACACACGATCGGACATTGATCGGACATTCCGACAACAAAATCCATCAGATTTTTTCCGACGGATTTTGGGCCAAACTTGTCTTGCATACACATGGTCGCACAAAGTTGTCGGAAAATCCGATCGTTCTGAACGCGGTGACGTAAAACACGTACGCTGGGACTATAGACGGGGAAGTAGCCAACAGATTTAGTCTCTTAATTTATTCTGAGCATGTTCGGCTTTGTGTACACACGATCGGAATTTAAACGATCGGATTTTGTTGTTGGAAAATGTTATATCCTGCTCCCAAACTTTGTGTGTCGGAAATTCCGACGGAAAAAGTCCGATGGAGCCCACACATGATCGGAATTTCCGACAACACAATCCGATCGCACGTTTTCCATCAGAAAATCCGACAGTGTGTACAGGGCATTAGTCTGATTGTACTGCATACTGTGAGAAGCACACTGTGACTTTATCACAGTGTTCATTAGAAACTGCATGATTCCAAAAAATATTGCGCTGTGCCTTTAAATCACAATCTACCATGTAAGTCCATTCAAAATGTGCAAATCATGCACATAAGTCATAAAGAAATACATAAGAGTCCACCACTGATAATTCATAAATCCATCTGTGACCTCTTGTGAATTCCAGCACCACATAGAAAACACCAGCCTCTTACCGGAACACAAGACCCCAAATTATAGGAGGTCTGTGTGGTGTTAGAGATCAGCCAAATGCACTGTCATGTATGGACCAAATGATTCCCATTTGTCCCATTCCCCACAGGCCTCTCCAGCAGGGATGTATCACAATACTGGCAAAAGAAAGAAATCGAAGAAACTCCATAGCATAAAGCCGCATATACCATTTATTTATTATAGAGAAAAGGTACTCCCATTATGCAAAGTAATACAGAGCAGTATACAAACGGACCACCAGGGGGTCCGACAGCGTGATGAAGTCAGCACTAGCCCCGCCCTGACGTGTTTCATCATAGGAGACGTTCTCAAGGGGATCAGCTCTAACCTGTCAGACAGAGCTCACCTCATTGTCTTTCTGGAGAATGCCCATCATCATTTAGCACTTTCCTCCCCAGCCCACCCTTTTTCACTCATTGGATTTTAGTTCTTCCAATCATGGAGCCTCAGCGTCACATGTGGGTGTTAACTATGGTGGTCTGCATGCAAATGCAGGCTCCCTAGCTAATCCCCCTCCTCCAGACTGACACTCGCCCATGTGGCATTTCAATATTTGCATAACACGTCCCAAAAGCCAGCCCACTGCTTGCATCAGGGCTGAGGGCTCCTGAGAGGAGTACTGAGGCAGGGTGCCGTGATGTCTTCAGGAAGCTATGTATAGTACCCAGCTGGCCCCTCCCACCAGCCATCATCTGCCTGCATTCAATAGAGAAGCACAGAGACCCAGTGATGATATCACTTGGTCTGAAATAAGGGATGTTCTTAAAATAGAAAGGTTTGATTTAAAAAACGCATTAGTATGTTGAAAAGGAGGGTAAAAAAAATCAGATTTACTGCTTCGCGTTAACATATCTGAACTCTTCCCCAATACATGAGGCAGTGCTTTTCCTAGCTACTCCTTTAACAGTAGATAATCTTCAAAGTCACATGTGCAATCTGGCATGAAACCAGGATCCCAAAACATGACAGCATGTGGTGGTGAGTGGTGAAATATGGAAAAATAGGTAGCTGTGCTAACATACCCTATGAGTCTCCCACCTGGCTTTGGCCAAATGAGCCCATGGCACGTTCACATAAGGTGGAACAAAACAGAACAAGGCAGAACCACAATGGTTTAAGTTTATATAAAGTGCAGAAGGATTAGAACCTCTGTCAAGTTTTTATAGCTGCCTGTGTCCCTTTAAGGGAGATTTCCCTTCACTTCCTGTCCCAGAAGTGAGTATAAATTTTCCCAAAGTTGAAGAGAAATTCCACCTTTGGCACTTGTCACTTTAACAGGTTTCCTGGTCAGAAGATACCTCCTCTAGATCTATGCCATAGACAACCATACCGTTTGGAATTATATATCACTTTTGTGTCCACCGGAACAAAGGTTGGGGAAATCTCCCCAATCAGAACACAGGCAACAAAAAAAACTGAGAATCAAACCCCTCTCTCTAGCAAGAACTGAAAAAATATTTACCTAGGGCAGTGTTTTTCAACTTTTTTTCAGTCGTGGAGACCTTTAAAAGTTTGCAAAACCTTGAGGCACCCCAGTCTGAAATGTAAAATACGTAAATGTTACTTATCTATAAGAAACCTGAGCCTGGGATGATGCACACAACCTCCTTTGTGAAATTAACCTCATATTAGAGGTCCCCCCTTCACATCAGAGGTCTCTCCCTCACATCAGAGGTCCCTCCCTTCACATCAGAGGTCCCTCACTTCACATCAGAGGTCCCTTCCTTTACAATCAGAGGTCCTCCTATTAAAATCAGTGGTCCTCCCTTCAAGTCAGAGGTTTCCTTAGTACATTAGAGGTTTCCCATCACATGACAGGTTCCCCCCACCACATCAGCGGTGCTCCCATTACATCAGAAGCTCCACTTCACATTAGAGGTCCTCCCACCATATCAGAGGTCCTCCCATCGTTACAGAGGTTTCGTCATCACATCAAAGGTTCACCCATCACATCAGAGGCCCCCATAACATCACAGTCAACCTTATACATGGCTAAACATAAGTCTTCCAATCACATAAGTGGTTCCTCCATCCCATCAATCAGAGGTCCTCCATCCCATCAATCAGCGGTCCTCCATCCCATCAATCAGAGGTCCTTCATCCCATCAATCAGAGGTCCTCCATCCCATCAATCAGAGGTCCTCAATCCCATCAGACAGAGGTCCTCCATCCCATCAGACAGAGGTCCTCCATCCCATCAATCAGAGGTCCTCCATCCCATCAATCAGAAGTCCTCCATCCCATCAATCAGAGGTCCTCCATCCCATCAATCAGAGGTCCCCGCATCCGAACAATCAGAGGTCCCCCCATCACATCAGAAGTTCCCCCATCACATCAGAGGTTACTTATCACATGAGAGGCCCCCCCCCATTACATCACAGTCACCCTTTACATGGGCTGGCAATATATGATTCCTTCAATCATATAAGAGTCCTCCCATCACAGAGCTCCCCTATCAAAGAGCCCCATTCCCACAGCTTCCCCCATCATAGAGCACCCCATTCATGCAGTCCCCTCTTCACATCAGAGCCATACCTTTTGCCTCCAGTAGTGTTTCGGGGGGGGGGGGGGAGGAGGTCTGGACGAGGCAGACTTCCATCATCCCCTGAATGCTAGGGGCAGCTGTGTATGTCACCTGCCCTAAATCAGAATCATGCATTGTCATGGTGCAGGTGAGCTGGTCGCCATCACCATAGAAACGGATGATGCCATGTGTCCTAGAATTAGACCGTTACTGGTTGTTATGGTGCTGAAAGCCGGCCCGCTTGCACTGCGCCAACTCATGATGTAGATTCAAGGCAAACTGAGTCCCAGTCTAGCGGCACCCCAGGGGAACCTAGATGGCACCCCGGTTAAGAAACATTGTGCTAGAGTTCTGCTTTGATATCACTATTGATAGATGGGGCATCTAGAATGCAGTCTGTATTAGGGCCGGCACTATGAGAAGCGGATCTGTTGTAATAATACTCCTCTATGAATAGAATATTAATATATTTAGTATTCTCCTCTTGTTTCCTAACACTCCTATTAGAGTAATTATGTGTATGACCATGGCATGCTACAAAAGTGCATCTTGAATATTATAACTGAATGTTTAGTAGTTCAGGATTTTCATTAGCATTATATGAGTGTTGGCTTCCACACAACTAAATGAGCCTCTAGTGAACCCCATGACTTAAAGCAGAGCTCTGGGCCTCCCTTCAAGTCTTGCACAGTTGTACAGGCTCCTCTCCTGTCCTGAAATTGCTTACTCTGATTTCACTGCATACTGTGAGCTTCCCACAGTGTGCATTAGAAGCTGCAGCCAGTCAGATAGAGCTCGCCTCATTTCCTGTCTGGAGGACATCCAGCATGCTCTAGCTCTTCACTGAGATTTACTATCCCTGGCCTGCCCCATCAAGCAATTACATTTTAGTTTCAGTTATGGAGGTTTCGGCATCACATGTGTTCAGCTTCAAATTAAAGTTCTTGTGTTGCACTAGTATGGTGTGCGCTCTTTTATGTTTTACTTTACTATACACCATTAGAGATTAATGGAGACTGCCATTGCTGACCTCTCCCTCTGGGAATCTCACTTCTCTGGCTGTCAAGTTGATGCTAAAGTTTCAGAGCTGTGATAACGAATTATGAAAAAATTTTCATGCACATTCATAGCATGAGTGTTCTGTAACCCAAAAGTGTTATAGCCAGACACAGCCAGGAAACTAGTATTTTTCATAAGGACACCGGTACTCTTGGTTCCCATACTTTTCATAAAACAGACTTCTAAGAGGTTTCATATTTATACAAGGGTGCCATCTAGTGGAACATATTGTGTAACACAGCCATTGAAAAAAATCCAAAAAATCTCTTCTTGCAAACACAATTGCACTGGAAAATATGTACTATATTTGAAGCAGCATTAAAACTGGAGTATTATCAATCAATGATTTTTTTTTCTAATCCAGCACTGATTATGCATCAGAAACCACCCACATACAGATAATACACTTTAAACCCTAATGGTGGACATAAACACTTTGATAAATCTTTTTTGATTGATCTCCTTTAATAGGAATAACCGATCTATAGATGTCAATATAACATATTTGGGGAAGTGGATTTCAATCGAAAGGATACAATTGTAATAGTTAATAAATGCAATCAAATGCATTTCTGTTTCCATCATGTAATCCCATAATCTGATTGGTCACAATAGTAGAGTGGGAGTGGTTTAGATCCCTCTGACAAGTCTTTATCACTGTCTGGGTCCCCATTGTGGAGATTTACCCCTCACTTCCTCCGGGGTCAGAAGGACAGGAAGTGAGCAGAATTTCTCCCAGACAGCAATAAATAAGGGGATAAGGAGCATATACTGTACACACGGTGGCCAATGTAAATTGCAGAGTCTCTTTCCAGGGATGAATGCTTTAGGGAACTACTAGGATTCCCCCAAATGGTAGAAGGGAACCCATCCTGAGAGAAATATGAAGATGTCCTTCGCTGACCGTCCTCTGAAAATGCTAGACTCCTGGCTGGCTCTGGCTTCCATGCTTTCTTCATCACTACATGTTTACTCACAACATCTGTTCTTACTTGATCCCAATCAATGATGGAGAATGAACAGAAATCAATGGATCAGGATAACAGCCAGGCAACTAGTATATTCAGAAGGAGACTTCAGAAGTCACAGTCTCTGTATTCTCTCAGTACAGGTTTCCCATAATAATCAATCCAGGGACTTTACAAGATGCCCCCACTACCTTCATAGAAAACAAACACTGTCATTTCTTCACACTCCACATGAAAAAAAAAAAAAAAAACGGAACCTCTGATTGGTTGCTATTGGCAACATGTATGTATACTTGTTCTAGAGAACATATGACCCTATACATGAGATTGTCAGCTAAAAAGGTAAACAACCATAGAAACCATTTTGTTTACTTGTTTACAAACCTGAGCTGTCAAAAAAAGAGCCTCCTACTGTCTATATTACAGCTCAGGATTGTAAACAAACTGGCTGCTATGGCAACCAGGTTGGTTACCCTTTTAGCAGACATCTCATATATAGGGCTATGGTCACTATGGGCAACAGGCAATTTTTACCAATCTTTTTCTTTTTACCAATAACACGCTTCATGTAACAAGCCTATAAAGTCGAATAATTCAAACACCGCCATTTTTTTGATGCTGTATTTTAGTAAAATGACACTGATTGGTTGCTATTGGTGACATGTTTGTACAATTGTCATTTACACTTGGAAGGGAACATAGGGTCTGATAATATGAAATGTCTGATAATGATACAACAGCCCTGCTTGACTATGGAAACCAATCAGCTTCCTTATATCTTTTCAATCCAAGCTTTAAAATAGACAACTGGAGGCTCAGTGGTTGCTATGGGCAACACAAAATTGTGCCATTAGCACAAATTAGGTGACAAGCCCATTAAGTAGATGTGATTGAACTGACATCAGATTAATTATAGAGCAGAACAGAGCTTTATTGAGGGAAGAGGTTGAAGTAATTCCATGTAACCAGCAAGACAAGCAATTCCCCAGACACCATACTGCCCACAGGGCCGGACTGGGAATGAAAACCAGCCCTGGAAAAAATGTCATACCAGCCCCATAGCATTATTATACCAGCCCAACAGCATAACGTCATTATTTTCTTGTTCATAAAATGGAAAACTATGCATTTTAAAGCACATTTAAAGAGTGCATTATATATAGATAAGACACATATAAAAGCACATAGGGCTTTATATATATATATATATATATATATATATATATATATATATATATATATATATTTAAAAGTGGTAAAAGTGGAATCCCACATCCCACCCGTCCACTGCACGTATACGGCCAGGTGGGCGCTTCCTCCTTCTGAGTGGACATTCAGGAACGTCCCTCAGAAGGAGGGGGATCGTGCGCGGGCATGCCCGCGCAGCGGCGCGATCCCGATGCGCTTGTGTCACCTGGACACGGCGCATCTCCGATCAGCAGGAGGGCTCTGTGATTGGCCCTCCTGATCACATGACGGCTGTGTCGAATCACAGCCGTCATGTGATGTAAATAGAGAGCCGTTTTCTAGGCAATTGGCTCTCCTCTCCTCACACGGAAGTTGTCGGAGAGGAGAGCGGATCTTTGCAGCCGGCCAGTGATCAGTGAGTATGAGCTGTTTTTTACAGCTTTTTACACATTGATCACCAGCCTACTGTCCCCACACATGTCCCAACACAATGTAAACACACAAAGTACCCAAAACACTGTCCCCACACACATGTTCCCACACAGTAAAAACACCTGTCCCCCACATATGTAACAGTAAAATCATATGTCCCAATGATCATCTGCACACATGTCCGTGATCACCTGCGCACATCTGTACATGATCATCTGCGTACATATGTCTGTGATCACACAAACCAACTATTATACACTTAACAGGATTTTTTTTACCAAAGACATGTAGCAGAATACATTTTGGCTTACATTTATGACAAAATTAGATTTTATTGGATTTCTTTTAAAATAGAAAGAAAATATTGTTTTTTTTCCCAAATTTCCGCTCTTTTTTTCCGCTTATATCGCAAAAAATAAAAAACCGAGTCGTGAATAAATACCACCAAAAGAAAGCTCTATTTGTGTGAACAGCGTTGCATGACCGCGCAATTGTCATTGAAAGTGTGAAAAAATTACCTGCACACCACTCTGTCCCTTAATGCCCACCTCCTTTTTATAGGGCACACAGTGTATAGGAATGTATAATGTAAAACATGGTGGGATTTCCCCACCCAGGGGAAATACAACTGGGCAGTGGTGGTACGTCCATTGCACCCGTCAATCTTCAATAGACAGATTCATGCATTGCATGAATCTATCTATTGTCGCTGCTGCCGCCCCCTATTCAGGTGTCCAGCCCCTTGTCGGGCATCTGAATTACAGAGGCGGGGGTGTTTTTAGAAGTGCCTGATTAGAGCCGTTGGCTCTAATAGGCTTCCAAATTGGTAAACAGCGGGCACACTGCTGTGCGTTCACTGCTTACACAGTGCTGTGTTAGGAAATCAAATAAATCGCTTCCCTAACACTGACCCGCCTCTCAGCCAATCAGGTGCACTGGGTCTGGTTACCTGTCACCTGATTGGCTGAAACGACAGGCGCTGCGATTGGATGCCTATCGGAGGGAGCGTGGAGCAATGCGCTGACCTGAGACAGGTAAGTGCCGGGCGGGGGGGACACTGGCAGGATTTGATGGGCAAACTGGTGGCAATTGATGGGGCAAACTGGCGGCAATTGATGGTTACAGTGGCTGCGTTTGATGGCATAGTGGCTGCGTTTGATGGGCACAGTGGTAGCGCTTAATGAGCACAGTGGCTTCAATTTATGGGTACAGTGGCTGCGCTTGATGGCACAGTGGCTGTGTTTGATGGGCACAGTGGCAGCAATTTATGGGTACAGTGGCTGCGTTTGATGGCACAGTGGCTGTGTTTGATGGGCACAGTGGTGGGAATTTATGGGCACAGTGTCTGCGTTTAATGGGCACAGTGGTGGCAATTTATGGGTACAGTGGCTGCGCTTGATGAGCACAGTGGCTGTGTTTAATGGGCACAGTGGTGGAAATTTATGGGTACACTAATTTATGGGTACACCAATTTATGGGTACACTAATTTATTAAAATAATAAAAGATCATCTCCTAATATGTGAGTTTATCTTTTATTATTTTAATAAATTAGTGTTTTTTAAACGTTATCACGCTATGTGAGTTTTATTTCTCGCATGGTATTTGAAATATCCGTTTGGCCTATTGGATCGTTCGGGGATGTTGAAAGCTGTGGTGATACCCCTCCTCCTATTGTAAGCTGAGGATATCTGACGAGTCATCTGGTCCAGACCGGTTGGTCAATAAGCCTCTCAGACTTGTAAGACGTAGGTCTTTTCAAGTCACTTAACTCTGGTAAGCCTTTTGATGTTCCGGTGATGGTCCTGACACCTACTTAGACCCTCTGTCCATCTGTGGTTCCTTATCTGTCTATTCATCTGCCAGATGTGATCAATTCCATCTACGAGGGAATTTGGGAGCTTTACTTCCACCATTTTCAACGCACAACCCCCATAGACTTTTGGTGGTGGTTTTATTTTTCACAAGTTATTATCAACATATTTGTTGGATTTTTATGGACTTGAGTGGTTGACTTACCATATGCGTATGGTTTTCCAGACCCAATTTATTATTACCTTTATTATTGGTTATTAATATTTACTGTATTTCAAGTGGTGTTTTGAACTACACAGTGTCACTTCAATATGCACTTTTTGCCCTGTAAGGGATAATTAGGTTTTTATGCACTGTTCAATACATATAAGATTTTTGATACATATATACATATAGCGCTACACTTTTATTTTTATAAATGCTGAGAGCAGTGTGTGTAGCTCATTCAAGCTGTGACAGTTGTAGAGGAAGCATCTGCTCCTTGTTTTGCTTGAGTTTCTGAAATTTTTCACAATGGGGAATTGCTTCACACATTGCCTGTGCAAAAATAATGATGATGACTTTTACCATCAGTCATCTCAAAAATCCTCAGGGTGTCGTAGCCCTGCCTGTCCTGCCTTGGCTAAGGTTGAGACTATTAACATCAACACCTTCAACCTGATGGAGGTTTCTTCAATACCTTCAGGGCATTCAAGCCCTACACATCCAGCTGAGACTGGAACCAATGACACCAACCTGAGCATCGGTGTCGTTTCAGGGTCTGGTAGCCCTTCCTGCCTCACCTCGGCTGAGGTGACTGCAGCCACCAATTCTATGTCTGGAGATGAGGAGCAGTACCAGTCATCTCCAGAACCATCAGGGTGTCATAGCCCTGCCAGTCCCACCTTGGCTAAGGTTGGGACCAACATCATGGAGGTCCAATTGCAACCTTCATCAAATTGCAGCCCTGTATGTCCAGATGAAGATGGAATCCCCAACACCAACCTGGGCACAGAGTGTGTCATTTCAGGGCCTTGCAGCCCTTCCCATCCTGCCTCGGCTGAGGCTGGAACACATGACACTGCCCTAAGCATGGTGAGTGTCTTTCCAGGACCTTCAGGATGTTTCAACTCAGAGACTGAAACCACCGGATATGACTCTACAGCACCAAGCGATGACATGAGAATAACTCTGTCAAGCTTCACATTGCACTGTGAGCTTGGAGAAGGAAGCTTTGGAAGGGTAAGTGCTCATTTACACCCCATTACATAAATTACTAGCTCCACCCACAAAAACACCCTTTTAACACTGAGGACCACACTAATTGTTATCTTCTCTCTCATTCAGGTTGTTCTGGCTACCCACCGAAAGAGCCAGCAGAAGGTGGCCATCAAGTCAGTCATTAAGACTAGGTAGAAATACCTATGACCTCGATATAGAACGCTACGCCATGGAGAAGTAAGAAGGATGCCCCTTTCTAATTCAGCTATATGCCGCCTTCCAAACCCCCTTCACCACCTGTTTTGTGATGGAATATGTCTGCGGAGGAAATTTAAGTGACTTCATCTGGAACTATTCCCCAATCGACAGTGACATCATCAAGTAAGTTTCATTACTAAGTTTAAAATAGAAAAGAAAGCAAGCCTTATAAGATATTTAAGTACAATTAAATCCTTTGTATTTATTACTGTAATGCAGTCAGGTTGTATATAGAGTAATATATATATATATATATATATATATATATATATATATATATGCTCTTCTTTCTATTTTATTTTTATATACTCAATGCTGTAGCAATGGTTTAAATACCCTATGCTGGCAGAACCCTGGAAAGTCTGACCACTGCTCGCACACACAGCTTTTGCCCATAGCGGGCAATGATTGCACATGTGAAAGGAGATGGAGACAGTACATAGTTGTCTAGTAATGAGTCGCATTGTACATGTGCATTGAGACACAAGCATAGGGGCAGTGTTGGAGGTGCCTATTCTTTAAAATGGGGCAGATTGGATCCTATAGGTGGGATCACCCAGTAGACTTTTTTGGGATCTTGGTAAAAACTGCACCAGGAATTGCACCTGTCTCAGGTGGCACTGTTATTCACACTGGACAAGCCCCTTCCTGCCCCTGCCTCCCTCTGCCCTTGGGTTCTGCTTCTATCTGAATTTAATTTCTTTTAGATGTCATTTTGTGTCAGTCTAACTTTTTTTTCTCTTTTACATATTCATTGTGGCAGAAATAGCTTGTGGACTGAAGTACCTTCACAGTAATGGCATCCTCCATAGGTAAATAATTCTATTCTATTCAATTGTAGACCATATACCTGTGTAAAATGTGTGCAGAGGTGAGATTGAGGAGAGGCACATATATATATGGGTACCTAATGTCTTCCCACTTTTCCAACCAAATGATATAAGAAACTAATGGAAAACTTCTGTCACTAGCAGCCACCTATAACTGAAATATCAGTTGGCGGTAAAGTGATCCTCAAAATCTGTTTTAGATGACCCGTGCCAAAAAATTACACTTACAGTCTTTCTCTTCGCAGGCATCTCAAGCCTGATAACATTCTAATGGATGAAGAAGGACATGTCCGCATTGCCGATTATGGACTAGCAGTAGGAGGTCTATGGGACGATAAAAGGACCACTGGCGTGGCTGGAACCAGAGGATTCATGGCTCCAGAGGTTTGTAGATTTCTCCATACTCATAACTTATCTATTCAGTATATCAGAATTAATCAAATACCACTCTGATTTTTCTTTATACCCATTCCTTTTATTAATGTTCGAAGTCCTGAGAAGCCAGCATATACCTTTGTAACACACTCCACTCTGCTTTATAAAGATTTATTTTTGTAAAGCAGCAGTATGGCCATTTAAAGGACACACCACAGCTTTATAAATACGTCCCTTAGAATATGTGTTTGATGAAAATATATTATAAAAGAGATTATAAATAAAAGACAAAGTTGGGGGGTGGGGTGGGGGTGGGGGCTTGTGCTTCCTATAAGATAATGGGGTCAGCCTATGCGGCCCGTTTTAAAATTAACTCATCTTCGTGGGCTTCTTTGATGTATTCTGGTTTTCTATACTGACCAATGTACTTATTCATGTCTTTTCTTTGGATTGGCAGGTTGTCAACAATGACTTTTACCAGTTTGAACCTGACTGGTTTTCACTAGGAGTCATTACCTACATCTTGGCCACAAAGCATATGCCATTTAGGAGCATGACCTTTGATGAGTACAGGAGAGAGGTGAACTTCAGCCATCCCTATTACCCCCCTGACATGGACCCGGACCTGGCGGACTTCATAAAAGGAGTAAGTAGGAGAAGACCTTTTTTTAACTCTAAATAGCAACAGGAAAGATTTCTGGGCCTACTACTGCTGCTGCTCTAGGGGTTTAATGTAAGTTTGCTAACAAATCTGGTCATTGGCTTGACTGTTGGGTAGTTTGGCTTCTTTGCCTCCTCCCCCCCGGTAAAGGTTCAGTTAAACAACCATGGTAACAGTTTATCATGGGACTGAGGGGGCAGAAGATGCCACATGGGGTAAATCACTGATATGCACATTTCATAATTCTATCAAAGTAGAACTCAAACTCATTTATGTTTGCATCCAGCACATGTACTAGTCTATTTGTGTGTCTTCACACGCTAAGTTGCTCTATTGGGTTGAAAAGGACCGCCCAGGAGGAGAAGCACAGTAGTCAGAGTTCTTTCCTAATCTATACAGAGCCAAGTGATATAACTTTTATTACTCATGTATACAAGTCCTCATAAATAACTGTTCATTATTTTATAGCTGCTTTGCAAATATCCGGAGGAGAGACTGGGGATCAGTGAAGACATCCGATCCCACATCTTCATGGAATCCATTGACTGGGAAGAACTAGAGGAAGGGAAAGCATTGCCCCCTTTCCAAGTGGACATGGTAAGTACCCAAATCCTAATGGGATGATATTACTATATATCTGACATTTTGGAGCAATGCTGTGTCCTTACAGATAATGTAGGGAACACAAACGTAATCCAGCCTGCAGGAAAACCTTACAGATTAACCAGTCAATTGTTCCCTTTTCCATGAGAGGAGAAGATAAGAAAATAACTTTCTAGGCACCAGATACAATGGTGCACATTTGGGAGTGAGTGGAAGTGAGATGATACAATCTCTATGAGGTCTATGAGATATGACGTCACCCATTGCCATGTGGTGGAAATGATGGCCATAGACACATAGTCTGCTTCTAGATTTATGTCCTATCTGTTCTCTCACTACATAGAACTGAGGAAGAAGAGATCTGCTCTAATTTGTATTGGGAGAGCTGGTCAGTATTAAACAATAAGTCCAGAGATCTATAAACATTGAATATGACACATTGTGTTTTCTTTTTACAGCCCATGGACATGGAAACGGACGACCAACTTTCTCCATCGGCTATAATGCCAAATCCATCAAAGAATCCAGAAGAGGAGATATACTTACCAATGTTCACATACATCAACAGCATGTGGGCACGCATGTGAATCTGCATTAGACAATGACATCGTCCTGCGAAGATACAGAAAAAACAATTCTACGCATTTTTGATAATTTCTTAACATCATAGAATTTTTACCATCATTGTTTACACCACAGATGGTTGATCCAGGGAGTAATCCGATCGCCTTAGGGGGTCAGGAAGGAATTTTTTTTGTACCATCAGCTGTACTTACCTCTCAGGGTGATAAACTGTTAGTGCCCACGGAGCCTGTGTGGTGGTCCGGGGATTTGAAATACTTGCTCTTCGCCATCTTCTATCTGCAGCACTCAATGTTCTGTGCTGGCGATGACCAGTCAGAATGTCACTGATCTATCCTGCAAGTGCCGTAGAGGGTAGAAGAGAGGGGATTTCAAAGCTACTACACAGGCCATGTGGCCACTGACAGCTCACCACAGATGGTTGACCCAGGGAGTAATCCGACCGCTTTCGGGGGTCAGGAAGGAATCTTTTTCCCTTTTGGAGCAAATTATACCATGCTTCATAAGGGTTTTTCGCCTTCCTCTGAATCAACAGGTGAGTTCCATATTGTACCATCAGCTGTACTTACCTCTCAGGGTGATGAACTGTTAGTGCCCACGGAGCCTGTGTGGTGGTCCGGGGATTTGAAATCCTTGCTCTTCTCCATCTTCTATCTGCAGCATTCAGTGTTCTGTGCTGGCGATGACCAGTCAGAATGTCACTGATCTATCCTGCAAGTGCCGTAGAGAGTAGAAGAGTGGGGATTTCAAAGCTACTACACAGGCCATGTGGCCACTGACAGCTCACCACAGATGGTTGATCCAGGGAGTAATCCAATCGTCTTCGGGGGTCAGGAAGGAATTTTTTTCCCTGTTGGAGCAAATTATACCATGCTTCATAAGGGTTTTTCGCCTTCCTCTGGATCGGCAGGTGAGTTCCATACTGTACCATCAGCTGTACTTACCTCCCAGGGTGATGAACTGTTAGTGCCCACGGAGCCTGTGTGGTGGTCCGGGGATTTGAAATCCTTGCTCTTCTCCATCTTCTATCTGCAGCATTCAGTGTTCTGTGCTGGCGATGACCAGTCAGAATGTCACTGATCTATCCTGCAAGTGCCGTAGAGAGTAGAAGAGTGGGGATTTCAAAGCTACTACACAGGCCATGTGGCCACTGACAGCTCACCACAGATGGTTGATCCAGGGAGTAATCCAATCGTCTTCGGGGGTCAGGAAGGAATTTTTTTCCCTGTTGGAGCAAATTATACCATGCTTCATAAGGGTTTTTCGCCTTCCTCTGGATCGGCAGGTGAGTTCCATACTGTACCATCAGCTGTACTTACCTCCCAGGGTGATGAACTGTTAGTGCCCACGGAGCCTGTGTGGTGGTCCGGGGATTTGAAATCCTTGCTCTTCTCCGTCTTCTATCTGCAGCACTCAATGTTCTGTGCTGGCGATGACCAGTCAGAACGTCACTGTTTTATCCTGCAAGTGCCATAGAGAGTAGAAGAGCGGGGATTTCAAAGCTACTACACAGGCCATTTGCCCACTGACAGCTCACCACAGATGGTTGATCCAGAGAATAATCCGATCACCTTCTGGGGTCAGGAAGGAATTTTGTGCCCCATTGGAACAAATTACACCATGCTGCACAAGATTTTTTTTGCTTTCCTCTGGATCAACTGGGAGTTATGGAATTCACCTGCAAAACATGCCATCAACAATTCCTATACATACAGAAGAAACCACCAAGAACTTGTTTCCTGCACCTACAGCGTCTCCCTTTTGATAGAAACCATCAAGCTTTCTGCCCTGTGTCAAAAGACAAGATGACACCACCAAGAATTTCTTCCCTGTAGGTGCGGTGTTTTTATAATGGAACCGCTAATCTTTGCTCTGTATGTATAGGAAGCAAAAAAAAAACTGGCCAGAGAGGGATTACTTTGACGCAGTTGGCCAGCTTAAACATGTATTGCAATATATGTGAACCTAAAATCACTCTTTTTATGCAAAGTTTGTTTGAAATGGAAAGGGTGTATAGCAATTTGCAGAGCATTAATTTATAGATTCTTTTCTCCCAACACAGCGCACCACAACGCAAAGTCGCTTGTTCTGGTGCACTGCACATTCTGTTGTGCAGATTTTGGAAAAATTCTGGAACAAGATGGATCAAGCTTTTGGCAGAAGAGGGAAGAAGGGGATCTTTATTTATATCGGCCACATTGTTTACTAGGAGCAATGCCATTTTATTCAGATTTAATGTGAGGCTCTCATTAAAGATATATCCTTTAGTACAGTTTCAAATAACTGCAAATAATTAAGAGGGACACCTCAAAGCGTTCAAGAAGAAAATGAGGTGTGTGAAGCGTGCTGCCAAGAGGGCATAAATCCCATCATTTGTGTCAGTAAAAGAAAATAAGTCCTATCACTGGTGTCAGTAGAAGAAAATAAGTCCCATCACTGGTGTCAGTAGAAGAACATAAGTCCTATTATTGGTGACAATGAGCACAAAACAAAGCCCATCATTGGTGTCAATGAGAAGAAAACTGTCCCATCATTGGTGTCAAAGAGAATAAAATAAGTGCTGTCATTTGTGTCAGTGATATTAAAATAAGTTCAATAATTGATGTCAGTGGGATAAAGTAAACTCCATCATTGGTGTCAAAGCAAAATAATAAATCCCACCATTAGGGTCAGTGGAAATAAAATTAGTCCCATCACTGGTGTCAGAAGCATAAGTCCCATTGTTGTGTCACTGGGAATAAAACAAGTCCCATCATTGGAGAGAGAGCAGAGGTGGGAACAAGAGTGTAAAGTGATAAACCAGGGGTAGGCATCCTGGGGCCCTCCAGCTGTTGCAGAACTAGTCCCATCATGCCTCTGGTAGTAATTGTAAATGCCAACCTTGCAATGCCTCATGGGAAATGCAGTTCCACAACCGCTGGAGGGCCCCAGGTTGCCTACCCCTGCAATAAACCGAGGGGGGGGGGAACGGAACAGACTGGGGGTAGGGGACAGGAGGCACCCAGAAGAAGACTATGACTGGGGTAGGAATGGAAAGATGAGGCCACACATTACCTCTAATGCCATGACTTCTGAGCACTAGACATAGACGCATTTCTTGGTTGGTGACAGGCTCACCTCCTCCTACATGATATGGATATGGAGATGTGGCAGACAACTGGGTCCCCTGGCTTTTCTCCTAGGCTAACTTGTTATCCATAAATCAAAAAATTACTCTGCGCTGCCCAACCAATAATTAGCAGTTAACACAACAAACAGAAATTTTGTGCATCAAAGTGTAGCGCTGAAGTGCCAAACTAAATAACCATAATTAATGTTGTAAACATAAAAAACATGGTGAATTATACATATAATTAGGGATGAGCCGAACACCCCCCTTGTTCGGTTCGCACCAGAACATGCGAACAGGAAAAAAGTTTGTTCAAACACCGTTAAAGTCTATGGGACACGAACATGAATAATGAAAAATGCTAATTTTAAAGGCTTATATGCAAGTTATTGTCATAAAAAGTGTTTGGGGACCTTGGTCCTGCCACAGGGGACATGGATCAATGCAAAAAAAAGTTTTAAAACTGCCGTTTTTTCAGGAGCAGTGATTTTAATAATGCTTAAAGTCAAATAATAAAAGTGTAATATTCCTTTAAATTTTGTAGCTGGGGGGTGTCTATAGTATGCCTGTAAAGGGGCGCATGTTTCCCGTGTTTAGAACAGTCTGACAGCAAAAGGACATTTCAAAGGAAAAAAGTCATTTAAAACTACTCTCGGCTATTGCATTGCCGGTCCCACAATACACATAAAAGTTAATTGATAAAAACGGCATGGGAATTCCCCACAGGGGAACCCCGAACCAAAATTTAAAAAAAAAAAATTACGTGAGGGTCCCCCTAAATTCCATACCAGACCCTTCAGGTCTGGTATGGATATTAAGGGGAACCCCGGCCAAACCCTGGGCGGGGGGCTTATCAGAATCTGGAAGCCCCCTTTAACAAGGGGACCCCCAGATCCCGGCCCCCCCCTGTGTGAAATAGTAAGGGGGTCCTACCATTTCACTAAAAAACTGTCAAAAATGTTAAAAATGACAAGAGACAGTTTTTGACAATTCCTTTATTTAAATGCTTCTTCTTTCTTCTTTCTTCTATCTTCCTTCATCTTCTTCTTCTTCTTCTGGTTCTTCTAGCTCTTCTGGTTCTTCCTCCGGCGTTCTCGTCCAGCATCTCCTCCGCGGCGTCTTCTATCTTCTTCTCCTCGGGCCGCTCCGCACCCATGGCATGGGGGTAGGCTCCCGCTCTTCTCTTCATCTTCTTCTCTTCTTCATCTTCTTCTCCATCTTCTTCTTTTCTTCTCTTCTTCTCTTCTTCTCTTCTTCTCATCTTCATCTTCTTCTCTGGGCTGCTCCGCATCCATGCTGGCATGGAGGGAGGCTCCAGCTGTGTGACGCGTCTCCTCTTCTGACGGTTCTTAAATAACGGGGGGCAGGGCCACCCAGTGACTCCGCCCCCCCTCTGACACATCACAGGGAACGCCACAGGGAAGTCCTGTCATGTCCCGTGCGTCAGAGGGGGCGGGGTCACCCCGCCTCCCCGTCATTTAAGAACCGTCAGAAGAGGAGACACGTCACACAGCGGGAGCCTCCCTCCATGCCAGCATGGATGCGGAGCGGCCCGGAGAAGAAGATGAAGAAGAGAAGAAGAGAAGAAGAGAAGAAGATGAAGAGAAGAAGATGTGCTGTGATAAAAGGAACGTGTTTGAAGTTTTTTTTCATGTGGACCCAGCTGATATATTCAGTTTAAAGAGGAACTGAAGTCTGCTCACATAATTTGTAATAAAAACATTTTTGCCATTCTGAAGCTTCCCTCCAACCACTTTGCAAATTATTTTATATATACTGTGATTCTGTACTTACCAAATATGCTGCAGAAATCTCCCTCCACTAAGACTGGCGACAGCCATTTTAACTGAGGGCAGAAGAAGCTGCTGCCTGTTCACTTCTTACATTTACACAGACACACAGAGGCACAAATCCAGCTCTGCAGCCCTGCAGCTTTCATTGGCCCTCTTATGACTCATCCCTCTTCCATTGCTGGCAAACTCTCACGAGAGTGAGAGAAAGAGCTGGGCATGATGTCATAAGCCTAGGCTAATGACCAGACAAGAAACAGGAAGTGGGCTGTAGAAGGTATTTACTGGCAGAAAAAAAGGTTTTACTATCCAAAGTTAAAACAACAACAAGGGCAGAAGATTTAATAGATGGAAATTGAAAATAAGAATGAAGTTCCGCTTTAAGTTCTTTTGTTTGTTTTTTCAAAGGTATTTTGTTCATGTACTTCAGTTACTAAACATTGATGTTTAAGCAAATACAAGAATATGTAATAGAATGCGATTGTTTAAATTGAATAAAAGAATTTGAGTAGTTCTCCAACTATGTGTGAGTAACCTATTAACCTAAAATCGGGACTGATATCGCTGTTTTACTAACCTGATAGCTTATTTTTCTAAATAGGAAACCTTAATTTTGTTTGCAAATATTAAAGATTCTAACTAGCAGCAAGAATGAGTCGAGTCGAGTTGATTTAAATCAAATCCACCCTGTTTACTATGATGTGTGATCTGTGACTGTCATCAGTGATCACATGGTACCTGGGCCATTCACAGCACCCGTCACCATGTGATAGCTCTGGACCAATCACAGCATCACAATAGTAAACAATGTGGTTTATTTACTAAAGCTGGAGAGTGCAGAATCAAATGAATAAAAACCAATCTTCTTCTAACCTCAGCTTGTTTAATTAAGCTAAAATTTCTATGCAGAATATTTTGCACTATCCCGCTTTAGTAAAGAAACCCCAATGAGTCATGAATGAAAGCCATTCATGACAGTTCAAACCATTCCTGTTACAGTGATCATCACTTTGACAAGCAATTACAGTGTAAAAAGAAAAACAAATCGCTGATCACCCCCGCCCAGAGAAGTACAGTATCACTATGGTAACACTCAACTATTCTGAAGACAGTATATAAAAAAAAATTATAAAATCAAAAACAAATGTTGAAGAAAAATAAAAAAATATTTAAAAAATGGAAAAGAAAGTATAGTTTTGGGTTTTATTTCCCTAAATAGTGTCACCAGTCAGTATCCCTGATCACTACTACACCAGTCATATGATGATGCTGTACTGCACTGGCGACAGTATGTAAAAAAAAATATGTGTAAAAAAAAGTTTTAATTTAATTTCTTCATTTCCAAAAAATTGTCACACAAAATTACAACTTCAAAAACTCGCCATGCCTCTTACTAAATACCTCAGACTGTCTACTTTCCAAAAATGGTCATTAGGAGGTATTTGTATTGTTCTGGCATCAAGAAATGAGCTAGGCTGTTAGTACATCAGGCTTGATCAATTTTCGGATATACGGTATCTCACAAAAGTGATATCACACATTTTTGTAAATATTTTATTCTATCTTTTCATGTGACAACACTGAAGAAATGACACTTTGCTACAATGTAAAGTAGTGAGTGTACAACTTCTATAACAGTGTAAATTTGCTGTCCACTCAAAATAATTCCACACACAGCCATTAATGTCTAAACCGCTGGCAACAAAAGTGAGTACACCCCTGAGTGAAAATGTCCAAATTGGGCCCAATTAGCCATTTTCCCTCCCCGGTGTCATGTGACTCGTTAGTGTTACAAGGTCTCAGGTGTGAATGGGGAGCAGGTGTGTTAAATTTGGTGTTATCGCTCTCACTCTCTCATACTGGTCACTGGAAGTTCAACATCTATACACTGGGGGGGAACCTCTGGGGGAATCTAGGATGGAAAAGGAGCTGGGGGTCCTTGTAGATGATAGGCTCAGCAATAGCATGCAATGCCAAGCTGCTGCTAACAAAGCAAATAGAATATTGGCATGCATTAAAAAGGGGATTAACTCTAGGAATAAAGCGATAATTCTACCACTCTACAAGACTCTGGTCTGGCCTCACCTGGAGTATGCTGTCCAGTTCTGGGCACCAGTCCTTAGGAAGGATGTACTAGATTCTCACTGGAGGAGAGACGCTTAAGAGAGGATATGATTTAAATTTACAAATACCATACTGGTGACCCCACAATAGGGAGTTTAATATGACACGTGGCCACTCACTAAAATTGGAAGAAAAGAGGTTTAACCTTAAACTGCGTAGAGGGTGCTTTACTGTAAGAGCGGCAAGGATGTGGAATTCCCTTCCACAGGCGGTGGTTTCAGCGAGCGGCATTGATAGTTTAAAAAAACTATTAGATAAGCACCTGAACGACCGCAACATACAGGGTTATACAATGTAATACTAATCTATAATCACACACATAGGTTGGACTTGATGGACTTGTGTCTTTTTTCAACCTCATCTACTATGTAACTATGTAACAATCTACGCCCTATCTCCTTGCTCCCCTTTTCCTCTAAACTCCTTGAACGCCTGTGTGAGTGACCACCTCATAAAGAATAACCTTCTTAATCCCCTTCAGTCTGGATTTCGCCCTCAACACTCGATAGAAGCTGCGGTTATAAAACTCACAAATGCCTTACTAACTGCAAAAATCAACGGGCGCTATTCTGTACTCCTACTTCTGGACCTTTCAGCTGCCTTTGATATGGTTGACCACCCCCTCCTCAAAAAAAACTTTACTCCCTCAGTCTCCATGACGGTGCTCTTAGGTGGCTCTCATCCTACCTATCCCAACACACCTTCAGTGTCACTCACAATTCTACTTCCTCCTCTTCTCTTCCCTTCTCCGTCGGGTTCCAACAAGGATCTGTTCTTGGACGTCTCCTATTTTCAATCTACACCTCTTCCCTGGGTCAGCTGATAGCCTCACACACCTTTCAATATAATTTCTATGCTGATGACACACAAATCTATCTCTCCACCCCTCAACTCACTCCATTAGTCCCCTTATGCATCACTAACTTACTAACAGACATATCTGTTTGGATGTCACACCAATTCCTCAAACTCAACTTGTCCAAAAACAAAACACATAATATTTCCTCCCCCCACGTGCCTCTTCTCCTGACTTCTCTGTCAAGAGCAATGGCACAACCATCCACCCATCCCCACATGCCAGGGTGCTAGGTGTTATCCTGGACTCTGAACTCCCCTTTTGGCCCCATACCCAATCCCTTTCCAAAGCTTGCCGCCTTAACCTCCGCAACATCTCCAAATTACGTCCCTTCCTAACCAATGAAACCACAAAGCTCCTGATTCACTCTCTGGTTATCTCTAGCCTTAACTACTGTAACTCCCTCCTCATTGGCTTACCTTTAAATAGACTATCCCCCCCTTCAGTCCATCATCCACCTGACAAACCACTCATTGTCTGCTACCCCTCTCTGCCAGTCCCTCCATTGGCTGCCACTCACCCAACAAATTAAATTCAAAATACTAACTGAAGCACTCTACTCCCGTAGGAGCAGCTGAAAGTTCGCTCTACCCTGGAGCTTGCTCCATCACCCCTTTTCCCCAACCAAATAGAACACGCAGACAGTCATTGAAAATGAACTATGTACAACTTTATTGCGGTTTCCATATGAAATGCAGCACTGTACTGGGAGGTCACTCTGAATAACTTCCAGTAAGGTTGAGTGATAAGCAATACAATATTATTTCTAGATTGTACGAAGCCCCGATTAGTAGACTTCCATCTTGAATAATATCTCCTAGTGCAATGCATCTTTCCTTCTTCCTGTTCACCACCACTTCCTGACTTGGCAGCACTTCTGATTCTAACGCCCTGAATGATACTCTGAATAACACTTAGAAAGTGACTTTCGGATTTCTCCAGGGTATTAGTTCTTCTAAGGCCCAGCTCTGTCCTCCTGAACCCGCACACTAACCCCTCTAAAGTCTCTGCAGAAGTGCTGTTTCCCTCTGGGTTACGCTCACTTGTGTTTCTGAGTGATGATCCATGTCGCACACAGAAAATCCTCGCCCAGTCCTGGATGTCAGTATTGGCAGCGATTTGGAAGAAAGTACTTCAGTTCCTCTCCATCCACATAGCTTGCTTTCCTTCTCCTCACACAGGGGAGAACACCAGCGCTGTATCAGTGGCTATATTCTTACTCCTGGATACTTTCTACATAGCATGCTTCCCCTCCCCCGTAGCGGAGAGCACCCACACGAGTCCTCCTGGATCTTACATTCTCCAACAAGAACCTCTCAACTTCCCATGCAGAACGACCCCAGGAAGCATGTGACCAGGCCTTAAATAGAAGTCCCGCCCCTGTCCCAACAAATTAATGATTGGTCCAGAGGCGTCTTCCAAAAGCTACCTGTCACTCACACTTGTATTCCTCTTGTCTTCTAGGCCAAACCCCAGAAAACAAAGGAAACTGTCCAAGCAGAGTGCAGGGGGTCACACGCTCATCCACACTAATAAACCTCCCCAGGAATCAAACCCCACCAGATTACACTGCAGAGTGAGATTCTGGCAATTTTGGCCTATTATAACACTAATCTCTCTATTGTAGCCCTCACCCAAACTGGTGGGCGCTACATAACAATAAGTTACAAAGCCATCCACAACTCTTCCCCCAGCTACATCACTAGCCTAGTCTCAAAATAGCAACCTAATTGTCCTATTCGTTCCTCCCAAGACCTCCTGCTCTCTAGCTCCCTCATCGCCTCCTCCCATATCCGCCTCCAGGACTTCTCCCAAAGCCTCTCCCATCCTCTGGAATATCCTACCCCAATCTGTCAGACTATCTGCAAATCTATCTACTTTTAGGCGATCCCTGAAAACTTTTCTCTTTGGAGAAGCCTACCCTGCCTTCACCTAACAACTGCACTTTTATTTTCTTCATCAGATCATCCCCCACAGTTATTACCCTTTCGTATCACTTGACCCTCCCTCCTAGACTAAGTTCTAACAAGCGGGGCCCTTTAATTCCTCCTGTATCGAATTGTATTGTAATTGTATCGTCCGCCCTAATGTTGTAAAGCACCTCGCAAACTGTCGGCGCTATATAAATCCTGTATAATAATAATAATAATAATAATAATAATACAGGAGATGGTCAGAGACTTCAGACATAGTACAGGAGATGGTCAGAGACTTCAGACATAGTACAGGAGATGGTCAGAGGCTGCAGACATGATAGTGTACTCCTCAGCCCCTCACAGCAGTTTCCTCCTTTGTCCCACTACATATTACCATACCATCCGCACATCATTTTCCTCCTCCTGTGCCCCTTCACGGCATCACCCCCTTTTTATTATCCTCCTTGGCTCCTCCTCTACCTCTGCTGTAGCAAGTCACTGGTGAGGCGCCGCTGCGGCACCGCCGAGAACGAGTGCATTCAATTTAGAAATGGTGCCGAGCATGTACAATCTTTTCTGAGCCCAGCAGACTTCGGGTAGGTGCATGCGCAGTTGCATGGTCAGCCCGCAGCAATCTTTTTTACGGGCACCACTGCCTGTAACAGGCGGTTGGCAACACTGCCACACCAAATGTGCTCACTACTTACTAGTATATTAATAATAAACACCTTAAGACCAACAAGCACAATAAATATTCAAATATATAATGATCATAGAGTATACAGACACACAATATACACCAGCACTTTTTATCTGAAAATCAGCCTGATCTGTGATATTGCTGCTACCTCCCCTCTCTTGGCATGCTTGGATTTGTAGTGCCCCAGCCTGATACATGAGGTAGTAATGCAGGAAAGGAGGCTGGGCCTGTACTGGACTAGAGAAGGGAGCTGTAATAGTGATTGGGGGAGATCACAAAAAACCAACAATGATCTAACAGCATCAGACAGACAGGGCTACAGAGAACCCATCCTCCCCTATCCCCTCTACAAGCCACCACCGACATGAACAACACATTTTTCTTTTTGCTCAGCCCAGTCAGCTTACTGGCTTCTGCTAGGCTGTCTCTCTCCACTCCGTGCTCCACTCCAGACTGTCTCCACTCCTCCCCCTCCCAGCAGCTCCTGTGATGAATCCAATAAGGCGCGCTGGGAAAGGGGAGAGTAGAATAACAGCAGCATTCAGATCGGAAAGGAAGCTGATAGGAGGCTTTCGGCCAGCTCCGGCCCAGAACTGCACATGCGCAGTTCTGAGGCGGGAGCGTCACAGGCCGACAGCTTGTCTTTAACTTTAAACTTTACGGGCTTTTACGGGCAGGAAAAAAATGCCCAGTCTTTACGGGCTGCCTGTAAAAACACAGGCAGTTGGCAACAGTGCCGCTGATGGCTTGGTTCTCACAGCTCCCCGAGTGGAGAGCTCCTGCCTGTCAGTCAGCAGCTCTCCTCTCTGCTCGTCTACACTCATTGAAGAGCTGAGCTGTGGAGGGGTGGGGAGCGGCCGTCTTAGTCTCTCAGCAGCTCGCAGGCATCAGTCCAGTCAGTCCTGGCAGATCCAGACTTTATTGTCGTGATGACGCGCGCCTGGACTGATTCCAGTGACGTCAGCAGGCAGCGGACTTCAGACCACTCTCTGCTGAAAATGGGTCACAGGAGTGCAAAACAAATTGCACTCCTGTGATCCATAGGAGAAGCCCAGCCAAACAAGCTCAGGCTGGGCTTCTCTTTTAAGGCAGCGCTGGAAAATAATGGTGGCCACACAAAATATTGACACTTTGGGCTAAATTTGGACATTTGGCCAGCGGTTTAGACATTAATGACTGTGTTGAGTGAGTTGAGGGGACAGCAAATTTACATTGTTATGCAAGTTGTACACTCACTTCTTTACATTGTAGCAAAGTATAATTTCTTCAGTGTTGTCACATGAAAAGATAGAATAAAATATTTACAAAAATGTGAGCTGTGTACTCACTTTTGTGAGATAATGTATATACAATAGTTTGTAGACAATATAAAACTTTCACATAGACTAAATAATATACACTGATTTGGGGGGTATTTTTACCAAAGAAATGTAGCAGAATATATTTTGACCTACATTTATGAAGAAAGATTATTTATTACAAAATGTTATAACAGGAACTAAGAAAAACATGGTTTTTGTTCAAAAATGTTTAGTATTTTCCTGTTTGTATAGCAAAAAAATAAAAACCCAGTGGTGATTAACTACTCGAGGTCTGAAAGGTTTTACCCCTTCATGATCAGGCCATTTTTTGCTATTTAGCACTGCGCTACTTTAATGGGTAACTGCGCAGTCATGAAACGCTGTAGCTAAAGGAAATGTTTTTTTTTTTTCACACAAATAGAGCTTTCTTTTGGTGGTATTTGATCACCACTGGGTTTTTGTAAACAAAAAAAGACCAAACAATTAAAAAAAAAACTCAGATTTTCTACTTTCTGCCATAAAACATATCCAATAAAAAAATCTAATTTGTAAATTTAGGCCAAAATGTATGCTGCTACATGTCCTTGGTTAAAAAAATTCCAGAGGAGCCGAGACACACAACAATGGGTGAGAAAGAACAAAACTCCCAGCTGAACAGCAACACAGCAGGAAATTTTGTCAGGGAGCAGTGCAGACTGGGGTACCTGGGGTCCACCAGAGGAAATAGTAGCAAGAGCACCCCTTCACGTGTTGAATTATTGCAAGATGTTCTCGCTCTTGGTGTATCCAAAATCCAAGATAGAGCTTACAAGGAATCCAGGGCTGGACGCACCCCATCAAGATTTACCTTTAAAGTGTAGCTTTAAAGGTAAAGGCCAAAACTTTCTTTTTAGTTTTGAATAGATTGTGAAAGTACTAGAACTTCTGTTTTTGTGTCTGTTTTCTTGCCCTAAAGAAGGCAGAGATCTTTGAGGCCACCAAAACATGTTGGATATTTTGTAGTCTCTCAATATTAAGGCTTTGTTCCAGGTTTTTATTGCTGTCTGTAAACCTGTTGGGTAGATTCACCCTTTCCATTTGTCCTAGTGACCAATGTCACCTTGACTGAAACTGAAATCTAAAATGATTAATTGACACCAGAACAGGAACCAAGGAGAAACATTCCAATGGGGACACCTTTTCTGCCGACAACTGACAAGGAGGGGATTCTGCTCACCTTGGAGAGATTTCCTTTCACTATTGTGTCTACAGGACAGGAAGTGAAAGGAATCTAGGATAGGAAAATGTTTAGGCTTTTTGGTGGACTGACCCTTGAACCACTTACGAACCGTCCGCCTTCGTTGTACGGCGGTACTTTGAAGAGGAATGTCGTTGTTATGGCAGCAGCTAGCTGCCATAACCCCGGTAACCTCTTCTTCAGCAGGTGGTCCGCTTTTAGATAAAAGTGGTCTCTGCGGCAGATTCGACACCAGATCACTTTTATCGGCGGTGGGAGAGGGCCCCCATCCTGCCGCTCTCCGGTGCCCTCCGCTGGTTACCTAATCCGTCGGTAGCGGCGGAGGCGATCGGGTCCTGTGTCCTGTTAGGTATGGAAATAAGTGATGGGAAGATGGCCCCCACCCCTCTCCATATCATTGCAGGGTGGAAGCGACGTCAAAATGTCACTTCCGTCCATAGCTCTTAAAGAGACTTTTTTTTTTTAAATGACATTTAATTTTTTTTTTTAATTGCATTTTTGTGTAAATATGAGATCTGAGATCATTTTGACCCCAGATCTCATATTTAAGAGGTCCTGTCATGCTTTTTTTTATTACAAGGGATGTTTTCGTTACTTGTAATTAGAATAAAAGTGACCCCATTTTTTTATTTTTAAATAACAATGTAAAAAAATTAAAAAATAACTAAAATGTAAAATAAATAAGAAAAAAAAAAAATTTTTAAACGCACCCCATCCCACCGAGCTCGCGTGCAGAAGCGAACACATACTTGAGCAGCACCCGCATACGAAAACGGTGTGCAAACCACACATGTGAGGTATCGGCGCGATTGTTAGAGCGAGAGCAATAATTCTAGCCCTAGACCTCCTCTGTAACTCAAAACATGCAACCTGTAGAATTTTGTAAACGTCGCCTATGGAGATTTTTAAGGGCAAAAGTTTGTCGCCATTCCAAGAGCAGGCGCAATTTTGAAGCATGACATGTTGGGTATCAATGTACTTTGCGTAACATTATGTTTCACAATATAAAAAACATTTGGGCTAACCTTACTGTTGTCTTATTTTTTAATTCAAAAAAGTGTATTTTTTTCCAAAAAAAGTGCGCTTGTAAGACCGCTGCGCAAATACGGTGTGAAAGAAAGTATTGCAACGACCACCATTTTATTCTCTAGGGTGTAGAAAAAACAAATATATAATGTTTGGGGGTTCTAAGTAATTTTCTAGCAAAAAAAAAAAAAACTGTTTTAAACTTGTAAACATCAAATCTTAGAAAGAGGCTCGGTCCTTAACCACTTGCCGACCGCCTAACGCAGAAAGGCACGGGTAGGCAAAATCACGTACCTGGTACGTGATCTGCCTCCCGCGGGCGCCCGAGGCGGTCGGCTTCGTTAGGGGAGCGATCCAGGCTGGAGGGGAGACCACTCATTCATTGCCACCCCCTCGCGATCGCTCCCAACAAATGAGATTCTTCCTCTGCTGCTGTATAGTAAACAGCAGCAGAGGAAGTGATGTCATCGCTCCTCGGCTCGGTATTTTCCGTTCCGGCGCCGAGGAGAGAAGACATTCGACTAAGTGCACAACTCTACACATCACAGTAAAACACACCAGGCATACTTTACACCCCCCAATCAACCCCCCCCCCCCGTCACAGTGACACCAAACAGTTTTTTTTTTTCTGATTACTGCATTGGTGTCAGTTTGTGACAGTTAGAAGTGGTAGCGCAGTTAGTGTTAGCCCCCTTTAGGTCTAGGGTACCCCCCTAACCCCCCCTAATAAAGTTTTAACCCCCGTGATCACCCCCCGTCGCCAGTGTCACTAATCGATCGTTTTTCTGATCGCTGTATTAGTGTCCCTGGTGAAGCTAGTTAGGGAGGTAAATATATAGGCTCGCCGTCAGCTTTTTATAGCGTCAGGGACCCCCATATACTACCTAATAAAGGTTTTAACTCCTTTCACCAGTGATCACCGTAATCCTAATTGGGAACCCACCACTTCAGCAGCACCTGTACTTCCCCCATTCACATCCCCAACCAAATGCAGTCAGCTGCATGAAAGGCATTTTCTTTATGTCCTCCCAAGTACCCCTACCCAACGAACCTCCCCCAAAAAAGCGCGGATATAGGCGTGACACCCGCTATTATTTTCCCTCCTGTCCTGACAATCCTGTTCTTTGCATTGGTGAATATTTTGAACGCTACCATACACTAGTTGAGTATTAGCGTAGCATACAGCATTGCACAGACTAGGCACACTTTCACAGGGTCTCCCAAGATGCCATCGCATTTTGAGAGACCCAAACCTGGAACCGGTTACAGTTATAAAAGTTACAGTTACAAAAAAAAGTGTAAAAAAAAAAAAAAAAAAAACACAAAAAAATATATAAAATAAAAAAACAAAAATAGTTGTCGTTTTATTGTTCTCTCTCTCTCTATTCTCTCTCTATTGTTCTGCTCTTTTTTATTGTATTCTAATCTGCAATGTTTTATTGTTAACCATTTTTTTGTTTTCAGGTACGCCATTCTGCTGCAGGGCGGATTTATTTATCTTGACAGCAACAGCGTTTGCTCCCACGATATATAAAGCCGTAACTCCAGCGGAGGTGATATAGGGGCAGCAGGGGCGGAGTAGCGATTTGCTCCTAACTTTTGGGGCGGATGCCCCCATTCTTCGGCATGTATAAATGGTGCATGTATGCCCATCATTATAAGTGGGTGGATGAAGGGAGGTATTCTATTGGTGGGCATACCCACCGATCAATCTCTTTTTTTCGTTCAGCCCACAGGCTGCATGAAAAAAAAGATTACAATATATGCCCAACAAGGACCAGCAACGTACTGGTATGTTGCTGGACTTTGAGTGGTTATACCAGAATGATGCCTGCAGGTTTAGGTATCATCTTGGTATAATTCTTTTCAGCCAGCGGTCGGCTTTCATGTAAAAGCAATCCTAGCGGCTAATTAGCCTCTAGACTGCTTTTACAATGTCCCCCCCTCCCACTGTCTTCCATGTTTTTCTCTAGATCTCCTGTCCCAACAGGGAACCTGAAAATGCAGCCGGTGATTCCGCCAGCTGACCATAGAGCTGATCAGAGACCAGAATGGCTCCACTCATCTCTTTGGCCTAAGAAACCGGAAGCTACGAGCATTTCATGACTTAGATTTCGCCGGATGTAAACAGCGCCATTGGGAAATTGGGAAAGCATTTCATCACACTGATCTTGGTGTGGTCAGATGCTTTGAGGGCAGAGGAGAGATCTAGGGTCTAATAGACCCCATTTTTTTCAAAAAAGAGTACCTGTCACTACCTATTAGGCATGTGCATTTCGTTTCGTACCGAATCGAAATTCTGAAAAATTTTTCATTATTCGGAAATTCAGATGCATCCGAATTTCCGAATTACAAAAGTAAAGAATTTAAACGAATCCGAACAAATTTGAAAACATATTCGAATCGAATTTGAAGACAAATTCGAATCGAATTCGAAAACATATTTGAATCGAATTCGAAAAAAATAGAAAACGTTTTTCTAAAAAAAAACAATGAGATAGAATATAAAATAATAAAGCAATAGAATATATATATATATATATATATATATATATATATATATATATATATATATATATATATAATTTTTTTAAATTATTCTCTTCTATTGTTTTTTTATGCTTTTCTTTTCTATTATTTTATATTCTATATTCTATAATAGTCTTTTCAATTCAAATTCATTCTATACGAAATTCGAATTTCGGAACATGGCTTCTGAAGTTTGAATTTCGTATAGAATGAATTCGAATTTGAATAGAAAAGATTAGAACAGAAAATAATAGAAAAGAATAGACTAGAAAAACAATAGAACAGAATGGAAGAAAATATATAATATATATATAACCATCTTCCGAAATTGGAATTTGGTACAGAATGAATTCGAATTCGAATAGAAAAGATTAGAATACAATATATTATATTTTTTTCTATTCTGTTCTATTGTTTTTCTATGCTATTCTTTTATATTTTCTATTCTATCCTAATCTTTTCTATTGGAATTCGATTTCATTCTATACGAATTTCAAATTTCGCAAAATGGTTATATATAGTTTACTTTTTCAAATTCAGTTAATGTTTTTTTCGAATGCGGTAGAGTTTTTTCGAATTTTATAGTTTTTTTTTGAATGTGGTAGAATTTTTTCAAATTTGATAGTTTTTTTCGAATGTGGTAGAATTTTTTCGAATTTGACAGGTTTTTTTACAATTTCAAAAAGTACAAATTATACTATTAAAAGTTTTTACAATTAGTGCATGGATGGCACATAGGCACATAGCCCTATTATAAAGTGACATACCTGTCAAGGAGATGTGGGAAAAAATTTGATAAGGTGTGGCAGGCGTGGTACAACTCTGATGTAACAGTGGGGTAAGAATCATATTAAAAATTCTACCACTGGCTCTTTTGAGGAGGAACAAATGGGAGGAAGCCTTGCAGGCGGTTCCCACGTGTTCGTTAAACGCTGCTCAAAAGCTCTCACAGCTTTATATTATCTCCAGAGTACATTACACGCCGGCTAGATTGGTCCGTATGGGATTGGGCACTGATTCTACCTGCACCAGATGCTCCAGAGATCATGGAGATCCCATACATCTCCTGTGGAGATGCCCAAAATTACACCTCTATTGGAGCGAGGTCATTAGCACCATTAATAGGGTTTTTCAAATAGTGATACCTTTGGACCCCAAACCATGTTTGCTGGGGATTGTGGATGACCTACTGACTAAGGATATCCTTAAACAGGCTATTAGAAGGGCCTTGTTTCAGGCCCGCCTGCTTATCCTCAGGCACTGGAAATCCACGAGTCCTCCCACGGTGCAAGAATGGATTACACGGGGGGCGTGGCCGGGATGCTGGACTGAGCAGACGTGCCTCACTGAGCTCTGCTGGAGAAAAATCCGTCCATAGATCCGTAACTGAGATAGACACACTGTAATTGGCCTGACAGCCTCTGTATGCCTTCAAGAACACCCGGGGGCCCGAATCGGGGCAAAAAACTTAAATTCCCTCTTGACATAGCGGCGGAAAGGACTCCGGCTCCAGACCTGCGGCCTATACCAGCGCGCCTTAACAACATGGCGTCACAGACGGAGTGCGAGGAGAATGCTCCACCGGGCATCCCTGAGGTGATGGCAGCTATTTCCCTATGTCAGACGACCCTTACAACTAAAATAGAGGCGGTACAGCTGGACGTAGGGCTGCTGAGACAAGATCTGGATAAAATCCGCACTAGGATTACAGAAGTGGAGCGGAGGGTCGGAGATACGGAGGACGTAGTGACTGACCATGCGGCCTCCATTAGAACACTGCAAAACAAAGTGAAGGCGCTGGAGTATCGGGCAGAGGACGCCGAAAATCGCAGCAGGAGAAACAATCTTCGGATTGTTGGGCTCCCTGAAGGGGCTGAGGGACGCAATCCCACTGCCTTCACTGAAGATCTGCTGCGATCGGTTCTCCCTGCAGCACACCTGTCCCCGTTCTTCACGGTGGAACGAGCACACCGAGTCCCGCCGAGACCCGGACCAGAAGGGACACCCCCACGCACGCTAATTCTACGTCTGCTTAACTACAGAGATAGAGATGAGCTTCTGAGAGCGGCACGAGCAGCAGGTGACATCCCCTACCGCAATGTGAGGTTAATGCTGTTCCCGGATTACACGATGGAGACACAGAGGCAGCGTCGTTCCTTTGATGCGGTGAAAGCAGCTCTCAGAGCCAAGGCGATCCGATACAGTATCCTATTTCCCGCTAAGCTCCGTGTAGTGGATGGAGAGGCGATACGGATCTTCACCAGCCCCAAAGATGCTAATGCCTGGCTTGAAACCCTGCCTCCCTAAACCTTCGGGTGTGAGGGACTGAATCTCCCTTTGCAAATTCAGTTTATTCCCCCTTCTGCTGACTACCTTTTTGCAACAAGCATTGTTGGAACTCCTGCACAAAGAGGTACTGACGATATCCGGTCGTAGTTCCATCTGATGCTTCTGTGTGCAAGTACAGAGCTTCAGGCCTAGTGAACCCTGTATTTCTAAGGCCCCTCATAAGCTGTTAATGGTGTCCATGCTTTCTCCTGAGATATCCCCTTAAAGGAAGACCCCATACAGTAACTCGACACATGTGCCTCACCATAACTTTGATGCCGCTCTGGAATATTCAGTGTTCATCGCATGTGTCAGCTCTCCAGCAACTCACTATAGTGAGGATTTTTCATTTTACATCCCCCCCTTTTTTTTTTTCTTTTTCCCGTTCTTTCCTTTTTTCTTTTATTGTTTTTGTTGTCATTTTTCTATTTTTTTTTTTTTGGTATGCTCTAATCGGGTACACGCTCCCCGATACCAAATTCTTGATATTGGGACTCATAGTTTGTTTGGGAATATGTGTCCCTTGAAGTTGGAGGGTACACGGGGTGGGGGGGGGGGTTGGATGACCGTTGTCATCATCAAGTTATATGTTATGTTTAATATATGGTTTCAGATGTGCTTGGTTGGTCATGGTGCTCTCAGTGTTGGACTTCCTGTGTGGTGGTCCGGAGGGGTGGAGTCCCCGCCCCCTGGAGGTGTGGCGTACCCTGGGCTCGAGTGGGGGATGGGCGGCTGCGCTCCCTCGGATGGGCCCTGCAGGTCGCAACACTCAGATATCCTTCATTTCTGGGTACACAAAAAATATGGCTGATTTTACAGTGTTGTCCTGGAATGTTAGGGGCCTTAACTCAGCAGTTAAGAGGTCTCTGGTACATAAGTATATAAGGCAGTATGGCCCCAAAATATGTATCCTACAGGAAACCCACTTGATAGGAGCCAGAGTGATGGGGTTAAAAAGAGCCTGGGTCTCTGCCCATTACCACGCCTCTTATTCCAACTACGCCAGAGGGGTGAGTGTCTTAATACACAGATCCCTATCCTTCCAATTGGTGGATGTTAAGACTGATCCAGGGGGCAGGTATGTCCTCATACATGCATTAATAGCTGGTTCCCCATACATAATAGTAGGGGTATACCTGCCTCCTCCTGCTGATATTACCCTGCTTCACACACTGATGCACACTGTTATCCAATATGATGTTAGTAGAGTGCTGGTGGTGGGCGACTTTAATCAGGTAATGTCAGATGCTTTGGATAGACTCAGACCATCTTCCTCCACTGGTGGAGGCCTGTCCCACTGGGCATCCTCTTTTCATATGACGGATCTCTGGCGCCATTTCCACCCCTCAGATACTCAATTTACTTGTCTATCCACCACTTTTCGGACGCTGTCGCGTATAGATATGGCCTTTGCCTCGACAGAGATGCTTGGAGAGACGGTGTCTGCGGAGATTCTCTCTCGGGGCATCTCGGACCATGCTCCACTATTAGTCACGGTCCGGGCGGCCCCTCCTGGGGGCCTGAGATTGTGGAGATTGTCCAAATATTGGATAATGGACCCAGAGATCCAGGAGGAGATACCAGAGGAGCTGTGTACCTTTTGGTTGACCAATGCTGACTCATCTGGACCACTCATACTGTGGGACACATTTAAGGCGTGGTTGAGAGGTCAATATATTAGGAAAATTGCAAATAAAAAAAGGATGATGGTGCAGTCTCTTGGGCAGTTGGAAACACAGGCCCGAGAAACGGAACAAGCGTATGTTGCCACCCCAAACTCTGCTAATTATATAACTTGGCAGCACTCCCTCAGGGAGTTGGCATTACTGAGAGTAGACCTTACTAAAAAGTCCATGCTAGCCTGTGCCCAAAGAGTTTTTGAATATGGAGACAAGAATGGCCGACTTCTGGCCTGGTTGGCAAAGGGACAGTTTGCAGCGACACATGTGGGTAGACTGAGGGACGCAGATGGCGCTTTACTGACCACCCCTGGGGAAATTAGTAATAGATTTTTAAAATTCTATCAGCAATTATACGCCACTAGGGTAAATTATACAACAACCGACCTCTCTGATTTTTTGGACCTCATACCGCTGCCCGAATTGGACTTAGACCAGAGGGAAGCTCTTGATAAGGACATAACCCTAGAGGAGGTTCAAAAGGCCATGAGTTGCATGCAGGCAGGAAAAGCACCTGGCCCAGACGGTATCCCCATAGAGTTCTATTCACAACAGCAGGAGCTGCTGGCCCCCAGATTGACCTCTCTCCTATCAAAGTTTTATGACCTGGGTTCACTTCCAGAGTCTATGTCGGAGGCAGTAGTGGTATTGGTGCCAAAACCCGGTAGGGACCCTGAGGAATGCGCTTCTTTTAGGCCCATATCTCTCATTAACGCAGACGCTAAATTATTGGCCAAAATTCTGGCTCTTAGATTAGCCACGGTGATTGAAGACCTAATTCACCAAGACCAGACGGGGTTCATGCCGGGGAAGGGCACCGATATTAATATACGAAGGCTCTTTGTTAATCTTGACACAGCACATGACAACGTAGGCACTAGAGTCATTGCTTCCCTGGACGCGGAGAAAGCCTTCGACTCCGTGGAGTGGGGCTTTCTATGGGAGGTATTAAAAAGATTTGGATTTGGCCCAAAATTTTTAAACTGGATTGGTCTACTATATAACTCCCCCAGGGCCAGGATTCGAGTTAATGACACCCTCTCTGACTATTTTCTCCTCCAGAGGGGCACGAGGCAGGGATGCCCGCTATCACCCAGCCTCTTTGCCCTGGCTCTCGAGCCGCTAGCTGTACTGATCCGCGAATCGGAGGCTGTGAAGGGGTTTAGGGTAGGCCCTCTGGAGGAGAAAATCTCACTGTATGCAGATGATGCACTGCTGTACCTCAACGACGCTGGGCCCTCATTACAGGCGGCACTGGAGATTTTTAATAAATATGGGGGATTCTCTGGAATCCAAATAAACTGGTCCAAATCGGTCATTTTCCCTGTAGATCCTAAGGCCCGGGACGAGATTCCATTGACTCCATTAGTGTGGGTGGAGGAATTTAAGTACCTGGGGATAGTGGTGTCCAGGGATATCCAGGCCTTCCGTCGCCTTAACGTCCAGCCCATTATCACTAAACTTAAGGAACACTGCATCAAATGGAGGGAATTACCACTCAATCTACTAGGACGCATCAATATAATTAAAATGCTTTACCTGCCCAAATTTAATTATGTATTTAGGAACTGCCCAGTGTGGCTCCCCAACTCACTATTTAAAGACCTGGATGGATACATTGGGTCATTCCTATGGAAGGGATCTTCCCCCAGATTAGCTAGGTCAACTCTACAACTCCCGGTCCATTGCGGGGGCCTCGCATTACCAAACCTTTTGATATATTACTGGGCAGCGGTGCTAGTTACCATGCGATGGTGGTTTGAACAATCCAGATCTAACGCCGCCACATGTCTAGAGGCGGCTATCATAGGCTCCTTTAAGGAGCTAGGGAATCTAGCCTATAGAGGCTCCTCAGCCTACCCTCTGCTCCCAGGACCCACCAGGACGACCCTGAAGGTATGGGCAGTGGCTAGAAGGAGGTTTATGCGCCCATGTCAATACTCCCCCTTTACACCACTTTGGGGGAACCCATCCCTCCATCACTTTAGATCCATACCTGATCCACAGTTATGGGCCAGAATGGGAGTTAAGGTCCTCAGGGATGTTATACACTCAGGGACATTGCTTTCATTTCAAGACTTAGCTGTGAAATTTGGGCTCCCTGGTAATATGATATTCAGATATTATCAGCTGCGGCATGCAGCTAGAGCCCAATTCCCCACGCCTATACATCTCAAACCAGACCCTATTGAGGAAACATTGGCTCATGAAACCCTTGGAAAGACCCTTTCCACTCTGTACCTCGCTCTGATTGAAACTGACTCACCTAAGATGCACTCACTGTGGACCAAATGGCAGACTGATATTCCCAGTTTGGATAGGGAGACTTGGGAAGAATGCTTTGAAGAGGGATCCAAGTTATTAATTTCATCTAGAGACAGGTTGATACACACCAAATTCCTACACCGGGTATATTACACCCCACAGAGACTGCACCAGATCTATCCCAATAGATCACCAAACTGTAATAGATGTCAATCTCCGGACAGCACATATTTACATATGTTCTGGACATGTCCTCTTATTGTGAAGTTCTGGGCAGACGTTTTTGAAAGCATTAATATCCGCCTACAGTTAACGCTGCAGACATCCCCTGAGCTGGCCCTCTTGTGCATCCATGATGATGACCAGAGACCTAGGTATACAAAAATACTAATCTCCTTACTGCTGTTTTACGCCAAGAAGGAAATTCTAAAAAAATGGGCATCACCATCCTCCCCCATGGTGGAGGCGTGGGACTCCGCTGTTAATGCGGTGCTGCCTCTTTATAAAATGACCTACACCAATAGAGGATGTCCGCGGAAGTTTGATCGAATATGGCTGCCCTGGACCGAACAGTTCTAGTGCCCCATGGTGTGTTTTAGTAGGACATGTAGACAGACTATAAGGTATTAACATTGTAAAATGTACGGCCCCCCCCCACCAAATAGGCAGCTGATTAGACCTAGCAACATAGATTATATGCTAATAGATGACTATATCAGAGATAGCTGTAATGTTTAGTACTGTTTTCCTTCCTATATCTAACCCAGCAATTCACGTTGCTCTACAAAGGATTCTTTTGTATTTTATTCCTTGCATTCTGTATTATACACGAGAGCTTGACTATGAATGTTAACTGTACAATGATGCCTTATTCAATAAAGACCAACCTTGTTGTTAAAAAAAAAAGAATGGATTACACAAATTGGGGCCACAATCCGTATGGAAAAAATTATATACCAGCATAGGGGAGCTTCACAAAAATATGAGAAACTATGGGCTCAGTGGTTGGATGTACCAGGCCTAGCGCCAGTGGATTTAGTGTTTGATCGTTTATTCTAAAGGTGATCCTTCTTAGCTTCAATACACATAGGATGTATGATGTGCACTACATAACTAGCCAGTACGGTAGGAGATGATAAGTAAAGTATCCATTGAAGGAGCGTGGATTGCCCACAGATGGCTCTATCTGATGAGAGGTTTTTTCCTTTTTTTTTCTTTTTCCTTTTCTTTGCTTTCGATGTAATGGATTATATGCCCCTTTTTTTTGTGCTTTTTTTTTTCTATCCTATTGCATATGTAAGATGTGACCTCTATTCTGTAAATTGATGTATGCGCTCTGGAACTGTATACACTTATTCAATTTCAATAAAACCTTTTGTACGAGAAAAAAAAAAAAAATTCTACCACATTTTTTCGAATGTGGTAGAATTTTTTCGAATTTGACAGTTTTTTTCGAATGTGGTAGAATTTTTTCGAATTTGATAGATTTTTCGAATGTGGTAGAATTTTTTCGTATTTGATAGTTTTTTCGAATGTGGTAGAATTTTTCCAAATTTGATCGTGTTTTTCGAATGCGGTCAAATTTTTTTGAATTCAAATACGAAACGAATTCCGAAAACGAATGTAACGAATGCAACAAATTTAACTAAATGAATTTAGTTAAATAACGAATTGAAACGAAACTAAACTAAACAAATTTTTTCATCCTGCACATGTCGGCTACCTATTGCTATCATAGGTGATATGTTGGAATACTGCCGTAGGCGTAGCTTCATCTATCAATTTAGCGAAGCGCGTTGACGTCATAGCGGTCATGTGACGCCAGATCACGCTGTGCCCCCATGCCCATTAATTTCAGATCAACTGCATTTATTTTAGGGGAAGACAGGAGTATCATCTTTTATCCCTTCCCCGGGGGCTATTCACAGGAAATCTGCATGGTATTTTTTCCTTATTGAAATAAAGTGAACACCTTTTTCAAAGCCAATGTATTTTTAATGCGAGTTTGTCGCTTGGCAGCTTACCTGTGAATATGAACAAGCTGGTGTCCGGACACTCTGTGTATTTTTGTGGGGGGTTTTTTGTTTAAATGTTTGTGAAGTGTTGTATATGTGCTGTTTTCATTTTTTGTGTGTCCACAAGCATCGTTTTCTTTCAGGGATATCCCTCCCATGGAGGGGACCCGGAAAGTATGATGCGTGAAGCTGTATGCACTTTTATACTATTTGCAAGTTGTTGATTATGGGAGGCTTTGCCTCTATTTGGCATTAGTGTATTGAATACATTTTGTAATTTTAATAGAACCAACTCGATGTAGATTTTCTGTTGCAAAAGTAGCCATCTTTTGAATCCTGGTAGAAATACTTAGGCTCTGTTTTTCTATGTATGCTTAGGTCCTATAGCTACAGCAACAGTACCATAAATAGGTATCATATATCAAGGATTTATAACCAAACAACCACTGTTGGTTTTTGGTTCAGCGGGATTGGTTTTTCTTTCTTCTTTTTTCTGTAGAAAAATTGCAGCTAAAACGCATATGCTTTTGTGTGCATTTCTGGTCTGTTTTTAGGTTGCATGTACCTGTGAAAAATGGACACGTGACTAAAAAATGCACCAAAAACACAAATCGTGGTGCGTTTTTACCACAATTTCCATTCATTTCAGTGGGAAGCTGTGTTTTTGGTGCGGTCTTCAAAATGCACCAAAGATGCAGCATGCAGGACTTTTTAAAACGCACCGTACCCACAGTGCAGTAATGTCAAAAGTCCCATAGGATTTAAAGGGAAACATTTGTAGCCATGCCCCCAGAGGGGTTGCTGAATGTTGTGGTTCACCTTTCACCCTGTCCAGCCCGTCATCCATCTCTCAGACACTCAGAAACACAGAACAGTTCGTAAGCTTTGTTTTTTTATTGAGGGGATTGAACTTGGATGAAAATGGGAAATTATAGGAGGCCCAGGAATATTCAGCACAACTTGCTTGGGACTTCTATATACACTCTTGTACAGTGATGGCGAACCTTGGCACCCCAGATGTTTTGGAACTACATTTCCAATAATGCTCAACTACACTGCAGAGTGCATGAGCATCATGGGAAATATAGTTCCAAAACATCTGGGGTGCCAAGGTTCGCCATCACTGCTCTAATATATACACCCCAGTCTTCTCTCCGGCACAAACACTTGCTTAAGACCTCTTAACCTTCACTCCTCCAGCACTTCACTGGCTACATACCGTTACTCCTCCAGCACGTCACTTGTTGCGGACTGTTACCCCTCCAGACTAGCTAGCAACGCATGGTCAGGCCTGACAATAACTCAGCTAGCCCTAAGTGAACTGCCTTTTGCGGGCAGGGACCTTGGGCCACTGTGGTGTAGAAATAGTTCAGGTGCCAACTGTCCTATGCACAGCTACCAATCCCAGATAGCTCTCTTCAGGCCTTGCCAGCCAGCCTGGCTGGCTGCAATGACCTCTCTCCACTGCCCTTCCAACAGTCCTCTCTTCTGGTTCTGCACCCATCTCAAACTGCAAACTCCCAGTTCCCTCAGGCATGTCTCCCCAGTCCTCCTGATTGTGCTTCACTCACCAGCCCTCCAGGCTTCAACCAGTTTTCCCCCCCTGGAGTCTCTTAGCAGTGTTCTCTCCCGCTGTCCTCTCCTTGCTATCTCATATGCTTCTTTCCAGGATCTCTTCACTCCTCCTGGATGCACTGAGCCCCAGCCCAGGGTGCCCCCCACCCCCTCAGACTGGGGAGCTCCTCATGGGCCCCGACAGTCTCCACACTCTCTCACTGCAGCTCTTCCAACCAACAACTCCTCCCCAGCTGGGCTGACCCTGGGTATTTAAGGTGGCCTGTCAATCCAAGTTGGGGATTGGTCAAGGCTCATTAGAATACCCGAGGCAGCTCCATTTTTCCTATCCTCCTCTCCTTCTAGAAATAAAGGGAGGGGACAGTGATGCTACCTGTGAGTACTGAGATGTATAGACTGTAAGTGATGCGATCTTCAGTGGGTGTCAATGTTAACTTAATCCCACCTCAAATGCAGGTCGCAAACACGGTGCGTTTTCTGCCGCGGATTGAATGGCACAGTAGTACCAAGTGATTCAGTTGCTGTGCGTTTTGTAAATTAGTGCATGAACTACTTTTGGTGCAGTCTGGCCCGATTTCAGCTCAGTCAAATGAATGGACTGAAATCACACTGTTCCCCAATCGTATGTGAATCGCACAGTGTGTTCCTGCCAATTCATGGTGTGAACCAGCCCTTAGACTATGTGAGTTTATGTTTTATGTGTGCTCATGATTTAACTGTGATGGCCATTGGTTACATTTGGAAACTTGTTATAGTTGGACAGTTCAATAAAGCTGTGGCCTTACGCTATTTTCCAATTTAACCAGCCTCCATGTGTTTTTGGGGGGCAAGGCATTGGTTTATTAATTGGTCATGAATAAGCAGATGCTTCTCAGCAGTTATGACCATCATAAGTCACGTAAAACACTTTCCACTCATAAACTAAGTGACATTACTCCCAGTAAGGATAACCCCCACAGGGTGGGTAGGCAGTTCCATAGGATGGGAGTGACTCAGGAGAAGTCTTGGAGGTGAACATAGGAGGAGGCAACAAGGGAATTAGAAAGCAGGTCTTGGGATGAACAGAGAGAATGGTTTGGTTGGCATTTTGAGACAAAGTGATGTAGCTGGGGGGAAAGTTGCAGATAGCTTTGTAAGTTGTTGTTAGTATTTTGAATTGTATTCATAAATGAGGGAAAGCCAGTGGAGGGACTGACAAAGAGAGGCAGCAGACACTGAATGGATGAGTCTGGCAGCAGCATTCATGATGGAATGAAGGGGGGATAGCCTATAAAAAAATAAGCCAATGAGGAGGGAGTTGCAGTAGTCAAGGTGAGAGACAACCAGGAAGTGAATCAGGAGCTTTGTGGTGTCATTGCTTAGGAAGGGGCGTATTTTGGAGATGTTGCGACGGTTGAGGCAGCAAGATTTGGATAGCGATTGGATGTGGGGCCGAAAGGAGAACTCGGAGTCCAGGATTACCCCAAGCACCCTGCCATGCAGGGGCAGGTCGATAGTTGTGCCATTGATGTTGACAAAGGAGTCAAGGGAAGAGGCTTGTGGGGGAGGACAAAATTTTGCGCTCGCTTTTGAATAGATTGAGATATATTGTCAGCACTCTCTCAGAAAGAACGAAAAGCCATGCGCTCACATGACCATTGGATTAAAAAAGAAAGTATATAGATTTTTTGGGGGGGGTTTTTTTAATGGATTTTAATCAGGCCTTCGGAATGACTTAATTTCCCATATACTTTAAACATGTAATAGGTGCTTCTCATGCAGCAGCAGGAATAACACTTTTTATATCATGCAGCTACATGCAGAGGAGCAGCACACCTATATGCTGTATATTTTTTTATGGATGAAATTGAAACCGAATGTTCTTCTGTTTTCTGCAGCAGAACAGCTAAAATTCATTAAAGTAGAACTAAATGCAAAACTTTCTTCAGATTGGATAGAGTACAGAAGGGTTATAACCCCTGTCAGACGATTATTTTTTTAAATCTGTTTCACATTGGGGAGATTTCCCTTCACTTCCTGTCCCATAGCCAGAAAAAGGAAGCGAGAGGAAATCCCTACAAAGTGAAGGAATCCCTGCCACATGTCACCAGAACTAGTGTCCCCATTGGAAGATGTCCCATCTATTCCTGTTCTGGTGACTACATACATTTGGGTATTTTCTTTTACTTTTACTCTCCGTGATAATGGTAAACAGGACAAATAGGGAGGGTGACTCTCCCAAATGGGGATATAGACCGCAATAAAAACCTGACAACTGTACTAATCCTTCTACCTTTCTGCGGGGAAAACAGGGAATAATGGCACCCAGTGACCAATAAAAATAAGGGAGCTCCCAGTGCTCTGCCTGGTTGGTCTGCTCACCGAGTTTTCAGAATTATGGCAAGGACAGAGGTAATGACAGTGGCTCTGCACCTGGAAAGTACTCTGCAGCTAACTAAACCAGATCGGAGTCTTCCAGGCTAGCCTCGCAACATCTAGGCCAGTGGGGTCCCGATTTGGTTCAGTTCAAAAGCCAGGATGAGGATTAACACGCAGGATAGCTGCAAATCAGAGATGAAACCTTCAGCAGAGAAGAGTCTTGGTTAAATAAAAAAAGTGAAGAAAAAAATAGCTAGAAATGTGCGTTTCTTCACAGGTTAGGCTTTTACAACATCAGAGCTGAAGAAAAGATGTCCATACTTCCAGGAGACTAGAAAAAAAACTGAGGCATGCTGGTAGCAGAAAGGGTTATACCCTAGGCAGGCCTATTTTTTTTTAGTCGCAAGTTACCAATCCTCCCATAGATGGCAGTATAATCTGAAGGTTTAAGACATTCAACAAAGCTGCAATCGTAAATCAATGTGCTTAGAAAGTTTCCACACTAGTTCATATGAAAGACAACTCTATATGTTCCATTTGAACCATCACTTTAAACAAATTTTTATTTTAATGACAGTGACAAAAATATTTGGAGCTCTGAAATGTATAGTTCATGAATTATTTTGGACCAAGCATGTCTTCAGGCCTGACCCACTGATCAAACTGTTCTGCAGTCAGGAATCCAAGTTTTATCGCAGTTTCCTTTAATGTGGAACCTTCCTTGTGTGCCGTTTTAGCAATTTTAGCAGCTTTATCATATCCTACAATAAAAAAAATGAAATATTAATATGAGAATGTTCCTGAATGATAAAAAAAAAAAAAACACAAGATGGCAAAAATATTATTATACTGTGAAACCAATAAGATTTATAGAGTAGAAAGATGCAGAATAGTGAAAGCAAAGCTGTGCCATGCAGGGTAAATTTACAAGTTTACTTTAATACTCGCTTCCCAGCAACACATGCTCAACTTTTCTTCCCTCTCCTGCCTCTCCATTCAGCTACCAGTGTTAGGTTCAAGAACATGACTGGAGGTGTGAAGAGAAAAGAGAAGTAGGGCCAAAAGCTTGGTTGGTTATACTTCTTCACGCGTGTCACAGGCCTGCACTTACTTTTTCCCTCCTGTGACCCAGAATCAGCCGACTGTTGTCGGGATTCACCCAGATTCCTGATCGGCAGCCGACTCAGCCTCTCAGTGTGCCACCGATAAGCTAAAACTTAGCAGAGTGGACCCAAGAACTTGGCTCAGCACCGGCAAGGGACAGCTGCAGCATCGGATCGATGCTGCAGCTACCACATTTCCCCGAAAATAAGACCTACTGTAATATTTGGGGAGGACTGCAATATAAGCCCTACCCCGAAAATAAGCCCTAGTTTAAAGTGGTTGTAAACGGCTAGAATCCTCTCTATTACAGTATTATATAATGTAAACTGTGTGTGTTTCTGTAATCTAATCTGTAGTCAAATACCTTAGGTACAGTGCTGAGCGCCGCTCAGCTGATCTCCTCCTCTTCTCCTGCCTGTCAGCGGGGGATCTCGGCCCCCTTCCCACTGCAATGCTTGGATCGCGGCGAGCTATGAAAGGGCCGAGCGGTGCTCAGCTGATCTTCTCCTCCTCTCCTGCCTGTCAGCAGGGGATCTGGTCCCCCCACCCTCTGCAATGCTCTGATTGTGGAAGAGAGCTCAGGCGGGATATGGAAGCGCAGAGCGGCGCTATAAGAAGGTATTTGACACAATAGATTACAGAAACATACACCTTTTTCATTATACACTACTGTAATAGAGAGGATTCTAGCAGTTTACAACCACTTACTTCACACTGGGGATTCCTGCTAGGCAGGGAGGGAGAGGGGGAGAGAGGACAGCACATTAAATGGCAAGCCTTGCCCTAAAAATAAGCCCTACTTTGTTTTTGGTTGCCAAAATTAAAATAAAAAACTCGGGCTGATTTTCGGGGAAACATGGCATATAGGTAAGTATAGAGCAGAGATATGCAATTAGCGGACCTCCAGCTGTTGCAAAACTACAAGTCCCATCATGCCTCTGGGTGTCATGTTTGTGGCTGTCAGAGTCTTGCTATGCCTCATGGGATTTGTAGTTCTGCAACATCTGGAGGTCCGCTAATTGCATATCTCTGGTATAGAGGTTTGTTATTTTCCCACACTTCTCTCCTATAAAGCTGAACTCCAGGATACAGATTAAAACTAGCAATCAGTAGTGTCACCTATGTAAACCTAAAAAAATTTGGACAAAGCTAGATATAAACCTCCCCGTTTAGATAATAAAAAAAATTTAAAAAATAAACAACATCTGTGACATCACAACTCCAATTAAAAAAAAAATTGCAGATTTTGCTGGTCCCGGGAAGAGGAGTAAAGTAGGCATAGATGTCACAGTCTTTTTTCTCACAGCACAGCTATGAGAAACTACAGTTTTCATGATGCCTTGGGAATTGTAGCGAATGGGTGGGATTGTGGGCTTGTGCATTCCCTTACACTGCTCTCATGACATGACATGATCACATTTTCACAGCTACAGCTGGATTTGTCATAAATAATTATACCAATATATTAATACTGTATAATATTATAAATCAATTATATAACCTTTATACACAATAAAAGTTTTTATTTTCTTTAGAAAGCACAGTACCTGCTCCATACAGTCAAATATCACATTTGGCTGTGATGATGAGAAGCGCTTACACATCATCTTTGCATAGCCTAACATTTGCAGGCATTGAAAGCTGTGACAGACCAGGAGACTTCTAGCCTGTCAATCACTGTGTGAGATAATTGGAGGTGGGACAGACCAGCAGTCAGCTGGCCTGTTGCAATGATTCTGCAACAATGGGCGTGTCCGACTGGGAGCCTGGATCCACCCACTGAAGCGAGCAGAGACATAGTTACGTTACGTCACTGCTTGCTACAAAGGACTACCAAGGGGAAGTGACAAGACCGATGGCTGGGGGAATAGCAGCCATCGGTCTTATAACACGGATGTAAAAGCAGTGGTAAACCGCTTTGTGTTCTTTTTTTGTACCCTAAAAAGTAATGTTATAATGTTCTAGTATGCATCGCATATTAGCACATCATGTTAAACTTACCTGAGAACAAAGCCTTCCTGCGCCTCACTGTCACCACTGCAGGCACTCCCATCTTCACCCAGTCTTCCTTCCGGGTTCGCGGACTCTGGCTGTGGATCTGGCCGGAGCCACAACGTTACTCCTGCATGCATTCCGCCATTTACGGCACAGGACTCTGAAGGAACGACCCGGGTGGCCGTTCCTTCAGATCGCATGCACTGGTGACGTCATCGGCTGCATGTACAGTAAATATCTCCTAAGTGGTGCACGTTTAGGAGAAATTTACAGTACCTATAGGTACAAGTCAGAGATGGGAGTTTACTCTGACTTTAAAAGGGGACTGGAGCATGCCATTCAAAAAATGCAAGTGAATTTCTCAGTGACAATAGACTGGTGAATGGGAAGAACAACATATTGAATTATTGTACGAAGGCAGCAACAATTACATGTAATAAAAGTTTTGCCCGGTTCAGCTTTAAGGATTTAAGCACAGAATGGATAAACATGCATACTTAGGGAAGTGAATAATCCAACTGAAATGGGTTAGGAAGGACTTTTAAGGCTCATTTACACTAGCAGCGGCACACTGAAGAGGGTATTTTAACTCCTAAAAGCCCACGGCTGTGGCGCGGCCTCATTGGATTGAATGGGTTGTGACAGATCTCAATTTTGCCCCACTACAATGAAAAGAATCTCAGGTGAAATCATGTGTATACCTTTGTATGGCTGCTTTTGCAGCATTGGGTGCAATATAAACTCAGCTCAACCGCTGGTTTTTAAAGCCCCCCCATGTACAAGAGTAAACAAGGCCTTCTCCTTTACATCAACGGTATTAGGCCAGAATATTTCACTAGAGGTTGAGTTAGATGGTATATGGTATATATTCCAACCCTGTTTTCTATGTATATGTCTTACCTATATGGGGATTGAGAGCAGTGACAAGCATCAATGATTCACTCATCAGTTTGTTGATTCTCTCGGTATTTGCTTCAATCCCAACAACACAATTATCAGTGAATGAGACAGATGCATCACCTAGAAGCCTGACCGAATTTAGAATATTTTTTATCTGAAAAGAAAAAAATATATATACGAAAAAATTAATACAAGTAAAAGTAGTTGAAATGCTGCATTTTTTTCATTTCTCTTATTCTATAGTTATATTACAACATTAAATCGTACAAACAAATGACTAAATGAACAGTAAAAAAAAATATAATAAAAGTCAACTTGTCTCATCTACTTTATCAATTAAACTGAGTTCCTTGCCAAGACGTGTTCCAGGGCCCAACGTACTTCACAATGAGAGAATCCAAAGTAGAAGTGGGGGGGAACAATAACATGCAGCATGTCCCAGTTAAGGCATTGTATATTTAGAATGAGTTATGGGAGTATCTGACCAGAAGGGTTATTATTTATGGAACATCTACAACCCCATGATAAATCAGAGATTGGGGAGTAATTAGGTGTTTAAATAACTGAGTAATTAAGTACAGTATCGTCAAAATACACAAGACTTCTTTTCTCGTTGTATGAGGAGACTCCAACCAATTTCAATGCTATATTTACTATCACTCTTTATCAAGCATGGGCCAGTATCTAAAACACCAAACTGAGAAGAAACACAAGTACTTTTTTAGTAAAGCTAATAGAAAAACTTTTCCCCCCCCATTTTGGAGTAAAGGGGGGGGGGGTGTGATACTTTAGATTCTTTTGCCATTTATGCTCCATTTGGGATATTGTCCTTCATTTCCTGGCCTATAGACAAAACAGAAAGTGAGAGGTAATTCCTCAAAAGTGAAGGAACCCCTGGTTGTCACCAGAGCTAGTGTACCCTTTGAAATAGTTTCCCTCTATTACTGTTCTGGGGACAACCCAAAATTTGTAATTTTCTTTCACTTCTGGTGAAAATGGTCACCAAGACATATAGAAAGGGTGAATCCAACTACCAGGGACTTGGACAGCAAACCTGACAGGTGTTCCCTCTCCCCTCTATCCAAAACATTTTGCCTTTAGTTATACTTTACAGCTGGGTTCACACCTATGCGAATTGGATGCGTATTTTCCGTATCCAATTCGCATGACAGGTGATCGTGACCGGCTCTCTATGGATCAGATTCACACATCTCCGTTGTGGCTGCTCAATGGCTTGCACAGGAACACTGTGCGTCTTTGGCTCAGTTTCAGGGCCAAATTCAGGCAAAAATTCAGCCCTGATTCGTCGCTGAAAGAGAGAACAGGGATGCACCAGACCCCTGCTGCGAGCCACATCCATCAGAGATGTGAACCCAGCCAAAGCACCTCATACCAAGTGTAATTAAAGCATACATTTACACTTGTCTGTTTTGACACAGATTATAAATCTATGGAAATGCATGAAAACATGTCAACACGTGTTAAAGTGCATCAAAACACATGTCAACATGCCCTCCATTGATTTCCATGGAAAAAGAGGAGCCTGAGTTCACACTATTGCGAATTGGATGCGAGGAAACCCGTATCTAATTCGCATGTCAGGAGATTGTGACCAGCTCTCTATGGAGTCGGTTCACACATCTCCGGAGTGGCTCCGGTTCAAATTGCACAATAGTCCTGTGTGTATTCTGGTCCATTTCAGGTCCAAATTCAGCCAAAAATTCGGACTGAAATCGGACCTGAAACGGTGAACAGAGACGCACCAGACCCCTGCTGTGAGACGCCTAGTGCTGCAGTATAAACCCAGCCTTAAAAGGATAAGACCACCTTTATTAAAACATTTAACACCGTACTTAGGGTGTAATATAGAACAGTGGTTCTCAACCTCAGTCCTCAAGTACCCCCAACAGGCCATGTTTTGGGAACTTCCCTTAGATAAAATAGCTCTCATCAATATCATGTCATTGAGATTGATTTAAAGCAGCTGTGCAAAGTAAAGAAAAACCTGAAAACATGGCCCGTTGGGGGTACTTGAGGACCGAGGTTGAGAAACATGGATATAGAACACGTTACTAAAAAGCACCTGCCCTCACCCCCTTCCCGGTGGCAGCAGGCGGAGGATCTTCTCCCGACACCCGTTGCCCACACAGCAATGTCATTCATTCACAGAGTTTTGAATGAACTACAAGCTCCGTCTGCCACCATGGCAGATAGCTTGTAGTTCTCAATGAACTGCGAGGACGGTGCTCATTAATTCTTGCTGCTCTTCAATAACTGCCCGTAGGGAAGGTATGGGCAGACAGCTGTACTGAGTGTCTGCAAGAGCCTGGCATTGCACCCGCAATCTACTAAATGGCCAGTACAATGCTCTGCAGGATCATGAAAGAAGAGATAATGCATGCACATTTTTTTACCTGCAAAAATATGTGCATTTATTTTTATTTTTTAATTATTTTTTTTAAAGGTAAACTTATCCTTTAAAAAAATGCATGTAAATGCATGAGAAATACCCCTTCACAGTTTTCATACCAATTGCCTGCTATCTATGGCAGCCATCTGCCTACCTCCCACAACCTGAATCAGTCCCCATGAACAAAACTAAAAAACAAAAAGGTTGAAAATGGAGCATTAGAGCCAGCAAATTATCACAGAAGGAAGTGTTTGGTTGTATTTTAAAGTGGCCTTTGTTTTGACAGTATCAGAGCACATGAAAGAGTAGAAAAGGTGGTATATGCAGATACCTGGATGGGTCTACTCTGTGTGGTATTCTCCAGTTTATATGTTTTTGGACTACAGGTTCACTTCAGTTTATGTTTGAAAGAAGGCTAAATTGCAAGCTAAGGATAAGATTTGGATTACTTACAATCAGAGGCTTGAACACGTTCAGTTCAAAATGTCCATTACTGGCCCCTATTGATATAGCAACATGATTGCCCATCACCTGGGCTGCTACCATAGTAACAGCTTCACACTGAGTGGGATTTACTTTGCCTGTGTAGAAAGAGTAGAAAAAACAAACCAAAAAAGGGTTTTAGTAAAGAGCTTTAACAACTTTACATCCCGCCCATTATCATACGACGTCTGCAGGAGGGATTCCCCATCCTGGGCGGGCGCGCCCGCCGCGTCACTCGGGAGCCGATGCGCGTGCCCAGAGGACGCGACGTCCACCTGGCACCCGCGATTGCCCAAAAACAGAGCAGGACCGTGGATCTGTGTGTGTAAACACACAGATCCACGTCCTGTCAGGTGAGAGGAGACCGATGGTGTGTTCCCAGTACAGAGGAACACCGATCGGTTTCCTCCCCTTGTGAGTCCCCTCCCCCTGCAGTTAGAATCACTCCCTATGTAACACATTTAACCCCTTGATCGCCCCCTAGTGTTAACTCCTTCCTTGCAAGTGACATTTATACAGTAATCAGTGCATTTTTATAGCACTGATCGCTGTATAAATGTGAATGGTCCCAAAATGGTGTCAAAAGTGCCCGATATGTCCGCCGCAATGTCACAGTCACGATAAAAAAAAAAAAAAAAAACCGCAGATCGCTGCCATTACTAGTAAAAAAATAAATAAAAATGCCATAAAACTATCCCCTATTTTGTAGACACTATAACCTTTGCACAAACCAATCAATATACGCTTATTGTGATTTTTTTTTTTTTTTTACCAAAAATATGTAGAATACATCAGTCTAAACTGAGGAAAAAATCTTTTTTTTTTTTTTTTTTTTTTTTAAACTGGGATATTTACTATAGCAAAAAGTAAAAAATATTGTGTTTTTTTTCAAACTTGTCGTTCTTCTTTTGTTTATAGCGCAAAAAATAAAAGCCGCAGAGATGATCAAATACCACCAAAAGAAAGCTCTATTTGTGGGGAAAAAAATGATAAAAATTTCAGTTGGGTACAGTGTTGTATGACCACGCAATTGTCATTCAAAGTGCGACAGTGCTGAAAACTGAAAATTGGCCTGGGCAGGAAGGGACTGAAAATGCCCTGTATTGAAGTGGTTAAAAAAATAAGTGCAAAAATGATAAATAGTTCTTGGTAGTAATCATATGAACTTCAAAAAAGTTGAATGGAATCAGATGATAAAAATAGATAGAGAAAGAGAATGCTCTCCATTAAAGAATCTACAAATGCCAATTCAGAATTGTGAGATTAATCACAACATAAATCAATTTAAGAACAAAGATTTTGTGTTAATAATTAAGGTGTCAAAAAAGAAATATGAAAACTGCTAGGGTTGCACCGATATTGGTGCCGATACTAGGCATTTACACGGGTATCGGTACTCACGCAAATGCACCGATAACCGAAACCAATACATTCTGGCTCAGTTCTTTCAGCTGTCAGCAGGATTTCCCTGCTAACAGCTGAACTGTAAAGAAAAGAATGCAGGCAATTATTGGTTGTTAAGGAGCAGGGCCACCGCGTCCTTAACAACCAATGACATTTCAGCTGTCAGTGGGATTCCCCTCCCCACTGCCAGCTGTCACCCTCCTCAGAGACACTTGGGTGTCTCAGAGTTTACCAGGAAGCCTGGGAGCCACTAGCGCCCCTGGATCTCTGGCCACTGACACACCAGCAGCTACCAACCCAAAAGTAGAAAACCACATTTATCATTTATGCTGGAATTGTTTTTAACCTTTTCTTACCTTTTATTCATTAAATTGTGGTCATCCTGCACTTAGATGGCGCTGCTCTCTCAGTCCTTTGTGTTCTCAGAGTCCCTTCTAGCTCCCCACCCTGCCTCACTTACCCTCCTACTCCCCCCCCCCCCCAACCTGCCCTCACCCAACTCCCTAAACACCCCCCCCCCCACACTCTTCCTAGGCAATAGGCATCAGTAATCAGCATCGGCGAGTACTAAAAAAAAAAAAAAGAAGAAAAAAAAAACGGTGCATCCCTAGAAATTGCCATTGCAGGTTTGTTTCTAAAAATAAGTGCATGCTCCAAGAATGTCGCCTTTATACTTCTCTTATAACTTGGCGAGCCAGTGATCTGGAGCAAAAGGTGCTTATCAGATATAGGACACTTGACCTGCACACAACGGTGTCAGTCATCCTTTTTCTTGCACTATACTCAGGCCAGAAGCCAAGTAATAACAGAACCAAACGTCAGCAATGGTGTGTCTAAGTGGAAATCTCAGCTGCTTTTCCTCTGCTGATTACAAAGCAATGGCATTTGATTTGGGAAAACAGTACAATAACTGTTCCTTAAAAAGGTGTTGCAAAAATTTATGATGGGGAGTGACACAATGCGGGCGATTTTTATGCTATGACAGAGTTTTAAACACCACTAGTCCAACACTTTAGGGAATAAGCAAAATCTTTTACCTGGCATAATGCTGCTTCCAGGTTCATTTTCTGGCAAGATTAATTCTCCCAGACCTGATCTTGGTCCAGACCCAAGAAAACGAATATCGTTGGCTATTTTCATTAGGCTACAGGCAACAGTGTTCAGGGCTCCACTCAATTCAACTAATGCGTCATGTGCAGCAAGAGCTTCAAACTTGTTAGGAGCGGTGATAAATGGTAATCCTATTTAAAAAAAAGTTAAATACATATTTATACAAACAAGCCCACCAAACAGACAGCATTTTGAACTGAAAAATAGTTATATATCCACTTATCGACCCGCCGCAGTACATATACTGTGACCAGGCGGCTCCTACAGACAAAGTGATGTATCCGTACATTGCTGCCTGTATCCAGATATTGTGCGCGCGCCACCCACCTACCCCCCTGTGATTTGACACAGTGTGCGTTTGTCAGCAGATCCCGGCCAATGATTTATAGCCGGGACCTACTGATCAGCTGTGTTGAATCACAACCAGAGCCCTGTGTTGACAATCAACACAGGGCTCTATGCAGAGGGAAGGATCGTTTTGTTTCTTATATCATAGCATGCCCTGGTTTGCTCATACAGGGGCATCTTCAGACAAGCATGTGAAGAAACAGCGTATGAACGTGTAAATTCATAACATAACAAAAAACCTATTACCAGGACCATAGAGGACCAAGTCAGGTATTGGGTAGATATTACAGGCTATAATATACTCTACTCCTTGGAGAACAACAAGATTTATTTTCATTACACATTGTTGTTAGGCACATGTGTAACCCCTTGCTTGTCCCTAAATGTTAACCTCTTCCCAGCCAGTGTGTCATTAGTACAGTGACAGTGTAAATTATTAGCACTGATCATTGTATTAGTGTCACTGGAGATGTCAATTAATAGGTTTTATAGCAGAAAGTAAAACGTTTTTTTTTTTTTTTTTCCCTCCAAAATTTTCAGTATTGTTTCGTTCATACAAAAAAAGAACAAAACAAAACAAAAAAAAAACCAAACACACAGGTGATCGAATACCACCAAAAGCAAGCTCTATTTGTGTGAAAAACAGGTTTTAAACTTTATTTGGGTACAGCGTTGCATGACCGAGCAATTGCCAATTAAAAAAACGCAGTGCTGAATGGCAAAAAATGTCCTGGTAATGAGGGGGGGGGGGGGGGGGGGACCAATTCTCTCAGGCACCAACACAAAATATTTGACTGCTGAAATTTTTTCAGGCATTCATTGCTTGGATATCTAACATGTTCAACTAAGTAACTCATTAAGAAACCTGGTAGCTCCCTGTAGCGTCCAAAGTACATTCATAAGGCAATCATGAAAAGTTCATCACTGTTTAGTGCCCTTGGACAAAACCAACCAAACCCACGACGCACATTCAAATCTCATACTGATGCATGAAGCTCTCCTGATCTATCTACATCTGCTCTGCAATGACAGAGACTTAAATCGGACTTTTTAGAACACAACTGATTCCATTTGTTAACATAACCAGAAGATATTTCTACATAAAATGTCATATGTTGTGGATGAACAGATGGGTTTCTTATAATCTAAAAAAAATATCTAACATATCTTAGGGGATGGCCCCATTGATGTAGGACAGAACTGTGCAGCCAATGGTGACACAAGGAAGTAAACAAAGCTATATCTCAGAAAAGGACGCAGTTCAAATTGCAGGTATGCATGTATGTGAGGTCTGCATGAGACTTAGGAAGGCAAAACACAATAGAATAAGTCACTTTGTAGAAAAATGCTCCTTCCTGGAACACATCTACGATACCTTACCTGTAAGCTCAGACACTTTGGCAGCAACCTTCTCTGCAAATCCAATTCTGGTGTTTAAGCCAGTTCCAACTGCTGTGCCACCAGCAGCTAATTCGTAAACCCTTGTTAAAGCACTTTCAATTCTAATAATGCCATACTTAATCTGCTGTACATAAGCACTGAACTCCTGGAAAACAAAAAGTGGAAACATATTCTGTTTAGAAGTACATATATTATACAGTGTGGGAATTATTTGATTTCCAGAGCCTTTAGGCATGGAACATTCTCTAATCACAGCAATCACAGATATTTAAAACAAAGTGGAGCAGTGTAGAATGGCTTTTTAAGTACTCTGAGGCTGGGTTCACACTGGTGCGACACGACAGCCGTCCTACTTTGGATCCGACTTTGCCCTGCGACATGAAGCCGGCATGTGTCCGACTTTCAATGAACGGGGATCCGACTTGGATCCCCGCCAATGCCGGCACTGTGTTTGGTATGAATCTTTAGGGGGGAACTCCGCGCCAAATTTTAAATAAAAAACCGGCATGGGTTCCCCCTCCAGAGGCATACCAGGCCCTTGGGTCTGGTATGGACCTTGAGGGGAACCCCCTACGCCGAAAAAACGGCGTTGGGGGTCGCCCCCAATCCATACCAGACCCTTATCCGAGCACGCAGCCCGGCCGGACAGGAATGGGGGTGGGGACGAGCGAGCGCCCCCCCCCCCTCCTGAACCGTACCAGGCCGCATGCCCTCAACATGGGGGGTGGTGCCTTGGGGGAGGGGGCGCGCTGCGGCCCCCCCACCCCAAAGCACCTTGTCCCCATGTTGATGAGGACAAGGGCCTCTTCCCGACAACCCTGGCCGTTGGTTGTCGGGGTCTGCGGGCGGGGGGCTTATCGGAATCCGGGAGCCCCCTTTAATAAGGGAGCCCCCAGATCCCGGCCCCCCACCCTATGTGAATGAGTATGGGGTACAGCGTACCACTACCCATTCACCTAGGAAAAAAGTGTCAATTTAAAAAAAAACACTACACAGATTTTTAAAGCATTTTATTAGACAGCTCCGGGGGTCTTCTTCCGACTTCGGGGGTCTCTCCGGTTCTTCTCCACGCTCTCCGGATCTTCTGCCGGGCTCCTCCGCTCTCTTCTGCTCTTTTGCCGCTCTTTTGCTAAAGCGGAGGAGCCTGGTCTTCAATCTTCTGCCTTCTGCCCTCTTCTCCTGATGTTGACACGACGCTCTCTGGGGCTAGAATGCTCTCTGTGCGCTCTGCTCTGACTTATATAGGCGGTGACCCCGCCCCCTTATGCCGTCACAGTCCCTGGGCATGCTGGGACTATGACGGCATATGGGGGCGTGGTCATCGGGTGATGACCACGCCCCCTAAAACGTCACAGTCCCAGCATGCCCAGGGACTGTGACGGCATAAGGGGGCGGGGTCACCGCCTATATAAGTCAGAGCAGAGCGCACAGAGAGCATTCTAGCCCCAGAGAGCGTCGTGTCAACATCAGGAGAAGAGGGCAGAAGGCAGAAGATTGAAGACCAGGCTCCTCCGCTTTAGCAAAAGAGCGGCAAAAGAGCAGAAGAGAGCGGAGGAGCCCGGCAGAAGATCCGGAGAGCGTGGAGAAGAACCGGAGAGACCCCCGAAGTCGGAAGAAGACCCCCGGAGCTGTCTAATAAAATGCTTTAAAAATCTGTGTAGTGTTTTTTTTTAAATTGACACTTTTTTCCTAGGTGAATGGGTAGGGGTACGCTGTACCCCATACTCATTCACATAGGGTGGGGGGCCGGGATCTGGGGGCTCCCTTATTAAAGGGGGCTCCCGGATTCCGATAAGCCCCCCGCCCGCAGACCCCGACAACCAACGGCCAGGGTTGTCGGGAAGAGGCCCTTGTCCTCATCAACATGGGGACAAGGTGCTTTGGGGTGGGGGGGCCGCAGCGCGCCCCCTCCCCCAAGGCACCACCCCCCATGTTGAGGGCATGCGGCCTGGTACGGTTCAGGAGGGGGGGGGGGCGCTCGCTCGTCCCCACCCCCATTCCTGTCCGGCCGGGCTGCGTGCTCGGATAAGGGTCTGGTATGGGTTGGGGGGGACCCCCACGCCGCTTTTTCGGCGTAGGGGGTTCCCCTCAAGTTCCATACCAGACCCAAGGGCCTGGTATGCTCTTGGAGGGGGAACCCATGCCGGATTTTTATCTAAAATTTGGCGCGGAGTTCCCCCTCAAGATGATCTGAGCACAAGTCGCGTGCCGAAGTCGGATCATGCGAGACGGCAATCCGACTTTGATCCGACTTCAATGATAGTCAATAGGCTGAAGTAGGATCAAAGTCGGACCAAAGTAGTACAGGGAGCATTTCTAAAGTCGGAACGACTTGTGTCGGACCAGTTAGGACGGCTCCCATAGGGAAACATTAAATTTCACACGTCATGCGACATGAGCTCCCAATGTCGGAGCGTTTGTCGGACCAGTGTGAACCCAGCCTAAATGCCTTATGCATAAAGGGTTGGGCTGTAAACCTTTGTGCTGCCATTCTAAACAATAAATTAGCTTTAACCCTTTCTGTTAAGCCTCATACACACGATCGGATTGTTGGCCAACAAAACCGTGGACCAGGGATCCTCAAACTACGGCCCTCCAGCTGTTGCAGAACTACACATCCCATGAGGCATTGTAAAACTCTGACATTCACAGACATGACTAGGCATGATGGGTATTGTAGTTCCTGAACACCTGAAGGGCCGCAGTTTGAAGACCCCTGCCGTGGACTTTTGTCCGAAGGGCATCGGCCCAAACTTGTCTTAGGATCCTACTGCTAATTTCGTGTTAGTAGAAGTTTGGTGAGTGTTGATTCGTACTTTTCATTTCGTTTCTGAATGGCCGTTTGTCAACCAGCCATGTTGCAGAATTGGAGGAGATGACGTGTTATTTATTATTGGCCTTGGAGTTATTGCTTTGACATTATTTTTTTTTGGTTGAATAATGATTTGATTTTGTATATTTTCTAAATTTTTGGATGCATGGAGTGCAATTTTTGGTTGTCATTAGCATGTCTAATTTTATTTGTTTTCTTTTTTTAATGCACAATAAAAAAAATTGTGGAGAATAATACTTGGCTTCGGGTTTTACTTTAAATGACAGTTTGGGAGTAGGCAGTTACATTTAAAAAAATACAATGTAAAATTGACAAGGGACACCAACAGAGTTGTATCTTTGATCTTAAAAACTACGGGATAATGGTGCTGTGGTAACTTGCCCAAATAAAAAAAAAAAAAAAAAAAAAAAAAAAAAAAAAAAGCATAAATATTATTCTTGATATCACTAGAAAAAAAAAAAAAGCCTTTGAAAATAAGTTTGCAATAACTCCATCAGCATCACCAGCAAAGCAGGTCAGAACTGCGGCCAGGGGTCAACCATCGATTGTGGGCCAATTTCCCCTAAATTAATCACCTGCTATTCACACCGGGTGCAAGGACGTAGCCACCCTTAAATGTGAGTGAAACCATATTGTTTTTATCAATAAATTCTTCTTAAAACGGTATTGCGCAATGAGGTTTCCTTTTTATTCCTATCAATTATTATGAGGCATATCCACTTCAAGAGCCGCCAGCAACGGATATCTCCAGGTGTCTCCCCACATGCTTGATTGACTATACTAGCGATAGTTGGTCAACACTGAGGGGTGAGTGTACATCTATGTGGGGCACCCCAGTATGAGCACCATGGAGCACGGATGTATTTTTGAGCACGAGCACTTTGCACTGCAATTTATATGATATATATTATAGCCTAATTAATATCACCTAGCGCAGTGAACTGGTTTTCTTCACGTGTGTACTTTGACCTCTACACTACATACTACTGACCCCTGCACTGCGCTTTACTAACTACTGAGCTCTGATCTCTGCGTTACATACTACTGAACTGTTAACTCTGCGTTACTTACTATCAACCCCTGAACTCTCCATTACTTACCATGACTCCTCAACATTTTAAACCGTTCCTTAATTTTTAAAGGGGCCTTTCCTCCATGTTATTCAGGTAGATCTCTACCTCTGCAGGGTTTAAAGAATATATAACATTTTCGGATTGAGTTGGGAATCGTCAAGGTACTGTTTACGTGTTGTGTTTTTTTGCCATGTTCGTTCGGAGAGTATTCCCTGCACTTCCGGTTACAGAGGCAAAGCACCTAACCACTTGTCCCTGTAACAAACTACTACTATAGCACTGTCAACTTACACATATATACACTATATCATGTATATTTACATCAGTCCCTGCTTTCAAGGAGCTTGCAATCTAAGATCCCCAACTCACATTAATATATACACATACTAGGGCCAATTTTAAACAGGAGCCAATTAACCTACCAGCATGTCTTTGGAGTGTGGAAGGAAACTGGAGTATCCAGAGGAAACCCACATTAGGCACAGGGAGACCATGCAAATTCTGTGCAGGTAGTGCCGTGGTCAGGATTTGAACGGACGACCCCAGTGCTGCTAGGTGGAAATTCTAACCACTTAGCCATTGTGCTGCCCTACATAACTATCTGTACCAGCAACAGTAGTCACTGGAAACAACAGTGAGGGCTCACGCAAACAGGATGTTTACAGCTGTTGTTAGGGGCGTCTGACGTTTTTTTTAACTGACTCTGAATGCCCCTCCATGTTAGCCTATGTGTCCATGCACACATAAACTTTCAGAGGCGTTTGGAGGCATAAGCATTTAGGGGCAGTAGAGAAAAAAACTACAGCCTGTGCGTTCAGGAGCAGAGGTCGTTGAGCTGTAAAAACGAAAAAATGCTAAAAAGCACCTCTTAACGCTGTAACAAGCTGTTAGCTCCATTTGCCGTTTTTACATTATAGGGAATGCTTTTACTGAAAAAAAAAAAAAGGCAAAAAAACGCTTACGCAAAAAAAAAAAAAAAAAAAAAGGGCAAAAACGCTATTTGAAGAGGTGTAAATAAATAAAAAATTAAAAGCCAGAAGTTACACATACAGCAGCTGCTGGCTTTTAACAATAGGACAGGTACCAGTCCTGGAGTCCAGTGATGTCAGCACCGCAGCTGATGATTCCATCAGCTGTCGGGTGCTGCCGCCACCATTGTGGGTAAGGGTACCCGGCAGTGTAGCCTTACGGCTTCACGCTGGGAACTCTACTGAGCATGCATGAGGCCCCGCTCCTCTCTCCTACTGGCCCGGTGACAGGGAGAGGAGTAGAGAGCCCCGCTGTGATATCACAGGCCGCGCCCTGGACTCCCGGAAGTGGGAACAGGATACCTGTCAAAGACAGGTATCCTGCCCCCCCCCCCCCCCCTCCCCCCGAAAGGTGCCAATTGTGGCACCAAAGGGCGAGAGGAGACAAAATGATCGGAAGTTCCACTTTTGGGTGGAACGCAGATTTAAAAATGCGGCTAACAGCGCGTTTTTAACGCTGCTTTTTCCTGGCAGCAGCGCTGGCGTTTTTTAAATGTCCTGTGTGCATGAGGCCTGAGGGTAAATCCCTCTAGGACAGACCCATATGGCATGAAACAGTGGGACAAATTGTAAATAAACAACTTTTTTAAAGAGAAACTAAACTTCATAACAAAAAAGTAATACATTGCAGCTTGCTAATCTAGATGTGGTTGCTGCATTAATCCCACTGCTGTGATTCCATTACCTTGCGACTTTGCAATGAGTCTTGCTTGTGACTTTCATGCATGACTTAAACAAAGGAAGACATGTTTAGGCCGGATGTCAGTTATGGCACTCTCCACAGATACAGTGTAGGAGTCAGCATAACAACTCAAAGACCGCGATTGTGTTATAAGCAAGATTACCAGGTTAATATGAAAGGAAAAAAAAGCCTGAATAAAGAAAATGAAGCCAATCACCATATCTAAGGATTGATAAACTGCAACTTTTTACAAGCTTGGTTTTGGGTTTAGATACATTTAAAGTATTTGTTATTACTGTACCTGTCCCAGAGTAAGTGGCACTGCATCTTGTGTATGTGTACGGCCAATTTTAATAATTTTCGTAAATTCCTTTGATTTCGCTTCCAATGCATCGTGGAGCTTTTTCAATCCTGGTAAAAGAATGTCATGGACTTCTTTTGCAGCAGCAATATGCATTGCTGTAGGAAATGTGTCATTTGAACTCTAGCAAGGAGAGAAAAAAAAAAAAAAGCAGTATTGGCAATTATTTACCGGTACTTGACTCAGTGAAAATGATTTGCAATAGAACAAAGACAAAAACTATGCAATGTTAGAGCATATTCTGATAAGTACCATGTCGGAATAATATGCTGTACAAGGTATTTGTAGTCCTAATTTTATTTTATCAGATGCATTATTTGTCACTGCTGTGCAATAGCAACAGCACAATCTGTATAACAGCACTAAGCTGATTCTTGCTTGCTTCTGTACTGTAGTTCAGTACAGTTATTCAAAAATGTATAAACCATTGCATGTCAATAGCTGGTGTTCTATCGAGAAATGCGTCCGATGGGTCTGCGCATGCGCAGTACGAAACGTCACTCCTGCTGATCTGTTGATCAGCTGGCGTGACGTCAACACGGCGCATACGCAGACTGTCGGAGGCAGTATCTGACTAACCGCCAAGGTAGAATGTACTTGTCAGATTCTGTCTCGCTATTGTGGGGCGGGTTTTGTGTGTGTTTTAACCCGCCCTTAGACACAGCCAAAACCCACGCCGTTCAATACAGCCAAAACTCGCCCCACAACAGTGAGGCAAAATCTGACAATTACATTCTCTCTCGGCGCTTAGCAGATTGCCAGATACTGCCACTGATGATCTGCGCATGCACTGTGTTGACGTCACGCCAGCTGATCAACATATCAGCTGGAGTAACGTTGCGTACTACGCATGCGAAAACCCAATGAAAGCATTTTTTCGACGGACAGCATTTTTGGCTCGAATTGGGCTATAATCTACCAAGGATCACACACAGGGAATTTGAATATATATATATATATATATATATATATATATATATATATATATATATATATATATATATATATACACACACACATACATACATACATACATACACACACACATACATATACACACACACACGCTATACAAGCCAGTAATGACCTAAACCACAAATTGAATCAGAAAATGTCAAAATCCTTTCGGTTTCTTACATCATAGAGGGAAGGCAGGTACAGATGTACCTGCCTCTCTTCTCCTCCCCTCAGTACACAGTGTGGCAGTGATATCTGCTCCCAGAAAAGGAGACCCCCTTCCACACCCTGTAGAAGTGATCGGGTGGCTCTACAACCGCTTAAATCACTTCTACAGAAAAGCCCATCACTGGCTGAAAATTTGGTACAAAGATGATGGCTGCAGCTGCATTTGAAAAAAAAAAGTAGTTAGGCTTTAAAGAGGACCTGAACTCTGGAAACTGTGCCCAAAAGAAGGCCATCAGAGGGCAAAGAACTTGTCACTAGTACTGCCTGTAAGATTTTTGCTGCGCTTTTCTCCATTACTGACTTGCCATGTCTCATTCTGCACCCTGTGTGTAGGTGGCCATATTGGTAGAGGAGCAGGACTTTGCTTCCTCATGTCAGAGCTACGTGTGTGTGTGTGTGTGTGTGTGTGTGTGTGTGTGTGTGTGTGTGTGTGTGTGTGTGTGTGTGTGTGTGTGTGTGTGTGTGTGTGTGTGTGTGTGTGTGTGTCAGGAGACTAGCAGTCAGTCAGAGGCAGCAGTGCCTTAATCTCACACTGCATATACAGAGCTGTAAGCAGAGAAACAGGTCAGGAGGTGAACTGCTGTTGTAGCAAATATTCACTTTTTAGGTCAACTTTAATACAGAACAAGCAACCAACATATAACCGGATACTACAGCATATTATATCTAAACTTCTCCTTTTCTCCCCTTGCGTTTCATTTTATCATTGCAGGCCACAGGAGTTAGCAGGGCAAGACCAGTGGCTTATATAAAGGTTACGACAGGCAAATCACATAACTAAAGTGTAGTGACTTGTGAAAGTGTTCGCATATAGCACCTATGAGATTGCAGAGTGTATTGGAAACAGCAACAAGAATACTTTAATGTGTATCTGGCATACCTGGCTTTTGTTAACATGATCGTTGGGGTGTACAGGATCTTTGCTTCCCAGTTTTCCACCCATCATCTCAATGGCACGGTTACTGATGACTTCATTGACATTCATGTTGGTTTGTGTTCCAGAGCCAGTCTGCCACACAGCTAATGGAAAATGATCGTCTAATTTACCACTAGAAACCTTTTTTGAAAGAGAAAAAGAAGCCATCTTAAATAAGTACAGTCACTGAAAAATATCTTACCTAAATTGTCCATAATATAGGAACTTACAATATGTTACATTGACAATGTAAAAAGGTTTTAAGGTTGAAGAAGTGTTAACGTTAGGGTTGATGAAAACTTTACGTTATTGGAAGAAAAAAAAAAAAACACACACAGCACACACTTCCAGTTTTCTTGGGAGACTTCATTTAGCAGTAAAACGATCCTATGAACATGGTATTTTAGTACTGTTAAGTAAAATCGAAATGGCACTAAGGTTTGTGTTAAGGTTTAAAAAATTAATCATTTTTTCCCCTTCTCCAACACAGTTACTTGTGTCGAAGACCTGGGAGTGTGACAGTGCCTGGGCCTAACAATTGGATGATAGACCTTAAAGAGGAACTGCAGTCCGCTCACATAATTTGTAATAAAAGCATCTTTGCCATTCTGAAGCTTCCCTCCAACCACTTTGCATATTATTGTATATATACTGTGATTCTGTACTTGACAAATATGCTGCAGAAATCTTCCTCCACTGAGTCTGGCTGCAATCATTTTAACTGTGGGCAGCTGAAGCTGCTGCCTGTTCACTTTCTGGATTTACACAGAGGCACATCTCCAGCTCTGCAGCTCTAATTGGCACTCTTATGACTCACCTCCCCTCCCGGCAAACTCTCACAAGGAGCGAGAGAGAGAGAGATGTGCATGATGTCATGAGCCTAGGCCTTTTACCAGACAATAAACAGGTAGTGGGCTGTATAAGGTATTTACTGGAAGAAAAAAAAATTTTTACTATCCAAAGTTAAAACAACAAGGGCAGAAGATTTATTAGATGGAAAGTTGAAAAAAAAAAAAAAATGACTGAAGGTCTGCATTGAGTACTGGAACAGGAAAGAAGGTCACTGCTCCTCTATACCTGGAAGTACATCTGCAGAGGAGGAAGGAGAAGCCAGAGAGAACTGGTCAGGCGGGTTTAATGGGGGTCAGGAGAGCCCTTTGCAGAGATACTATTATTTTGCCCTGCATGGGGCAAAAACTGATAGTTTCTACTGAATCCCAACTATATCTTTTCTTAAAAATGTTCCCCCCCCGCCCTCCTTTCCTGCCTAACCTGTGGAAAAAAAAAAAAAATTATGCGTACTAACCTATTTTTTTTTTTTATCTGCTCCAGGTCAGTTACGTGATTTTACATCTCTGTGTAAGGGAACAGTCAACAATGGCGCTGAATTACAGAAGCTGTGATATCAGCCATATCTCAGCCTTTGTCGGTGCTCCCTCCTCTCCCCTGAAGCAGCTGCTCACCGATATAGGGAACCAAAGCTGCGGGATCACGTGACAGGACTGAATAAAACTAAATAAGTATAGGATTCAAAAAATAGGTATGAGGAGGGGGGAGAAAAGGTTTTTATTCCACTTAAAAAATATAAAAATTAAAAAAAAACCTTTAAATTCTATATCTATTCAGTAATTATGAAAAATACCTGTTAATTCTGCCAGAAATCCAGTGCTATCCTGTGTCCTCTGCAGTGTTCTTGCAAACAATATCTACCTTGCCTAGCTTACTTCTGAGGACTACAGAACATTTCTCCCCATATCATGAAGGAGAAATAAGAAGGATATGTTCTGTAGTCCTGTCCTAGGATAACAACGCTGCTCTTCCATAGATATAGTCCGCTGTTACCACACTTCACCCAAAAATGTAGGACCTGTTCATACAAATACAGTTGTGCTCATAAGTTTACATACCCTACCAGAATTTATGATTTCTTGACCATTTTTCAGAGAATATGAATGATAACACAAAAATATTTCTTTCACTCATTGTTAGTGTTTGGCTGAAGCCATTTATTATCAATCAACTGTGTTTACTCTTTTTAAATCATAATGACAACAGAAGCTACCCAAATGACCCTGATCAAAAAAGTTTACATACCCCAGTTCTTAAAGCGGGAGTCCAGCGAAAAATTTTTTTTTTTTTTTAGATGTCAGCAGCTGCAAATACTGCAGCTGCTGACTTTTAAAATAAGGACACTCACCTGTCCCAGGGTCCAGCGATGTCGGCACCCGAGACCGAACTGTCCCTCGATCCTCGGGTGCTGCCGCCGCCATTCTCAGTGAGGGAATCAGGAAGTGAAGCGTTGCGGCTTCATTTCCCGGTTCCCTACTGCGCATGCGCGAGTCGCGCTGCGCGTTCTCAATGGTCCCCGCTATCTCCTGGGACCTGTGTCTTTCCCAGGAGACAGCGGGGGAGTGCGGGAGGGGGCGTGACTCCCATGGGAGTCTATTCCCAGAAGTGGGTGCAGATACCTGTATTATACAGGTATCTGCACCCCCCTCCCCCCTGAAAGGTGCCAATTGTGACACCGGAGGGGGGGAGGAATACGATGAGCGGAAGTTCCACTTTTGGGTGGAACCCCGCTTTAATACTGTGTATTGCCCCCTTTAACATCAATGACAGCTTGAAGTATTTTGTGGTATTTGTGGATAAGGCTCTTTATCTTCTCAGATGGTAAAGCTGCCCATTCCTCTTGGCAAAAAGCCTCCAGTTCCTGTAAATTCTTGGGCTGTCTTGCACGAACTGCACATTTGAGATCTCCCCAGAGTGGCTCAATGATATTGAGGTCAGGAGACTGAGATGGCCACTCCAAAACCTTCACTTTATTCTGCTGTAGCCAATGACAGGTCAACTTGGCCTTGTGTTTTGGATCATTGTCATGTTGGAATGTCCAAGTACGTCCCATGCGCAGCTTCCTGGCTGATGAATGCAAATGTTCCTCCAGTATTGTTTGATAACATACTGCATTCATCTTGCCACCAATTTTGACCAAATTTCCTGTGCATTTGTAGCTCACACATCCCCAAAACATCAACGATCCATCTCCGTGTTTCACAGTAGGAATTGTGTACCTTTCATCATGGGCCTTGCTGACTCCTCTCCAAATGTAGCGTTTCTGGCTGTTGCCAAAAAGCTCAATTTTGGTCTCATCACTCCAAATGACTTTGTGCCAGAAGGTTTGAGGCTTGTCTCTGTGCTGTTTGGCGTATTGTAAGCGGGATACTTTGTGGCATTTGCGTAGTAATGGCTTTCTTCTGGCAATTCGACCATGCAGCCCATCTTTCTTCAAGTGCCTCCTTATTGTGCATCTTGAAACAGCCACACCACATCTTTTCAGAGTCCTGTATTTCACCTGACGTTATTTGTGGGTTTTTCTTTGCATCCCCAACAATTTTCCTGGCAGTTGTGGCTGAAATTTTAGTTGGTCTACCTGACCGTGGTTTGGTTTCAGAACAGAACCCCTCATTTTCCACCTCTTGATTAGAGTTTTAACACTGCTGATTGGCATTCTCATTTCCTTGGATATCTTTTTTTATCCCTTTCCTGTTTTATATAGTTCAACTACCTTTTCCTGCAGATCCTTAGACAATTATTTTGCTTTCCCCATGACTCAGAATCCAGAATTGTCAGTGCAGCACTGGATGAAAGATGCAAGGGTCTGTCAGGAGTCCAGAAACGTATTGACGTTTTACACACACGAATTACAAGCAAACAGATCACAGGTGAGGATGGTTACCTTTAAAAGCGATTCAAACCCCTTTGTGTCAACTTTTGTGCATGTTATCAGGCCAAAATCACCAGGGTATGTAAACTTTTGATCAGGGTTATTTGGGTAGTTTCTGTTGTCATCGTGATTTAAAAAGAGTAAACACAGTTGATTGATAATAAATGGCTTCAGCAAAACACTAACCATGAGTGAAAGAAAAGTTTTTGTGTTATCATTCATATTCTCTGAACAATGGCCAAGGAATCAAATTCTGCCAGGGTATGTAAACTTATGAACACAACTGTACATGGTTCATATGCTAATTCAAAATTATAAGTGTTCAAATTAAAGATATTGTCAAAATCAGTCCTCGGTATGTTTATCTGGACACCCTCAATTGCTGATCTCTGGAAACCAAGACCTAATGCCTGAGCATATAGACAGTCCCGTTAATAAAACCAATTACTAATAAATAAATATATTGGTTTAGAAATCTGGCACAATACATTGGCACTTGACAGCAAAACGTAAAATTAATATTTCTGAATTTATAAATCCGTGATGACAGTCACTTTGGTTTGGTAAATTTTATGTTAAAAATGGTAACAGTCCTACACTGTGCAGACAAGTGAAAACGGCAACTTTTTGTCAGACGGACAACTTATGATTTACCTCATCAGCAGCTTTGGAAATGTAATCTGCGATTTTAGGATCAAGACCGTAATCCTTATTTACTTCAGCTGCAGCCTTTTTCAAGATTCCAAATGCTCTTATGACAGGTATCTAAAAAAAAAAAAAAAAAAAAGAAGAAGTTTTAGCACTTAAACAGCACCCCAACTTAAATTTCATCTACTAGTTTGTAACACAATTATTATTATTATTTTTTTTGCATTATTTATACAATTTTTCAGTACAAGAACAAAGGATAAACCAAACAATAGAATACAAGATTGGACAGATAGCCCAATCTGTGCATAACAAGTAATGTTCATCATATTGAGAACTACCAATGGAATCTGAGAGGCACAGGTAATAAGATAATAGGAAGGATAGATATTAGGCCAGACATAGGTTAGACTAAGGTATATAAAAAGTATGGTATAAAAGCAGTAGATGTGGGTCCAAGCTCCCCCAAAAATAATCAACAAGAAAGCAAAAACTGTAGAGATTTTTTTTTTCTAATGCTATAAAAATACCTTTATTTAGATGGTGGATTTCCTAATATACTAATTTACATTTAATATTTTTAACGTGACAACACAAATTGTTCCCTTTTCATGCAAATCATTTATATTTAGAAGAAATGATCTGTTATCAGTCTTTTAAAAAAATGTTAATATAAACTTTTCACAAATATTGGCCAATTCACATGTTTAAAACGTGCAGGGACAGAGGTTACATTAGATGCAAAAGTACTGGCAGATTAAAGCCGAATTCCGGGATTAGCAAATATTGTCTAAATATATTTGTTGTGTGTATCTCTCCTTGAGGCTGGGTTCTCACATATGCGAAATGAATGCAGCTTTCTCTGCATCCAATTCGCAAGACAGGCAAGTGTGACCGGCTCTCAATGAAGTCAGTTCGCACATGCCCGGGGTGGCCACGGTCCGGACTGAAAAAGGGTCTGGTGCGTGTTTGGGTCTGATTCAGGTGCAAAATTCAGGCAAAAATTTGAACCTGAATCGCATCTGAACAAACACACACCGGACCCCAGGTAGGAACCCACAGCCGCACATGTGAGAACCTGGCCTGAATCTTGGTGTGCTTTGTGCATTTCATCCAGATCTATATATTTAAAAAAAAAAAAAAAAAAAAGAAGAAGAAAGAAGAGTGCAGCGCTGCACTCTTATATATTGATTTTTGTGCACACGAGGATGTGATCAGTGCAAATTCAAATTCCATTCAGTGTCAAAAGCCTAACTGTTTCGGGCTGTACAGATAATGCCCTTCTTCAGAGCAAGACACATACAATGATAATGATGCTTGTAAAAATCATTATCATTATATGTGTCTTGCTCTAAAGAAGGGTGTTATCTGTACAGCCCGAAACAGTTAGGCTTCTGACACTGAATGGAATTTGAATTTTTCTAAATAAATTTTAAGTGCGGCAATCCCATTTGAAAATATATTATATATATATATATATATATATATATATATATATATATATATATATATATATATATATATATATATATATATATATATACTGTGGAAGGGTCTGATTGCTTGCACTGCTACATCTGGATCGTTTGCACTCCACCCTAGCATTTTATATATCATACACACACATATATTGGTTTTCGGGTAGCTTGCAGGACTCTATCACATTTAATTTCATTCAGATCTGTTCAGTAATCCAGTGCGGAACTTTGTGTAACCTCTGTGCAGTAACTTCCTGTAATAAAGCCCAGTTACTGCTGCTCTCTCTTTTTGCACGGGGACTGGTCTTGTCTCCACCCCCTCCTGTCATTCTTTGTAGGCAGCTCAAAGTGGATAGGGCCCACTGAACATCTCCCACAGCGCTGCACAGGCTATGTACAGTACAGTGATGTTGTCACTACTACTTTACAATATAATATCTGGGTTTGCAAAGGCATTTGTAACACACCAAGTAGATTTATATTCTTTGCCGCTATTAAGGAGTGTGAATGTTTTTTGGTGTCTGGGGTTCAGTTTTAAGTGCCATTCTTCCTATAAAAACTATGCCCACCACCTCTAAACCAACCTACTGGTGGCTAGACTGATCAATCGAAAGACTCAGGAGTATATTTAAATATTATTGCAAGGAACACACAAATAGATGTATTTAGAACACTATACATAGCTAACAACTTGAAACTGAAAATCAATACAATCGCTTGGGGAGCACAGAATGGCCTTTGGTGATACTCAAAAGTTGCCAGCTTATTTTTTGACATTAAAAAACCAAGGCTGTTATATGAAGAGACTACAAGGTTTATGTCAAAGTAGAAATCTTAAAAAAAAAAAAATCCACGGCACTGCATTATAGAGAATGAGATGTGGATTAGCTCATAGCTATAAATACACAATATTCTGCTCCACAACTCCTCATGTAATGTAGACGTCCATGCCAATAGCTTCCACACAGGCCTAGACATTTCCGAAAAGGTCCATTAGGATGAAATCTACATTACAGCATGACGGATTCTGGTACTCATATTTGTTAAACCCAGGATGTAACTTATTAAGGATATAAATATTCAAAACATTCAAAGGTGAAAAATAAAATGATCAAAAAAGGTTTTTATTTCCCCCTCTTAAAAAAGGCTGCAATTCATGATATATATTACTATCTGCTAATCAAGTTATTGGAGACAAGCATGGCAAGTGTATCAACACCTGCCATGCCTGTCTCCAATAACTTGGATAAGCAGATAGTAATATAGAACATTCATTTTATATATAACAAAAGTTTTTGTTTATTTAATAATCATACTAAATAAACAAAAACTCTAGAAAAACAGGCCTAATTATTTAAAGAAGGAGTCCAACCTGAGCTTCTTTGGCTGTACTTCTCCTATGGGTCCACAGGAGTGTAATTAGTTTTGCACGCCTGCGACCCGTTTTCAATGGAGAGCGGACTGAAGTCCGCCCTCTGCTAACATCAAGGTAAGTATGAATCTCAAAAAAAAAAAAAAAAAAAACACACATACTTCTCTTTTAAGGCTTTGTTCACACTTGTGCGACTTGTCATGTGGCTCCAAAGCCGCATGAAAATTTGCAGCCCATTGATTTTAATTAAACTTGTTCAAATCTATGCAACCCTAAAGTTGCAACAACTTTGAAAAGGTTCCTGCACATTACTTTGATGTGACTTGAGTGCCAGAGAGTGCAAAAGTCACATCAAAGTCGCACACAAAATCACGTGTAAACGGAGCCTTAGATCATACATTACACACATATAATCAGAGCACACCTTGGATTTGAGAAAAAGTTAGTTGGTTTAGATGTGATATAACAGATTGCAAACTTCTATGCATGTATTAGATTTACAGCTTGGTTGGGATTGCTATTCCCAAAGCAGAACAGTAGGAAGATGTTATATGTAAGGCCCCTGTACTTCTGTTTGTGTATAAAAAAAAAAATAATAAAATGAACCATGCTTTGGGTTGTTTCAATGACCTGTCTTTATTAACTGTGCAGAAAAGGGTAGTGCTGGAAATGGCCAAGCTATCTGGTAAAGCTGGCTGCATTAACCGGTTCCCGACTGGCTCACACACATTTACTGCGGCACAATGGCACCCCTGTACGAAATCCCGTATATATATACAGGGTTCCCTTTAAGATCCACCAGAGGGCGCAAGCGCCCCCGCTGCACGGCGGGGGACCCAATGCGCGTGACCGGTGATCACGTGCATGGGGATTTGTGTGTGTAAGAACACAAATCCCCGTTCTGTCAGGGGAGAGGAGACATATCATGTGTTGCTATTTTTTGCTAGAAAATTATTTAGACCCCCCAAATATTATATATTTTTTTTAGCAGAGGCCCTAGGGAATAAAATGGCAATCTTCCAACATTTCACGTCACACTGTATTTGCGTAGCGGTCTTTCAAGCGCAATTTAATAGTTACCCCATTTTTTTTGTTTATGTTACGCCAAGTAAATAGATACCCAACATGCCATACTTTAAAATTGCGGACGCTTGTGGAATAGTGACAAACTACGATACTTAAATAGCTCCATAGGGATGCTTTAAAACTTTTCACAGGCTACCTGTTTAAAGTTACAGAGCAGATATAGTGATAGAATTATTGCCCTCACTCTAACGATCGCAGCAAAACCCAAAATGTGTGGTTTGAACACAGTTTACATATGCGGGCACGACTTGCGTATGCGTTTTCTTCGGCACGCGAGCATGGAGGGATGGGGCGCTTTAAATTTATTTTTATTTTTTCTTAATTTATTTCATTTTTACACAGCCTTTTTTTTTTTTTTTTATCACCTTTATTCCTATTACAAGGAATACAAACATCCCTTGTAATAGAACAAATCCTGACAGGTCCTCTTTATTGAGAGATCTGAGGTTAAAAAGACCCCAGATCTCTCATTTACCTTTAAAAGCAAAAGAAAGTTAATTTTTTTTTTTTTTTACACTTTGACGTAAAAAAAACCAAAACAATTCTTTATGGCCGAGAACTGGAAGTGGTGTCAGAGGTCGCACCTTTCCTCCAAGGGCATAGAGCGGAGTGGGGCCTTTTTTCACTTAACTCCTTGCCTAGTCATCGGCCGCATTGGATGGCCAACGATTACCAACGGCTGTGGTCCACCCGAAAGCAACAGGGAAGCGGCAGGGGGAGCACCTCTCCCGTCGCCTCTAATCTTATAAAAGTGATCCCAGCGGTGGATTCGCTGCGGGATCACTTTTATCAGATGCCAAATCGCCCACAGAAGAAATGATACCGTCATTACGACACCGTCATCTTCACAGCAGGGCAGAACACAGGATTGCCAGCCGGCCCAGACAGAGGGTGGGAGCAGCCCTACTCCTCGAGTTAACCAGCAGGGATTGGCCGCTACGACACAGGGCGGTCCCAGCAACCAATCACCCACTAGCCATCAGGTAAAGTTGGAATGCTCCAGGGTGGATATGACTTAAAGTGGAGTTCCACCCACTTTTACAACTCTTCAGCACCCCTCACTAAACTGTGCACTATAAACGAATTGGATATTTTTTAAATTTTTTTTCTCAGCACTTACTGTATATCTGCTGTATTCATTTTTCACTTCCTCCTCCCTGGCCGCAGCCCATCGCATCATTTCCTGTTTGCAATGCCTTCTGGGAAGGGGCGGCAACTTCCTCTGAAACTGCCGTTGCTATGGAGACCTGACCTGAAACCTATTACGCTGCTTGTGCTGCACTGAGCATGTGCGAGATCTGCAAGGATGAGATCCAGGAAGAAATACAGTCTGGCTTCAGATGCCCACACTTAAGATGGCCATGGCCTGCTGTAAGTTTATAAAATAACAAACTACTGCTATAAACTAACAAAACAGACCTTAGTTTACAGACTAACCTTACTAGAATACATATTTAAAAATTATAATTTCGGCTGGAACACCACTTTAACTAGTAAAAGGCTTGATTTAAATCAACTTGATGTAAATCGTATTTTTAAAGAGCAACTGTCACCTCTGTCCTGCAGCGGCTCATCCTCTGACCCGCTGTTGACTCACCGACAGTCTCATTCACTTTAATGGGACAACTGGTGATGCGGCAGTGACACAACAAGGTGAGGGACGTGGTGGCAGCAGGTGAGTGGATGCCCACTAACAGGCACTGCCATGATGGATCTGAAATGACAGGTGCTCTTTAAATGTAAGGACTTATTCTTGCCGATAGTTAGAATCTTTAATATTTGCAAACAAAACAAAGGTTTCCCATTTAGAATAATAATCTGTCAGGTTAGTAAAACGGCCATTTTAGAACCGATTCAATCATACAGTTTGTAGTGTACACAGGTTTGCAAAACAATGGTATAAAAGGAATATTCCTAAACTTTGTTTTATCTCATGGTTAACTGTGAAATTGTGTAAGTGCATGTTATCTCAGCTTGCATTCATTGAATGAGTTTACCAAAAATGTAAATATTGCAGAATATACAGCCTCATGCTACATTAATAAAGCTCCATTTCATGCTGAATAAAGTGCATTATTAATGTATCTTAAATAGAAGACTATATTTAGATATGCTTTTGGAGTAAAAATCTTTTATTAAAATAAATTTGATAAAAAAAAAAAAAAATCGATTGAAATAAACAAATAAATAAATAAATAAAAAAAAATCAGATTTTATTTAAAAAAATCATTGATTTATATCCACGCTGGCTCCCACTCTCCTACCAGACCTGATGCACCTCCTGACCCCTGCCTTGTTGTATAAAAGGTAGGACTGGGTGCTGTTAAAAGGAGGACACTGTTGTCTAAAAGGGGGGGGGGGGCTCTACTCTATAGGGGGCTGTAACATAAACAAGGTGGGCTGCAATTTAAAGAGCTACTGAAATATCAAGGGAAGTACTGTAATGTAAAGATGTGCTGTCATGTAAAGGGTATAGCTTGATATGTAAAAGGGGGGGGGGGCTGCTGCTGCATTGTAAAGAGTGGCGCTGTGATCTAAAGGGTGGGGGAATGTGATGCAAAGCAGGGCTGTGATGTAAAGGTGGGAGCTGTAATGTGATAGGGTTGTAGTTTAAAAAGGGGGGCTGAAAAGTAATTGGTTGGCAGTGATGTAAAATGGGGTGCTGTAATTTAAAGAAGTGTTCCAGCCTAGGGGAAAAAAATTCAAAGCCAGCAGCTACAAATACTGTACCTCCACTAAGGGAAAGCTACTGCGCATGCACGAAGCACGCTGTGCTAATTGGCCTGGCGGCGTAGGAGGAGGGGGGCTGAACTTCCGAGGGACGGAGCCACGGCGCTGCCTTCGGAAGTGGGACCTGTCAAAAACAGGCCTCCCCCCCCCCCCCACCTGTGCGCCACATTTGGCACCTTTCCTTTCGGGGGGGGGGAGCAAATAAGCGGAAGTTTCACTTTTGGGTGAAACTCCACTTTAAAAGTGAGGGCTGCGATGTAAAGGGCAGACTGCAATACTGCGATGTAAAGGGCTGTAATGTAAATGGGGGTTGTATTGTAAAGGGGGACCATAATGTAAAGAGGAGTATTGTTGTGATCTAAGGTGGGCTGTGATATAAAGGGGAGCACTGTGATGCAAAGATAGACCATGATGAAGGAAAGGGGGGCTCCATGAGGTAAAGGGGGAACGTGATGCAAAGATAGACCACGAAGAAGGAAAGGGGGGCTCCATGACGTAAAGGGGGGCCGTGTTGTGAAAGGGGAACAAGGACACTGATGTTAAAGGAGGGTTGTGATGTGAAGGATCGGAGTCACAGAACAAATATCAGAGTCGGACCTCTGCTGGAAGACATTTTTACTGATCAGACCTCTGTGAATTTGAATTCATTACCCTTGTTGTATAGGCATTTCAACTGTAAAATTACATTTTTGCAAACAAATAGATACGTGTAGTTGTATCACTCAAAATGGAAAAACTTAGGATCTAAGCACTTACCGGCATGCGTTCAGTCACACCTCCAATTTTGAAATTCATTGTCGATCGAACAGTTTGGGCCCCATAATACTTGTCATTTGGGACTTTGAGCTCACCAAATGTGTCAGATTCAATTCGATAGGATTCGGAACTAGCCTGAAATTACAAACAGTATTTGCTATATCACAAAAAGATTAGGAAAAACCCTTTAAAATAAAGCACATGTGTACAGACATAAAAGCTTAACCCAAACGGATATAAAAAAAAATAATGAATGCAATTAATTAAAGCGGAGCTACAAGAAAAAGAGTTAAAATTTACCTTTTTGGGCAGAATTTCACTTTTTAATAATGAATAGAAGCCGTTTCTAATGTAATTTCTGCCCCAGCCATCCCAATGTGCTTATCTCTCACTTACCTGATCTATAGCAGCTTTAAAGTGGTTGTATAGCCTCAATGCGGAAGTTGTACCTATAAGTAAGCCTTATTATAGGCTTACCTATAGGTACTGTAAATATCTCCTAAACGTGCGCTGTTTAGGAGATGTTTACCTTGTAGTGTGCCGATGATGTCATTGGCACATGCGCTGTAAAGAAACAGCCCGCGACTCCGGACAGTCACAGAGCCGGAGTCCGCGGCCCCTTAAAGCGAGGTTCCACCCAAAAGTGGAACTTCCACTCATCGGATTCCTCCCCCCCTCCGGTGTCACAATTGGCACCTTTTAGGGGGGAGGGGGGTGCAGATACCTGTATAATACAGATATCTGCACCCACTTCCAGGAATAGACTCCCGCGGGAGTCACGCCCCCTCCCGCACTCCCCTGCTGTCTCCTGGGAAAGACACAGGTCCCAGGAGATAGCGGGGACCATTGAGAACGCGCAGCGTGACTCGCGCATGCGCAGTAGGGAACCGGGAAGTGAAGCCGCAACGCTTCACTTCCCGATAACCTCATTGAGAATGGCGGCGGCAGCACCCGAGGATCGAGGGCTGGTTCGGTCTCGGATGCCGACATCGTTGGCCCCAGGGACAGGTGAGTGTCCTTATTTTAAAAGTCAGCAGCTGCAGTATTTGCAGCTGCTGACATCTAAAAAAAAATTTTTCGCCGGACTCTCGGTTTAAGGAAGAGGGGCGAAGAAGGATGCGGCCACCAGCGGGGACAGCGCAGGCTTCGATTGCAGGTAAGTGGCACATAATAGGCTAGTATGCAATGCATATTAGCCCATTATGCCTTTACTTTTGCAGGGGAAAAAAATAGGAAGTAAAACCCATCAGGGTTTACTCCCTCTTTAAAATTTTATCTATTTCAGTTTTTAAAACATGCTTTTTGCTTCCATCACTTCCTGTAGATCATGTGACATCCAGGAAGCTTTGACTCTCATCATACACTGCCTTGCTGGATCACAGAATAAGGCGCGTTCACCACTTTGGACCACACCTCCCTCATTACTATACCACCTTCCACCCACTTTCTGTACAATCTCATTTGGATCAGCGATGTAGTGCAAGGGCCTGCCTGATTTGATACAAATTGAACAGTTTGGTCAGGTGGGTCCTCATATTCCATAGTTTTGGTAAATCTAAAGGAAATTGAACAGAGATTGTAGGATCAGATTGCATAGTGTATGGCCAGCTTTAAACAAGTATATAGGACGACGGAGTGGACAGAGACACTCAGCTGTCAGTCCCCGTTCACATCTCCTCGTTCCTGCAGGTGTTTTTGGGTGTTTTCGCTCGTCATGCACAGGGCAGCCCATTCATTTAAATAGGCTGCCCTGCACATGACAATCGCCCCAATGAAGCTCCACAACTTTCTTTGGATCAGAGTATGATGCATTTTTTTACTGTGCTTTTTGACCCATGCTTGTGGTCCCATTAACATTTAACAGCAATGCAATAAGTGAAACGCGCAAACCGGAAACACGTAGATATGAATGGAGTCTCATTATTCTTGTGTAGACACACCAATTTCACTTTCAGGCCCCATTCACACCTAGCATAATAGGAACGCATGTTTTTTGGCTCATTTTACCCGCAACAGGCATAGGGCAGCCCATTGATTTCAATGGACTGCCCTACACATGGCAAAGTAGCTCATGGGACATTTTGGCATGCTGCAGTTAGACGCTTGTTTTTTCACGTGGCAAAATGTGTGTTTGTTTCTGCGCTTAGGGTGCCATTAACAATTAATGGTTGAAAGTGCACCTAGCTCCATTTAGGTGTATACATTCTGCTTGTACAATCTCTGTACGATCTCCTTTAGATTTACCAAAACTACGCGTATAGTAGGAAGACACTCCATTTAGCCAATCACTTTTTATCCAATCAGGCAGGATCTTGCACTAAACAGTTGAGGGTAGATCTAAAGGAGATTGTACAATCAGACTGTATGCTGAGTTTTACAGAATTCCAGGGACACACTTCTCGTGTTTTCAATACTACAGCTCTGCTCCACATATGCTGTTATCTGGTTGCTCAGCTCCTGCACTCTGCCAAATATACGATCTACGCAAGATGAAGGAAAGGTAGAAAAAATAAATTAAAAAATAAATAGATGGCTGTGCATTTAGTGAGAATGATGATCGCTGACTGTATTGGAAAAGCATGCACCTGCATAGGTGGGTGGGGGCGATCTCCTGGAAGGGGAAAGCAGGTGCGCAGGGTGTGTGTTAATGAAGTCACTACTTCCTTCCTTAAAGTGGAAGTCCTTGCAAAAACTAAAACCCCTGCATCTATAGCCACTAACAATCTAACACTAACCTCTTTAGCCCTGTAAAGAAAAAACAAAAAGAGTATACATACCTTTTCTGCAGGCGATCCGACCCGATCTCCAGTGGCGGAAGGTCTGCTGTGAAATGAATAGGAAGTGACGTTATCCATAGTTACTATGGGGCTTCCGTTGACGGACGTGTCCTCTGCACCCACCTCCACAGCGAAGCCGCGGCTGACAGCTCAGCGTGGGATCAGAGCTTCCACCGCTGGTGATCCGGTCGGATCGCCTGTAGAAAAGGTATGTATACTCTTTTTTTCCAGGGCTAGAGACGTTTGTGTTAGACCCCTTTCACACTGGGGTGCCGCCCCCCCCCCGTGTTAGCGGTAAAGCGCTGCTCATTTTAGCGGTGCTTTTCGGCTGCTAGCATGGCGCTTTTAACCCCCGCTAGCAGCCAAAGAAGGGGTTAAAAACGCCAGTGTTGTGGCGCTTCCGAATCGCTTTTTAGGCGCTTCGGATGCGCTGTCCATTCATTGCAATAGGCTTTTAACACTCTCTACTTGTTCTAAGGACAGTTTGTATCTTGAGGGAGCGAAAGGGGGAATGCTCCCCTTGGGTAGGAGAACCAACTTCAACCTCTACCGTTGGAATTAATTGTGAGCCCTGAAAGGATCCTGAGGTAGATGGCTGACTCAGGTGTTGTAAGAGAAGAGCGAATAGATTGATTGGTAGCATCCAGCTCTTTCTTAACTGAGGCATTCAAACTGCTGCATGCAGAAGAAGCTTCTTCCTTAACTAAGGAGTCAATGCAAATTTGACACAAAGTCTTCTTCCAACCCTCGAGTAACTTCGTTTTACCTGAGGGACATTCTTTTTGATCGTTGGATCAGAGCTCCTAGCCTGCCAAAAAGAACACAAAAGCATCCCAGCGAGTCAAACTTGCCTCCTAAGGGGCTCACCACAGGTGCACAGGTAGTACAACAGCCAACTCCATGTGCCCAGACAGGGCCCATCCACCAGGGGGGGAAAAAAATGGAAAAAAAGGCAGCCAGAGTATACAGGGCAGACGCCCTCATACCCTCTTACCTGGGCTTTGCTGGTGCCTGTGCCACCGCCACAGAATCCATCGTGGTGCCGCTCTTGAACACGGGTTCCGGAGTCCATCAGCACCGCTGCACTGGACCGGAAGCGGAATATAGGCACCAGATCCGTTCCTCCCCTCTCCCCCTGCGCAATTTCCGGCAGGAATTGACGTTGCGTGCCTGCTCCACGGTGCTACCCCTTGCCGGATACCTCACTTCCGGCTGGCCAAGTCTCTACCCTGCCACCAAAAAGATGGTGGCGGCCTGTAGCGCCAGACATGCAGGGAATCCCGCAAAGGGCTGCCGCTGCCTAGGAGGGGCCCCCAGAAACAGTCAAGCTCTCTCTGAGCTAAAGGGGAAGAAGGAGCCCACTTACCAGCCACCCTTGGTGCGGCATGGGAGGGGTGGACTCTCTGGAGGCAAAAAAGGTATGAAGGGAAAATGCCAATAAGTGGAGGGAGGGGCCAGTAGCGCCGGCGAGGGACCCAAGAAGAGGAGGATCTGGGCTGCTCTGCTAAACCATTACGCAGAGGAGGCAAGTATGTCATGTTTGTTATTTTTTAATTAAAAAAAATAAAAATAGACTTTAGTATCATTTTAAAGAACAAGTCCAGTTGATTGTTAGTTCAGATATAACAAGCTTCTTACACAGTCTGCCTGTGTGAAAGAGCGATAACATTGCCCTCTTTCTGCCTTATATTGATCCCTTTCCAGTGTTCTAAGAGATTGCTTGTATGTTACAAGAAATGATCAGAGACTGGCAACATGTTACAGGAGACTGCTCATTTTATAGGCAACAATTCCAATAAATATATTGGCACCTACAGTATATGGAATGCTCCCTAACAGCCCAAGAAGAGATAATCAAATTCTCATTCCTCATTGTGAAACACTACAACTGGATAAAACATCAAAAGGGGCTACAAGCAGATGACTGCCAGGTGCTGCAGAGCAAAGAAAAAAAAGCATTAATAATTAACTCCACATGTGTAATTTATTTAAAACTATTCAGTTGCATCAGAGTATTATGCAAAACTGGCAAAACACCACTCTATCACTTTATACCTCCCTCATACCATGTACATAGCCAATTTTACATATACTAGCTGTGTACAACTGACCATCGAACCATGGCACATAGCCACGTGCATCATTCAGGATGGAGTGCCATAAAGCACGTGGCTCTATACTACAAATGAGCTACCATAGCCCATTGGAAAGTAGTATGGGGCTCAACCTTGAGCAATTCACATAAGCAAGTATTTTATTGTATTGTGACTGTACTGTCTCCCTTTTTATATTGTAATTCACTGCGTAAACTGTTGGCACTATATAAATCCTGTTTAATAATAATAATAACTATTATTATTAAAACCTTCAGTCTGCTTATGGAAATAGCATTTTTAGGAAGAGGTCATCAATGATACCCCATGTGTCTTTCTTCCAGGTGTGTTTGCCATTTGGCTTCATGTACACGGAACGTTTTTACAACCTCTCCTGAACGCTGTTAAACAGACATTTAGGAGCATAGGAGCAGTTGGGCATATATATATATATATATATATATATATATATATATATATATATATATATATATATATTTATTATATTATATTATATTATATTATATTATATTATATCATATTATATTATATTATATTATATTATATATATATATATATTTTTTTTTTTTTTTTTATTTATTTTTTTTTAAATAGCCAAAATTTCAATGAATCAAAAACGTCAAACAAATGCTGGCAAGCATTGTTTTTGAGCGTTTATCAAAGTTTTTTGACGTTAGAGCGTTTTTACAGCTGAAAAACTCCTCAGAACGCACTAGTTTTGTGGTTTTTTTTAAAGCCAAAAAACTGCTGATGGCCTATGTGTGCATGGACACATAGGATAACATGATGAGGAGTTTATTGACTGTAGAAAAAAAAACGTCTGAAGCCAAAAACAGCTGCTGTAAAAACATCCAAAAACATCCAGTGTGCATGAGGCCTAAAAGAGAATGCCAGAACTTGGCAACTAATTCTGAACGTCAGGGGGCTGAGCTATGCATTTCAGGAGGCTTGGATGGCCTTGAAATGCATAGCTCCGCCCCTGACATGCTGATGATATCACTTCCCTGTCTACTCTGCATCCCAAAGAAGCCCTCCGCCATCTTATGGGTTTCCACTTGCCTGACGTCTTTCCAGGCTGCAAGTTTTAGGAAGAGGCTTCTCATGCCAGCTGCATCAGCCGACCGCTCATGGATTACATACAAAGAGTGCCTTTTCTTCTTCTTACATGAGTTGCCAATTTACTAGTGTTTCTCAGTACATTTATTGCTGCACTTAGTTTGGCGCCACTTGTGTGCTCTCTTGGTCCTGCAGAAATATCCATTTATCCACCCAGTGTTTCTATTCTGGTCTAAGATTCCCTGTTGTTGTGAGACTGTCCACCGGAAGCCCTTACTATGTAATGAGCCTGATTTTAACTGTCACAATATGAGTTGCCATTTGTATTTTCCCCACGATAAACACGTTAAAGCAGTTGTATACCCGCACATGCTAAAAAAAAAAAAAAAAAAACAAAACAAAAAAAAAAAAAAATTAAAAAAAAAACCCTGTAAAGGCAAAAGCATAATGAGCTAGTATGCATTGCACACTAGCTCATTATGAAATACTTAGAACGAGGTCCCCGTATCGCAGCCCGGTCCACGCCGAAGGAGCTGACATTTTGCCCCCCGGTGTTTCTTCCGGGTTCTTAGCTCCGCCAGTGTGAGTGGCTGGAGCCGCGATGATGTCACTTCCCGGCATCTGCCGGACCTTCAGCCGGGCATTCACAGTGCATGCAAAGCGAATATCTCCTAAGCCGTACAGGTGATATTCATTTTACCTACAGGTAAGCCTTATTATAGGCTTACCTGTAGGTAAAAATTTTAAATAAGGGTATAGAACCACTTCAATATACTACACTCAGATTGGGCCCTGCCGTTATCTTTTTCTGAACAGGCAACTTCTTTCATTGGCTATTGGGTAGCGAGCGATGGGGCTGCCTACTTACAGCTAACTGCAGGAACCCCCACTGGGATTATTGCAGGTAGTCACTGAGCGAGTGCATTCACAAGTGTCTACAGTCCTAGTATTTTGGTACTTTCCCTCCTGCAGGTTCTTTCATCAAGACAGGGGGGTATGCTATTTACTTCCGTTATCAGCAAACAGTCTCATTCATACAAACCTAGGGATACCCTCGTGCATGTTGTCCACTCTCCAACTTTAGGCCAGCCAATGCGAAAAAAATAAATAATCCTGCCAATTGGGAAAGTAGGGAAGATCACTGCCTATAAAGCAAACATCTGAAGTTGATTTTTACTCAGTTTTTTTTACAAATGCTATTCAGGAAATGCCAGAGCGCTGTGATATAGGAGAAAGATCAATAATAACTGAAACTAGACTTTACACATAAGTAGTGTTAGATGGGATCTCAAGAGGAATGGAAGGGGATGCGAACAGCCCAATTAGACAGGCTTAATACATTATAGTAAGAGGCCAGAAAAGTATTATTATACAGGATTTATATAGCGCACATAGTTTGTACAGTGCTTTGCAATATAAGGGTAGATGATACAGGCACAATATAATTTAAGGCAAGAGAACTGGGAGAGCCCTGCTCATGAGCGCTTACAATCTTGGTCTAGGTTCACATTGAAGCGAAATCGGCGGCTATTGCCAGCAATGGCACCGACCGAATCAGTGCGGCGCCGCTGCATTCCCAAAAGTAGTTCCTGCACTTCTTTTAGCAACTTCAAGGGGAGATTTGTATAGACATCTGTGCAGGAACCCACACAGATGTCTGTCACATCGCCCCTGAAGTCGGACTGCATTGCCAGGTTGAAAGTTCAGCAGAACGTTTTCTAACCCGCTGCTTTTAACGGATTCAGGTTTTTTTACTTAATGCATTCCCTTTAGGGTCAAAACATTTTATGTGCAGCTTTCCCCCCTAAATACTTACCTTAGCCTGACCTTGATCCAGTGGCACTGCTCTCACCTCACTGGATTTAGTGAAAGCAGCGGGAGCCATTGGCTTCTGCTGCTGTCTATCAAACCCAGTGACGAAGGAGTGGGGGGGCGAGGCAGAGCCACACTGTGTGTGTCAATAAATACACAGCGCAACTCGGGATCGAGTACGCATTTGTGCCACCATAGGTAGCAGTTTTCCATTGTGGCACACAGAGAAGAGGAGGAGCCCAGAGCGCTGGCAGAGGACCCCAGAAGGAGGAGGATTTTGGCCACTGTGGAAAACACAGAGCAGGCAAGTATAACACATTTGTTATAAAAAAAAAAAAAAAAAAAGTTATAGTAATAATAAATAATAATAATAATAAATATATATATATATATATATAAAAAAATGTTATTTACTTGACGAAATATGGTTATAATGCCCTGTACACACGATAGGATTTTCCAGCAACAAAATCCATGTTTTTTTTTCTCCTATGGATGTTGGCTCAAACTTGTCTTGCATACACACGGTCACACAAATCTTGTCGGAAATTCCGAACGTCAAGAACGCGGTAACTTACAACACGTACGACGAGCCGAGAAAAATGAAGTTCAATAGCCAGTGTGGCTCTTCTGCTTGATTCCGAGCATGCGTGGAACTTTGTGCGTCGGAATTGTGTACACACGATCTGAATTTACAACAACGGGTTTTTTTGTCGGAAAATTTGAGATCCAGATCTCAAATTTTGTGTGACGGAAATTCCGATGGAAAATGTCCGATGGAGCCTACACACGGTCGGAATTTCCAACAACAAGCTCCCATAGAACATTTTCCGTCGGAAAATCCGACCGTGTGTACGGGGCATAATAATGTTCGCTCAGGTTTACAAAAAAAAAAAAAAAAAGTTAAAGTTAACAGTTGCATGCCAGAAACAGGCAATTATACGAGAATTTCAAGAATCCTCCAATATACTTAGTGCATTGCTTCATATTCTGGTCATGTTAGCCTGCTGTTACTGTTTATCCGGGTAAAGTGCAGATAGCACAAATGTTGAATTCCAAATGTTTACTTATGGGGGGTAGATGAAAATCATTTAGCCTAATCTCACACTGAGTGCGGGAATGAAATTGTGTGAGTTCTGCTGAACTCACATGATTTCATTCCCGCCTGTCCGTCCCAATTTTTAGGACGATTTCAGACACATCTGTGTGGGTTTCTGCACAGATGTCAATGGAAATCGCACCCCGAAATCGCCAAAAGTAGTACAGAAACTACTTTTGAAAATCGGTGCGGCACCGCACCAATTGGCACGGTGCCATTGCCGGCAATTGCCGCAAATTTGGCATTCAATTTGACATGTCAAATCGCACCAGTGTGAACTAGGGCTGCACAACCTTTTAAAGAGTGAGGGCCACTTAAGCGACTTGGTAACCGGTTGTGGGCCACAATGAGTGGAAGGGGCAGATGACCGGTCCGTGTTCACTCCGCATGTGCAGAGCAGACACAGCCTACTCTACTCTATGGGCCCTCCGATTTGCCCAGATAGAAGGGGACTGATTCCCTTCTGTTTTTTTTAGCAGATTGAATTAGAGGTAGGCGGGAGTAAACGGACACAAGTCTGTTTACATCTGCCGCTCCATAGAGGTGAAAGGAGAGTCCAATTGGGTTGGACCGACTGTGTGAAAGGGACCTAAGGCTACTTTTACACTCCTTCACTGTGGTTTACCCACACCGCAGTACACCTGTGGCTTTCCTGCAGGTTTGCTGCACTTTGTCATAGACTTATATTATAACCTGCAGGTGTGATGCACTTTCTGAAAGCACACCAAATCCACAAGTAATAGCAGAAGTCTATGGCTCAGTGCAGGTAACCAACAGATGCACTGCGTTGCACTTGCAAATCAGTTTGAAAGCAGCCCAGTAACCACTGCAGAACAGATATGCCCATATATACAATATGATTTTAGTAATAAACTTACCTTAAGCCCTGGTTCACACTGGAGCGTTTTGACATGTCAAATCGGTGGCAATTGCCGTCAATGGCACCGTCCTAATCAGTGCGACGCCGCATCTGCAGCACTGCACTCATTTCATAAAGTAGTTTCTGTACTACTTTTTGCGATTTCGGGCTGTGATTTACATTGACATCTGTGCAAAGCAGGAGGTCACGGGCCACATCAGAGGGCTCTGCGGGCCACATGTGGCCCCCGGGCCACTGGTTGGGCACCCTTTGCTTAAAGTAATATTGCATGAACATTACATGACTTTACAAAGAGTGAGAAAACAGAACAGGGCCTGCTCATTTACAGGTGCAAGCTGGTTTGTTAATTAGGAGTGATCTCCTCCATTTTCTATGCTGTGCCTGTGCCAGACAACACAGAGAGCAGGAAAGATGAAGCTGCTGGCTCTACCCTCCTCTGCTCACCAAGGAGCAAAAAGGAAGGCTGCGGAGATTAACAGTTGGGCATATAGGCAAGGACAGGAGTCTGCCCTGTCCATACGCAGGCTCTGTCTGTGTAGTATGCATGGACAAACATAGAATGTAAGCTGTCTGCCAGTTCACATCCCGTATACCAGGTCCAACCTGGCACAGACCAGCGTCAGTTTTCTATATTGAAAAGTACTGCAATCTACTTGTTAATTATGTGCAGAGATTTCACTCTGACATAGAAACTAAGGTGTTTGGAGCAGACAGACGAGAAACTGCTAATGTGTTGTACGCCATATCCGCTGGTTTTCCCACGTCACTTTGTTTATTCTCCCCATCATGTCCTTCTGCAAACAAAAGCTTTCTAATAATTTATTACCTGACTCTAAAGCCATTCAATGGCCAGAATTTATAAACTTGTCTGAGCGATCACAAAAAAAAAAAAAAAAAAAAAAAAATATGGGCGAAAAGCTGAAGTTATACTCTGCGGAGCTCAGTAAGGAGAGCACTGAGAGCTGATTGGAAGGAAAGGACACACCCCCTCTTCACACAGCACACAGGAACAGAGCTGAGGCTGTCAATCAGCTGGAGCTCCCTCCCCGTCACCATTTTTCTCTTGGTGTCAGGAAAACTTGTCAGAAGTGATTCATGCTGATAGCAGAAGAAAGAAGCAGCAGACAGAAATGACATTTAGTGCTCTTAATTGAGACAAGCACACACTATAGAAGGATATGCTTTATTCATATTTCATGTCTGAGGTTTTAAAATCACTTTAAGATCATAGGCTCCATCATTAAAGGTAGGAAAATGAAATTTCTTTTCAAAAAGAAAACTATTTTCAGATGAACTAATGAAATGTAAAAATGACGGTTGCATGGCTGGAAAAAAAAAAATAGAGGATTTGGCTGGAGTTAAAGCTTTGTAAAAATTGAGCCTTTTGTGTATTTACTTATGTGATACAATCAGATTATTTTCACGTGCATATAAAAAGTACACTGGGGTTAAGTCAAAAGAAGGAGATTTTTTGCGAAATAAAAAAAACACACAAATGGAGAATAAAGCAATACATTTATAAACTATTGGAGAAGAAATGTATCTGTAACTAAATAAACTAATGTCATATAAGGCTACAAAAGAGCTGTTTAAAGTGGAGCTCCACCCTAAAGTGGAACTTCCGCTCATTGGATTCCTCCCCCCCTCCGGTGCTACAATTGGCACCTTTCAGGGGGGAGGGGGGGTGCAGATAACTTTATAATACAGGTATTTGCACCCACTTCCGGGACTAGCTAGCCGCAGATAGCCGCCCCCCCCCCCCTCCCCTGTGTTTTGGGAAACACACAGTTCCCACAACACAACAGGGACCAGTAAAGATGCACAGCGCGACTCACGCATGTGCAGTAGGGAAGTGGGTAGTGAAGCCACAACGCTTCACTTCCTGATTCCCTGACCGAGGATTGGCGGCGGGGGCAGCCGAGAACCAAGTGATTGCTCGTCATCTGCTGCAGACATCGCGGGCACCCTGGACAGTCAAGTGTCCATTTATTAAAAGTCAGCAGCTGCAGTATTTGTAGCTGCTGGCTTTTAATAATTTATTTTTTAAGGTGGACCTCCTCTTTAAGGCTAAACACTACTTTTAATAAATACTTACAAATAAAGTGAAAGTTCACCTTAAAGTGGATGTAAACCCAGTGTCATCCTTTCTAAACTTCTGCCATAGGAGTTATCTATAAGGATATACATGTCTCCTGCATGTATCTTTACCTGTCAAATGTCTCCCCTCTGTCTGTTATGAGAGCCGAAAAACTGCAGATTCTGTGGGTGGGTCTGTTGTCTGGAGCTCAGTGGGTGGAGTCGTGATGTCAGTAGACTCCCCGCCCACCTCTACACTCCCCTTGTCAATATGCATTTTCTCCTGTGTATTTCTTACACTGAACTTCTGCTATGATCTCTAACATCCAGTAAAAAGACAGGAAAGTAACCACATGACTTCAGCATGCCAAATCATGGTGAGGTGTGGAACAGCCAATCCTTGCAGAGCTGCTGAAGAAAGGAGTGGGGGAGGGAATTAAAAAATAATGCATGTCTTAGGCTAGTGCACTAGATATGTAAATCACCTGTCACTCACAGCAAGGGGGAGGGGATTTGACAAAGTTTTTCTCTGTTTGTCAAGTTTTATCTCACTGAACAATAAAAGAGGATTGCTCAGAGCTGGATTAACTCTTTGTGGCAAGACTGGGCTCAAATGATAGGAAATCTTATACTCTACATTATGACATAAAAAAAAAAATTCGGGTTTACATCCACTTTAACCAAAACCACACTAAAAAGAAGCCCTTTTAATGCCCAAGAGTAACTAAAGTAAAAAATTAAAAAATGGCACAAGGGACATAACTTAGTTAGTAGGATGAGTCCCTTGTGCTGATTCCTCCATTTTTGGAAATCATCCTCCTCCATTCTATACCACCCCCCTTAATATTCTTGTGTGGTGGGGGTTAATACAACTAGGGTGCTGTCACAGGTTCTCATCAAGAGTGTTCGGCTATGCCTGTCTTTTCCACCTAACTGCTGTATTCATGGAAGCCCTACGCGTTTCTATAAATGAAATGTAATCTATGACTGGAGGGGTGGACCTATCAATCATCCACCAGTCCTCCATTCATTGATCCGGTTTCATTCATAGAAACTGTAGTATGACTTCCATGAATGGAGAAGCTAGGGGCAAAAGACAGGCATAGTCAAGCACTCTTGATGAGAGCCTGTGACAGAACCCTAGTTGTATTAACCCCTGCTGCAATGGAAAATTATGCTGTTGGGGTGGGTCAGTGAATTCAGCAGGTGGTACTGCCAAAGAACATGACGGAAGTATAATTATTGCCACACCATGAAGCAAAGCATCACAATCGCGTATTTAACCTTGTCTTTCTGCCTTTGCAGCTTAACAGGGGTGGTCAAGAGGGAGGTAAAAACGTGGATCAACCCAGGGCTCAACAAATCCCAGGTGCCAGGTTGCCATGGTGAAAATAAATTGCATGCTGTCACCCTAATGCTTCCCCACCCTGCTATGTGTTTCAGGCTTCACTTGCCCATCTGTGAGCCTAGGAAAGGCACAGCGGGTGCTGCCAGGTAGAGGGGAAGGAGGAGAGTGGACACACGTCTGTTCTCCTCCCCTTCCTGTTGCTGACCTGGAATTGAGGTGTATGATGTCACTTCCGGGTCCCCGTTGACGGTTTCCCCCGCCATCAAGGCCAGGAAAGAATGTAATGCAGTGCAATGTGTATTGCATTACATTTGATGGAGCACAGGGGAGAAATGCAGGGTCTTTTAGACCCTGCGTGTCTCATTAAAGATAACCTGTCACCAAAAAAATCATCACATACGAGACTTTTTCTCCCCTATGTGATGGAAAAAAAAAAAAAAAAGTTAGGCAAAAAATAAATGTAATTCTAAAAAGAATTAAAGTTACACCCAAGCACATAAAATCCCCCTACAAAAAATTGAAGCCCTCCCACCCCTAACTTTCCACATGTACAAACGTAAACACACGCATCAGGGCACCGATGCCTGAAAACATGGATTACAATACATATCGCTGCGCATGTCGGAATAATAGAATTAATTCACCAGACCTCCTTTGTAACACTAAACGGATTGATGGACTATAAGGGGCTTTAAAGACTTGCCTATGGAAAATATAGGGTACTGAAGTTTACCAAAATTTTATGGGTGTATGCAAATTTTAGGTTTGACATGTTGGGTATCTATTTACTTGGTGCAACCTCCACTTTTATATTTGACTAAAAATAGGGTAGATTATCTGTGCCCTATAAAATTAAGAATAATGTGTTTTTTGCTGAAATTTTGTGTTTCCTAGACCTTTGCAATAATCTCGTGTGACATAAAAAAATTGGAACTACCACCATTTTATTCCCTAGGGCAGGGGTCTCCAAACTTTCTAAACAAAAGGGCCATTTTAATACCCAGACTTTAGGAGGGCCGAACTGTGGTCATCGGGAGTAAAAAGTATCCTGGCATCAGTGGGAGTAAACAAAGTATCTTTGGTATTAGGAGGTGAAATAGCTCCCTATTGCTGGTGTCAGTGGAAGTAATAGTGCCCCATCACTGGTGTCAGTGGGATTAATAGTGCCCCATTGTTATTGTTAGTTTGAGGAATAGTGCCCCATCATTGGTGTCAGCGACACCCTAGAGCAGGGATCTGAAAACTGCGGCCCTCTGCTTGCCTTTATCCGGTCCTTGGGGAACTCCACTGATACAAGACACTATTCCTCCCTCTGATACCAATGATGGGGCATTATTTCTCCCATTGACACCAGCGATGGGGCACTATTAATCCATCTAACCCCAATGATAGGGGACTATTCCTCCCATTGACACCAATGATGGGGCTCTATTTCTCAAACTGACACTAACAATGAGGCACTATTAATCCCACTGACATCAATGATGGTGCACTACTAATCCCACTGACACCAATGATGGGGCACTGTTCCTTCCTCTGACATCAATGATGGGGCACTACTAGTGCCCCATCATTGGTGTCAGTGGGATGAGTAGTGCCCCATCATTGATGTTAGAGGAAGGAATAGTGCCCCATCATTGGTGTCAGTGGGATTAATAGTGCCCCATTGTTAGTGTCAGTTTGAGAAATAGAGCCCCATCATTGGTGTCAATTTGGAGGAATAGTCCCCTATCATTGGGGTTAATGGGATTAATAGCGCCCCATCGCTGGTGTCAACAGGAGAAGTAATGCCCCATCATTGGTATCAGCGGAAGGTAAAGTTCCTCAAGGGCCTGAAAAAAGGCAAGCAAAGGGCCGCAGTTTGGAGACCCCTCCTCTAGGGTGTCTGCTTTCAGAAAATATTTGTTTTAAGGGCTTAATGTAATCTTCAGGCCTAATGTTTGTCCTTTATTTGTTTTTTCTAAACGTGTACAAAAAAAAATCTAAAATGGCTCTGGCAGCGATAGGGCTAAAGGATACGTTTAACTGCAGGAACATGTTACATGTTCCACCCATAAGCTTTGGTTAGTTTAAAAAAAATCTGGCTCCTAACTTTTCTAGCTGGCTCCTATATTCAAAGCTAATATGTTAAGCCCTGGATCAACCATTTGTTTTTACTACCCCCCTCCCCTCCACAACTACCTGTGTTAATAAGGGTGTAACATGATGCTAAGCAACCCCCCCCCCCCCCCCCAAATTCATCTCACCCACAGCAGCTGTAAATGGACTTGTATTTCTCAACTAAATAAAAGTACAGCAATCACTACACTCACAGTCCACTGACGGTTCCTCCGGCTGACAGCCTGTACCAAGGGATCTGGAGGAAGAGTCTGCAGGAGCCTGACATCCCATCCCTGATCTGCTTTAAACACATTTATAGTGACCCTGTCCTAGAAGAAATATGGAGGCTGCCATTGCTGGTCTCATTCTACAGAGAATCTCTTGTCCCCAGCTGTGTTTGGTGTCCATACACTTGGAGTCACAGAGCTGTGTCTTGTATGCTGTGATATGAGTGTCAGAGATCCTGATGACAATCTGTGACCTGGAATAGATTGGAGCCAATGTATCAGCATGTCACCTCCACCTCTGACCTTATAAAATGAATGGTGATCAGCCTATGACTGTTCCCCCTCCAGTGATCTGATAATGTGCACATGACAGTCACCTCCATGTCAATCCCAACACGCCTGACAGTCCGCCCAATGTGATCCCAGGACAGGAAGGTCACCTTCCTCTGTAGTACACCGATACCGCAGGCACACATCGATCCTTACCATCCTGCTTGGTTTCCAAGACAACTGGAGCCGGATCGCAGAGCAGCGCGGCCCCCCCTGGCCGGAGATGTGCCGGAGAAGTTGTAGGGAACTGAAAGAACGGTGCATGGTGATCCCAGGACACTGACACTGAGCACAACACGGGGCCCGCCCACTCCAGAGCAGAGCAGCCAATCACCGATTCCAGGGCACGTCTACACGCGAGGAGGACACTCCTAGGGAAGAGCAATCGATTACCGTCGGTACTGCTACTTTGTGTCTATTGGAATCCGCTATGTTTGCTGATGACGTTTAAACAAAAATGAATTACTAATGCTTGGGAAGTACAAGGGGCACTGCAATTTTTATATAATGAGATTTCCCGACAGCTAATATAATGGCGGGCCCTCATAGGTGTGCACAGCCTATTGAGTTAGGGTGTGTACCCCAAAGTTCAGACACGGGACTGTGAATATATACTGACTCTAGAGCAGTGGATGGCGTCTGTATTTTTTTTTTTAATTAAATTTATAATTTTTTACAGTTTTATTTTTTTAATCATTTTTGTACAATATTTTTAGGTGATCCTTAGGGGTCTAAACAGGAAGAATCTACGTCACATATGGTGATTAGGGTGTGCCCATGCTAGGCAGCACTGATGAGTAGGCACTGATTGGCAGCACTGATGGGCACTGATGAGGAGGCACTGATTGGCAGCACTGATGGGCACTGATGAGGAGGCACTGATTGGCAGCACTGATGGGCACTGATGAGGAGGCACTGATTGGCAGCACTGATGGGCACTGATGAGGAGGCACTGATTGGCAGCACTGATGGGCATGCTTGGGGCTACACTGATGATCAGTGCCCTGTTTATCAGTATAGATGTCCCCTTTCACACTTGCCAGTTACCGGCTCTCTCCACTCCTCGCGTTGTGACAGCGGAGGAAAGGAATGCTGACAACCAGCAAGTGTGTTTACATCATGATCATTTGTGATTGGACACAGCTGATCACGTGGTAAAGAGCCGCTGTGACTGGCTCTTTACCCCGATCTGTGGTCACCTGTGTCCAAACGACACAGCAATCATAGTGCGCGCCGCAGCGGGTGCACGGGGGGCATGGTTCTGGGAGGACATCAACAGATGCCCTCCCAGAACTGGATGACTGCACTGTAGCAATCATTCGGCTATAGCGTGGTCGGCAAGTGGTTAACAAAGATTTCAGAAGTAGAAGTGTTACTAGCTTATTTTTATCAATTAACAGAATGGAAAGCAAAAGAACAGAAGAGAAATCCAAATCAAATCAATATTTGGTGTGACCAGCCTTTGGCTTCAAAACAACATCGATTCTTCTAGGTACACTTGCACACAGTTTTTGAAGTAACTCTGCAGGTAGGTTGTTCCAAACATCTTGAAGAACTAACCACAGATCTTTTGTGGATGTAGGCTGCCTCAGATCCTCTGTCTCCTCATATAACCCCAGACGGTCTTGATGATATTGAGATCAGGGCTCACTCCTAGGACTCTTTTCTTCATTAAGCTCAAAGTGTTACTAAACCCAGGACCCTGCATTCACTATATCTGGTCTCCTACAATACACAGAACATGGAAAAGTAATCGTTTTAGTGAATATAAACTGTTAAATACATTTTTTCATCAGCACTTAGAGCAGTCTTGGGACTTCTATCAGTGTCTGGTTAAAGATTGTAGGAGGAGTTTTCATTCTGCACTGACTGTCCTATAAAGCTGCAGGACCCCTGACCTTCTGTCTAGACAGTGCTGATTGGCCCTGTGCTGATCACATGCACTCTCCCAAGGAAAAAAAACTCTCTAGCAATACACACCAAACTGAGCATGCGCAGCTTGTCCCCTAGCCTCTGTCCTATCAGGAGATAGATTGGGGACTGTGGAAGAACAGAGAAGACAGGATCAGACAGCCTTTTTACACAATGTAGATGATTAACCCCTTAGGTTCCACAGTGAGTATAACAAGTAAATAAATAACAAGTATGCTTTACTGCATATTAGAGCTGCACGATTGATCGTTAAAAAATCGCGATCTCGATTCAGCCCCCCTCATAATTTTAATCCAGCATTTCCACAATTCATTTAAAAAGTGCAGAGCCATTCTCTGCTCACAGCTGACAGCTGTAAAAAAAAGGCAGCCAACAAAGTTTATCACAACATTGCTCAGCACTGAGATAAAAAGAAACATTGTATCATTTGGTTCTTTTAGACCAAAGGGATGAACTTCAATCTGCAAATGAGCACAGTTTTCCAGGAAGGGAGCTGGGATGAGTCATAAGAGGGCCAATGAGAGCTGCAGAGCTGGAGGTGTGCCTCTGTGTGTCTGTGTAAATCCAGGAAATGAACAGGCAGCAGCTTCAGCTGCCCACAGTTAAAATGAATGCAGCCAGACTCAGCGGAGGGAGATTTCTGCAGCATATTTGGCAAGCAAAAACCACAGAATCACAGGAGGGCAAAAGGAGCATCTGCCCTGTGCCCCATCATTGTTGTGGGGCCCAAAGCAGGTGCCTCATACTTGCTAACTATTCCAGTTCAAATGTCCTTGTCCCTTGAATTTTTAGTCCCGTGCTGTGTCCTGATATCTCAGTGTGAAGTTCTGTTACTAATGCTGCTCAGCTCTGCCTATTGCCATGTACAGATGACTCAGCTGCAGACCCTGTGTTTACATGTAAATAACCTGCATTGATATGTAAATAGCAGCTGCATTAACATGTGAATAGCCGCGGAGCGGCTGCATTGATATGCAAATAGAGGCGGCAGTCATATGTATATCATGCCCACCTGGGGTCTTATCCACCATCACTTCTGCTGAATGCTGCCCACTGCAGAGGTAAACAAACGTGCTTAAAAGTCCTGGCTACAACCGTGGTCATTAAGCCTAACATCAGCCTGTTCTGCAAAGCTAAGCAAATTGGAGGTGGAACCCTTTTTCAAAACAACATGGTACCACAGCACCGTGAATTGTGGTGCATGTGATTACGTACATCTCAGCAGATGCGTGAGGGTGTCATTAACAATTAATAGCGCTGCTGTGTATCTGCTAAAGGGCAGTACATTTCTGTGGTGTCAGGAAAGCGATTTTGCATGTGTTCCCGACACACACAAATGTGAATGCAAGCTAAATGTCTCAGTTACATTAGTGGTCAGTAGGGATGAGCTTCGTGTTCGAGTCGAACCCATGTTTGACTCGAACATCGTCTGTTCGATTGTTTGCCGAATTGCGAATGATATTGGCCGTTCGCGCCAAATTCGTGTGGCGTGTCATGGCCCATAATTCACTGCGGCATCGCAGTGCATTGCTGGCTGATGATTGGCCAAGCATGCACTGTGACCCACATGCTTGGCCAATCACAGCGCCATCTGAACAGAGAGTCGTAATTGGCCAAAGCCAAGGAGGCTTTGGCCAATTATGGCTCAGGGGATTTAGTACACGCCCTACACTATATAAGGCCGCATGCACGGCGGCCCTGTGTAGTGTATGTTCCGGCGTTGAGAGAGAGAGAGATAGACAGAGAAACAGTGTCATTTGATTTAAGTTAGATAAATTAAACAGGACAGTCAGTGGGTTAGCTGCACTTACAGTGTATTGTGTATATATATGCATCCCAGGTGTTGTATATATATATATATATATATATATATATATATATATATATATACACTGTATTCAGTTTAGCTAGATCCGTTCCTGTTATCTTGCTACTGACAGGCAGGCTTGTGTTGTTACAGTATTTACAGCTACCTGAAGAAAATTGCTGTTGTTCTTTTGATCCTATTAGTACCACAGTCAGGCAGCTAGACTATTTACAGTTAGTGTAGTGCATCCTCCTCACAGTGTTCAGTTAAAGCTACAAGTTAGTTAAGTGAGACCTCTGCACAGTGTTCAGCTAAAGCTACAAGTTAGGGTAGTGTGCCCTCCTCACAGTGTTCAGCTAAAACTACAAGTTAGTGTAGTGCAACCTCTGCACAGTGTTCAGCTAAAGCTACAAGTTAGTGTAGTGTGTCCTCCTCACAGTGTTCAGCTAAAACTACAAGTTAGTGTAGTGCGACCTCTGCACAGTGTTCAGCTAAAGCTACAAGTTAGTGTAGTGCACAGTGTTCAGCTAAAGCTACAAGTTAGAGTAGTGCGACCTCTGCACAGTGTTCAGCTAAAGCTACAAGTTAGTGTAGTGCGTCCTCCTCACAGTGTTTAGCTAAAACTACAAGTTAGTGTAGTGCGACCTCTGCACAGTGTTCAGCTAAAGCTACCTGTAGAAGGTTGGTGGTGTTTTCCTGATCCTATCACTACCGCAGGCAGCTAAATAAGCTACAAGTAATTTTTTTGCGACCTCTGCACAGTGTTCAGCTAAAGCTACCTGTAGAAGGTTGGTGGTGTTTTCCTGATCCTATCACTACCACAGGCAGCTAAAAAAGGTACAAGTTAGTGTAGTGCGTCCTCCTCACAGTGTTCAGCTAAAACTACAAGTTAGTGTAGTGTGACCTCTGCACAGTGTTCCGCTAAAGATACCTGTAGAAGGTTGGTGGAGTTTTCCTTGTCCTATCACTACTGCAGGCATCTAAATAAGCTACAAGTTATTTTTTTGCGACCTCTGCACAGTGTTCAGCTAAAGCTACCTGTAGAAGGTTGGTGGTGTTTTCCTGATCCTATCACTACTGCAGGCATCTAAATAAGCTACAAGTTATTTTTTTGCGACCTCTGCACATTGTTCAGCTAAAGCTACCTGTAGAAGATTGGTGGTGTTTTCCTGATCCTATCACTACCGCAGGCAGCTAAATAAGCTACAAGTTAGTGTAGTGCGTCCTCCTCACAGTGTTCAGCTAAAACTACAAGTTAGTGTAGTACGACCTCTGCACAGTGTTCAGCTAAAGCTACAAGTTAGTGTAGTGCATCCTCCTCACAGTGTTCAGCTAAAGCTACAAGTTAGTGTAGTGCACAGTGTTCAGCTAAAGCTACAAGTTAGTGTAGTGCGACCTCTGCACAGTGTTCAGCTAAAGCTACAAGTTAGTGTAGTGCGTCCTCTGCACAGTGTTCAACTAAAGCTACCTGTAGAAGGTTGGTGGTGTTTTCCTGATCCTATCACTACCGCAGGCAGCTAAATAAGCTACAAGTTATTTTTTTGCGACCTCTGCTCAGTGTTCAGCTAAAGCTACCTGTAGAAGGTTGGTGGTGTTTTCCTGATCCTATCACTACCGCAGGCAGCTAAATTATTTACACGTTAGTGTAGTGCGACCTCTGCACAGTGTTCAGCTAAAGCTACCTTTAGAAGGTTGGTGGTGTTTTCCTGATCCTATCACTACCGGAGGCAGCTAAATAAGCTACAAGTTAGTTTTTTGCGACCTCTGCACAGTGTTCAGCTAAAGCTACCTGTAGAAGGTTGGTGGTGTTTTCCTGATCCTATCACTACCGCAGGCAGCTAAATAAGCTACAAGTTATTTTTTTGTGACCTCTGCACAGTGTTCAGCTAAAGCTACCTGTAGAAGGTTGGTGGTGTTTTCCTGATCCTATCACTACCGCAGGCAGCTAAATAAGCTACAAGTTAGTTTTTTGCGACCTCTGCACAGTGTTCAGCTAAAGCTACCTGTAGAAGGTTGGTGGTGTTTTCCTGATCCTATCACTACCGCAGGCAGCTAAATAAGCTACAAGTTAGTGTAGTGCGTCCTCCTCACAGTGTTCAGCTAAAACTACAAGTTAGTGTTGTGCGACCTCTGCACAGTGTTCAGCTAAAGCTACCTGTAGAAGGTTGGTGATGTTTTCCTTGTCCCTCTCACTACTGCAGGCAGCTAAATAAGCTACAAGTTAGTTTTTTGCTAGCTCTGCACAGTGTTCAGCTAAAGCTACCTGTAGAAAGTTGGTGGTGTTTTCCTGATCCTATCACTACCGCAGGCAGCTAAATTATTTACATGTTAGTGTAGTGCGACCTCTGCACAGTGTTCAGCTAAAGCTACCTGTAGAAGGTTGGTGTTGTTTTCCTGATCCTAGCACCACCGCAGGCAGCTAAATTATTTACACGTTAGTGTAGTGCGACCTCTGCACAGTGTTCAGCTAAAGCTACCTGTAGAAGGTTGGTGGTGTTCTCATACTACAGGCAGGCAGTTGATTTTGCTAGCTGCAGTATCAATCAATATATATATATATATATATATATATATATATATATATATATCCCAGCTTAGTGCAGCTACAGGCCATTAGTATGTCTGGAAGGCCAACAAGGAGAGGCAGACAGTCACAAGCCAATAAAAGAGGGCAAGCAGGCTCTGTGTCTAGAGGCAACAGTGCTCATCGTGGAGACGGTGCATCCTCATCAGCACGTGGCCGTGGGACATGCTTGGCCTTTTTTTCGACAGCTGGCCGTGTTGAGCCACAACATGCGAAAGACTTGGTCGAGTGGATGACCAAGCCGTCCTCATCCTCCTCATCCTCCCTCACTAATGCTCAGGGTACTTTGCCTGGCAAAGCAGCTGCCAACGCGGCCTCTTCCCTCGGCTCAATGGCATCAGTGACTCCTTCCCTAGCCCCACCATGTCCTCCTGAGGAGTCCCTCGAACTGTTTGACCACAGTGTTGGGTACATGCTCCAGGAGGATGCCCAGCGTTTAGAAGGCTCTGATGTGATACTGAGCTAGATGAAGGCAGTAACGTGAGCACGGACAGAGGGGGTGCCCAAGAAGGACAGCAATCTGGCAGTCATGCTCCCCCTGCTGCAGCATACTGCCAGGTTTGCTCCAGTGATGAGGAGGGAGGGGATGATGAGGTCACTGACTCAACGTGGGTGCCTGATAGGAGAGAGGAGGAGGAGGCACATCACCAACGAGGCAGGATGCCCTCCAGGGGCCAGCCTAAGGGCAGCACACTGACTGCATCACACCGCAAAGCTCCGCATGTGCAGGGCGCTGCTGTCTCTGCGCGTTATTCTAAAAGTTCTTTGGTGTGGGCCTTTTTTGAGACGAGTGCATCAGATCGCACCGCTGCTATTTGCAACATATGTCTCAAGCGTATCTCGCGTGGCCAAAACATCTCCCGCTTGGGCACCACATGCTTGACCAGACATATGTTGACCTGCCATGCAGTTCGTTGGCAAGCGTATCTAAAAGACCCACACCAAAGAACAAAGAGGACCTCTCCTTGCTCCTCATCAGCTGAGATCTCCAACCCCACTATACCTTCAGTCCTCTCTGAGACCTGCACTGAGAGGGATGAAGGTGTAGAATTAGGTGTGTCACAGTTAAGTACTTGTGGGCAATCTGCTTTCGGTACACCGACATCAGATTGTACCAGGCAAATTTCCCTGCCCCAGCTGCTGCACCGCCGAAAGAAGTTCGCTCCCAGCCATCCACATGCCCAGCGGTTGAATGCTAGCTTGGCAGAATTTCTAGCACTTCAACTGCTACCTTTTCAGTTGGTAGACTCTGCCCCCTTCCGTGAGTTTGTGGAATGTGCTGTTCCTCAGTGGCAGGTACCCAAACGCCACTTTTTCTCACGGAAGGCGATTCCGGCTTTCTACCGGCATGTGGAAGGCAATGTCTTGGTCTCGCTGGACAGGGCGGTCAGCAGTAAGGTGCATATTACCGCTGACTCATGGTCCAGCAGGCATGGACAAGGACGTTACCTAAGTTTCACGGCGCATTGGGTCACTCTGCTGGCAGCTGGGAAGGATGCAGGACAAGGTGCAGTAGTGTTGGAGGTTGTTCCGCCACCACGCCACTACTAATGATTGTGACACACCTCTCTCCTCCACCCCCTCCTCTTCTTCTTCCTCCATGGCCTCTTCCTGTGCTTTGTCCTCGGAACCAGCGGTGCTCCGTAGGCATTCAAGGGGCTATGCAAGTACGCAGGCCAAAAGATGCCATGCGGTGCTTGAGCTGGTGTGCTTGGGAGACAGGAGCCACACTGGGGCAGAGGTTCTGTCAGCTCTGCAGGGGCAGGTTCAGAGGTGGTTGACGCCACGCCACCTTAAGGCAGGAATGGTGGTTTGCGACAATGGCACCAACCTCCTCTCCGCCCTCCGACGGGGACAACTGACCCATATGCCCTGTTTGGCTCACATCCTTAACTTGGTGGTGCAGCGGTTCTTGGGCAGGTACCCGGGCTTACAGAATGTCCTGAGGCAGGCCAGGAAAGTCTGTGTGCATTTCCCCCGGCCATATAATGCCAGTGCTCGGCTGGCAGACCAGCAAAAGGAGTTTAACCTGCCCAAGAACCGCCTAATCTGTGACATGCCCACCAGGTGGAACTCAACGTTGGCCATGCTGCAGCGGCTGCACACGCAGCAGAGGGCCATCAATGAGTACCTGTGCGACTCTGGCACCAGGACAGGGTCAGGGGAGCTTGGTTTTTTTTCCCCACGCCAGTGGACCATGATCAGGGATGCATGCACTGTCCTGTCACCATTTGAGGAGGCCACGAGGATGGTGAGCAGTGACAGTGCATGCATCAGTGACACTGTCCCCCTTGTCCACCTGTTGGAGCACACGCTGCGTGGAATAATGGACAGGGCACTTGAGGCAGAACAGAGGCAGGAAGAGGAAGACTTCCTTAGCTCTCAAGGCCCCCTTTATCCAGACAGTGTTCCTGCATTCCCGCCGATCACACAGGAAGAGGACGAGGAGGAGGAGGAGGATTGTGTCAGTATGGAGGTGGAGACTGGCACTCAGCATCAGCAGCAGTCTTTAAGGGATCAGTCCCAAGAAACACATGGACTTGTACGTGGCTGGGAGGAGGCGGCTGTGGACCATGTCGTACTTAGTGACCCAGAGGACTCCGGACCGAATGCCTCAGCAAACCTATGCTGCATGGCCTCCCTGATCCTGCAAAGCCTGCGTAAGGATCCTCGTATTCGTGGTATCAAGGAGAAGGACCAATACTGGCTGGCAACCCTTCTTGATCCACGTTACAAGGGTAAGGTTACGGACCTTATCTTGCTGTCGCAGAGGGAGCAGAGGATGAAACATCTTCGGGAGGCCTTGCAGAAAGGTCTGTGCACTGCGTTCCCAGAGACTGGGAGGTTACAAACTCCTGTTTCTGGACAACATGTTGCTGAGGCTTTGGTCAGTCAAAGAAGGAGCGGTGGAGAAGGTGGCCGTCTGACCGATGCGTTCAGACAATTTTTTAGTCCGCAGCCCCAAGGTATGATCGGTTCCAGCAACCATCGCCAGCGTCTGTTTTACATGGTGCAGGAATATCTAGGGGCAAGATCTGACTTGGACACCTTTCCCACCGAAAATCCTCTGGGTTACTGGGTCTTGAGGATGGATCACTGGCCAGAGCTTGCACAGTATGCAATTGAGCTACTGGCCTGTCCTGCATCCAGCGTTCTTTCGGAACGCACATTCAGTGCTGCTGGAGGCTTTGTAACCGATCACAGGGTGCGTCTGTCCACCGACTCGGTCAATCGACTGACCTTTATAAAAATGAATCAGCCTGGGATCACCACCAGCTACCAAGCACCTGATGCTGATGTAACCGAATAATTTTTTTTGAAATGTCAGATCCCTTCAAAGACCTATGCCTATGCTGGTGCTGAGTGACTATCCTGTTATGCTGAGTAATTATCCTCTTCCTCAATGATCATGCCGATAGCTTGTAAGAACATTTTTGGTGCCTAAGGCCCAATTTTTAAGCCCCTGTTTAACAGGGGCATGTAATTACAATTTTTGATGCAATTCTTTGCAGCAGGGCTAGTTCCTGCGCTCCAACTAGAGTATCTGTGAGGGGTTGCAGTGTTGTGGCACCAGCACCAGTGACTAAGGCCCAATTTTTCAGCCCCTGTTTAACAGGGGCGTGTAATTACAATTTTTGATGCAATACTTTGCAGCAGGGCTCGTTCCTGCGTTCCAACTAGAGTATCTGTGAGGGGTTGCAGTGTTATGGCATCAGCACCACCACCAAAGGCCCAATTTTTCAGCCCCTGTTCAACAGGGGCATGTAATTACAATTCTTGATCGAATATTTCACAGCAGGGCCCCTTTCTGCGCCCACCAAGATTAACTGTGAGGACTTACAGTGTTGTGCCACCAGCACCGCCACCAACACCAAAGGCCCAATTTTTTTTCTGGCCCTGTTCAACAGGGGCATGTAATTACAATTCTTGATTGAATATTTCAAAGCAGGGCCTGTTTCTGCGCCCACCAAGATTAACTGTGAGGACTTACAGTGTTGTGGCACCAACACCACCACCACCAAAGGCCCAATTTTTCAGCCCCTGTTCAACAGGGGCATGTAATTACAATTCTTGATCTAATATTTTACAGCAGGGTCCTGTGAGGGCTTACAGTGTTGAGGCCACAACAACACCTAAGGCCCAAATTTCTGCTGAGTATATAGGGCAGGCCCCTACTTTCAAACATCCAACTTACAAATGACTCCTACTTGCAAACGGAAGGAGACAACAGGAAGTGAGATAAAATCTACCTCATAGGAAGGGAAATTCTCTCCTGTAAGAGTTAATATGGGAAAAACTTTTCTCCTTTCCACTGATGCTTTATCACCAATCCTTGTTTCACTAAAAACCCCAAATTTTCAAAAAACATTTGTCATTGGGACAAAAAGTGAGGTGAAATCTTCTGAAGAGGAGCACAGACAGCAAAACAAATGTCACAGGGGTGATAGCCATTCCCTATGTTTTCCAAAAAGCTTAAAAACAGATTTTTTGGCTGGAACTACACTTTAAAAATGTACCAGTTCAAAATTACAAACAGATTCTACTTAACAACAAACCTACAATCCCTGTCTTGTTTGCACCGCCTGTATACTGCTGTTCAGAGTATATAGGTCCTTGGGGCCCCACGCCTTTCCTTTTTTTAATTTGGGTGCGGGGTTCCCCTTAATATCCATACAGGACCCAAAGGGCCTGGTAATGGACTGGAGGGTACCCATGCCGTTTCTCTCACTGATTTTCATCCATATTGCCAGTACCCGACATTACTTTAAAGCCGCAAGCAGTTTTAAATGACTTTTTTCCTTTAAAAATGTAATTTTGTGCAGGGACTGTTCTAAGCACAGGAAACACGCGCCACTTTACAGGCATACTACAGACACCCCCCCAGATACGATATTTAAAGGAATATTTCACTTTTTTTTTTTTTTATTTTAAGCATCATTAAAATCACTGCTCCCAAAAAAACGTCCGTTTTTAAAAGTTTTTTTTGCATTGATACATGTCCCCTGGGGTAGGACCCGGGTCCCCAAACCTTTTTTAGGACAATATTAACCTTTAAAATGAGCACTTATGATTTCGAACGTTCGAGTCCCATAAACATCAATGGGGTTCTAACGTTCGTGCAAATTTTCGGTCTATTCGCAGGTTCTGGTGCGAACTGAAGTGGTGAGTGTAAATCCTCTCATTACATTGGGGCTTGGTGTACAATCCTTTCATTCACACTAGTGGCCAGTGTGAAGGTCCACCTAACATTGGTGGTCAGTGTAAATCCCTCCTTACATTAGTGGTTCCTGTGAATGCTCCTATTCGATTAGTGGTTAGTGTAAATCCCCATTACATTAGTGGTCAATGTGAATCCCCATTACATTGGTGGCCAGTGTAGAAACTCCTTTTTATATTGGTAATCAGTAAAAAATCCAAACTTTCATTTGTGGTCAGTTTCAAATCCTCCCTTACATTGGTAGTTCTTATAGAATCCCTCTTTAAACTGGTGGTGAGTGTAAATCCCCCCTCACATTGGTGGGCATTGTAGAAACCCCCCTTTATTGGTTTGTTAATGTAAAATCCCCCATTACATTGGTTGTTGATGTAAAATCCCCCATTACGTTGGCTGTCAGTGTAAATTCTTCATTACATTGTGTACATTTCCCTTTACATTGGTGGTAAGCACAGAATTGCCCTTACACTGGTGGTCAGTGTAAATCCCCCTTTACATTGGTGGTCAGTACAAATCTCCTCGACCATGGTTGTCAGTGTAAATTTCCCCTTACATGGAGGGCATTGTATATTCCCCCTTACACTGGTGATTGGTGTAAATGTGCCTATTTTATTGGTTTCAGTGTAGAATTCCCTCTTTATATTGGTAGGTGATGTAAAATCCTCTGATACATGGTGGTCAGTGTAAATCCCCCCTCACATTGGTGGTCATTGTAAATTCCCCATTACATTGGTGGTCATTGTAGAATCCCCCACTATATACTTGCCAAAAATTTCCAGCTTTGCTCTACATGATTCAGAATTTGCCACAGTGTACTGCCTCCTAACTAATCCCATCCCCCCACCACTTCCACTGATCCTATCAACCCTCCAGCATTGCCACTGATCACACACCCCCTCCCCCCAGCATTGCCACTGATCTCAGAAGTCCTAGAATCCCTAGGAGTTTTCTGTCTATTGATGGGTCCCCTCACCTCTCCAGTCCATGGTGTGCAGGCAGTGAGCAGATGATGTGCTGTAACCTTTAGCAACCAATCAGTGAGCAGTAATGATGAGCACTAACAACAAAGCCTGGGAAATGTCCAGGAAAAAACCCAAGCCTACTTACCAACCAGCTAGCAGACAACCGAATTAACCTGTCTAACAGTATGCGTTAAAAACGGGGTTTAGTCCACACGCATTTGCAAACGCATGAGTAAGCCACAGAGCCTCGTCATGGCACCCTGGTATCTGTGGTCCTAACACTAAAATATGAGTGTCCCCACAGTGGAGGCACATGCATTCTGATGGATAAATGAGGGCAGATGGACTGCAGGAGAGCCCACTCCTTCTTAAAGGTACAGGAGCACACCAAACACCCAGCAAATAGCACAATGGCTGCAAAGGTGTTGGTGCGCTGCTGGACCAATACAAACACCAACGTGATAACAAAAAACTTGCCACCGCCCTCATCTATAGCTGGCTATTGCAGTAAGCGGCATTGGAAGGCTAAAACAGGTAACAACAAAGCCTGGGGATGGCCCAGGAAAAAACCCAAGCCTACTTACCAACCAGCTCGCAGACAGCAGAATTAACCTGTCTAACAGTATGCGTTAAAAACAGGGGTTTAGTCCGCACGCATTTGCAAAAGCATGCGTAAGCCACAGAGCCTCGTCAAGGCACCCTGGTATGCATGTGCCTCCACTGTGGGGTTTGTATTGGTCCAGCAGCGCACCAACACCTTTGCAGCCATTGTGCTATTTGCTGGGTGTTTGGTGTGCTCCTGTACTTTTAAGAAGGGGTGGGCTCTCCTTCAGTCCACCTGCCCTCATTTATCCATCAGAATGCATGTGCCTCCACTGAGGGGACACTCATATTTTAGTGTTAGGACCACAGATACCAGGGTGCATTGACAAGGCTCTGTGGCTTACGCATGCGTTTGCAAATGCGTGCGGACGAAACCCCTGTTTTTAACGCATACTGTTAGACAGGTTAATTCGGTTGTCTGCGAGCACAATGATGTGCACTATCCTCTTGCAACCAATCATTGAGTGGTAAAGATATGCAGTAACCTCTAGCAATCAATCAGTAAGTAGTAATAATGTGCAGTAAACCCTAGCAACCAATTGGTGAGTGGCAAGGATGTCCAGTAACCTCCAGCAACCAATCAGTGAGCAGTATTGATGTACAGTAATCTCTAGCAACCAATCAACAAACAGAAGTCATGTGCTGTAACCTCTAGCAACTTATAAGTGAGCCATAATGTGTGCTGAAACCTCTAGCAGCCAGTCCGTGAGTAGTAAGGATACACTGTAACCTCTGGCAACCGATCACAATCGCTGCCTGATCTGATTCAGTAAACTGATTTTGAGTCTAGCTGCTATTTATTGTATACTCAGAGCGGGTGGAGAGAGAAATTGCATGGGGGGGGGGGGGGGGGCAAGAAAATGTTTGCCCAGGGTCTAAGCAGTATTAAAGAAGGCCCTGATCACAGTATATATAAAATAATATGCAAAGTGGTTGGAGGGAAGCTTCAGAATGGCAAAGATGTTTTTATTACAAACTTTGTGAGCAGACTGCAGTTCTTCTTTAAAGAGGTTGTAAACTGAAAAAAAAAACCCTGTAAGACAAAGGCATAATGAGCTAGTATGTAAATACTGTATTTATCGGCGTATATCACGCGCCGGCATATAACACGCACCCCAAGTTTAGGAGAGAATTTTAAGGAAAAAAACTTTTAGGAGGGAAGTTTAAGGAAAAAAAACTTACATTAAAATGCCCATCAATGCAGCCTTATCGTGTCCATCTGCAGCCTTGTTAGTGTCATTGCAGCCTTTTCAGTGTCAGTGCAGCCTTGCCCCAGTGTCCATTGTAGCCTTGTCAGTGCAGCTTTGCCCCAGTGCAGTCTTGTCAGTGCAGCTTTGCCCCAGTGCAGCCTTGTCAGTGCAGCCTTGTCAGTGCAGCTTTGCCCCAGTGGTCAGTGCAGCCTTGCCCCAGTGGTCAGTGCAGCCTTGCCCCCAGTGTCCATGCTTGGACAGATCGCCGCCGACATACACATAGCATGTAGTTTTAAATATGGCGCCGCGGAGTTCGGAGGGACTCGGCGGAGCTGAACGAGCGCTGCCGAAATCACAGTGATTGGGCGGAGCCGAGATACACATAGTCAAGTGTTCTTGGCTCTTTCCGGCGCCGCTCACAGTCCCGCCCAGTCCCGCCCTATTATGGACATAACACAGGCCCAATGGTGGGACTGGGCGTGACTGTGAGCGGCGCCGGAAAGAGCCGAGAACACTCGACTATGTGTATCTCGGCTCCGCCCAGTCACTGTGATTTTGGCGGCGCTCGTTCAGCTCCGCCGAGTCCCTCCGAACTCTGTGACGCCATATTTAAAACTACACGCTATGTGAATGTCGGCGGCGATCGCCGCCGATAGATCACAATTAGCGGGGATCGGCGTATAACACGCACCCACGATTTTCCCGATTTTAAGGGGAAAAAAGTGCGTGTTATACGCCGATAAATATGGTACTTACCTTAGAACAAAGCTGTTCCAGGGGCGCATGCACACCGCTGAGACGGCTGACATTTTCCCTGGAGTTTCTTT